>NC_139556.1:29554816-29933348 GCF_965112155.1 Podarcis liolepis
GTTCACAGCAGTATAAAAATACAACATTAAAATCAGGGCCAAATGTAAGACTGTAATAACAGAATATGGTCGTATTTCAAGAAGCACAAAAGAACTGAGAGTTTAAAAACCACCAGAGCAACACTAAAAACATGGTACAAACATGAAATGATCCCAGAGGCTGGTGAAATTAGGTGGTCTAACTCTTGACCAAAGGGTTGCCAACTTTTTAATTGTTCCTGTCCTGTTCTTGTCCTCTTAACAGCAGCCTGACACACAGAAATGTAGCAGTCGATTATTTCCGCATCAATTTATCTCTAGACAATAAAAGTGTCATCTGCTAAATTTCTGCATGTCAAGCTGCTGTTATAGACACAGGTGCAGGGCCAATGAAAGAGCTGGCAACTCTGTTCACTTAGGAGCTTCTTCTTAGATCAGGGGTCAGCAACCATTTTCAGCCGGTCCACTGTCCCTCAGATCATGTGGTGGGACAGACTATTTTTTTGGGGGGGGGAAATGAACAAATTCCTATGCCCCACAAATAAACAAGAGATGCCTTTTAAATAAAAGGACACATTCTACTCATGTAAACACACACTGATTCCCGGACCGCCCACAGGCCGGGTTTAGAAGGCAATTGGGCCGCATCCAGCCCATGGGCCTTAGGTTGCCTACCCCTGCCTTAGATGGTACCCCCTGGACATGTGCCTGAAATGTGGCAATGACCTTTCCTAGTGATGCTGTGCCATTCAAGCAACACAGGGGGACAGATGTGGTCCACTGGAATTGTACATGATGTTGTGCTGATGCCATCAGCTCTCTATCCACTGTCACAGATGAGCATGTTTCCAGGGCAACTTACTCAAAACCTTTGCATCTGAAAACATGGACTGCCTGAACGTTTCCTAGTTTGCTGTGGTGCCTTTTGTTGCGTCCTTACTTGCGCAATGAAGAAACACACCCCAAGGGACTGCGTTGGTTCGGCCTATCCCTGCAAAATCTACATACTGTTCTTATTTGCAGCATGGCATCTCTGTTCTTTGCTTCTGTGTGTGAGAGAGAAAGAGAGAGAGAGAGAGAAAAGTGGGTGGAGATGAAAACAGCCAAGTTTGTGGCCAAACTTCTGAGCTGGATGCTCACTGAACCTAAAAACAGCAACATGGTATATAGCTTCAGTCTGTAGCATTATGAGATGCTGGTCCTTGAAGAGAGACCATTTTATGAACAGTTAAGTGTAGTATCCTGTAGGTTTGGGGAAAATCTTCACCATGTGAGGAAACCTTGCAGTGGGGCTGCCCTAACATCAGGAAGCCAGGAAAGCTTCAATAGTATTTGCGAATGGTAGAAAATCAACTCAGGATAGCAGCTAGGACACAGGCAGGATGAAGGTTCCCACTGAGATATGGAAGGAGTCACACTCAGCAAGGGGAAGGGAGCTTTTGTTATAGACTAGGCATGTCCCTTAAAGGGACATGGGTGGCACTGTGGTCTAAACCACTGAGCCTAGGGCTTGCCGATCAGAAGGTCAGCAGTTTGAATCCCTGCGACAGGGTGAGCTCCCGTTGCTTGGTCCCAGTTCCTGCCAACCTAGCAGTTTGAAAGCACGTCAAAGTGCAAGTAGATAAATAGGTACCGCTCTGGCATGAAGGTAAATGGCGTTTCTGTGCATTGCTCTGGTTTCGCCAGAAGCTGCTTAGTCATGCTGACCGCATGACCCGGAAAAACTGTCTGCGGACAAACATCGGCTCCCTCGGCCAGTAAAGCGAGATGAGCTCCGCAACCCCAGAGTCATTTGTGACTGGACTTAACTGTCAGGGGTCCTTCACCATTTTAGGCATGTCCCTTACAAAGACAGGCCACACTAACTACAGGGAGGGAACCTATGCCCTCAAAGTATGCTCATGACCATCCACTTGTTTGGCTATAAAATAGTTTCTAGACAAATTAATGGCTAATAAGGCTGTCAATGACTAGAGCCACAATAGATATGTACTTCCTCCGGTGTGGGAGGAAATATGTCTCTGCATATCAGTTGCTGGGAACAAAAAAGTGGGTGGGAGCTGTTGCGCTCAAGGGGGCACTGCTTGTGGGCCTCCTATAGGCGTTTGGTTGGCTCCTGTGAGAACCTGCACTAGATGGGCCAATGGCCTGATCCAGCAGAGCTCCTCTTGCATCCCTGAATTTTGTTGAGTCGTTTAGTGGTGTCCGACTCTTCGTGACCCCATGGACCAGAGCACGCCAGGCACTCCTGTCTTCCACTGCCTCCCGCAGTTTGGTCAGACTCATGTTTGTAGCTTCGAGAACACTATCCAAGCATCTCGTCCTCTGTCGTCCCCTTCTCCTTGTGCCCTCCATCTTTCCCAACATCAGGGTCTTTTCCAGGGAGTCTTCTCTTCTCATGAGGTGGCCAAAGTATTGGAGCCTCAGCTTCAGGATCTGTCCTTCCAACGAGCACTCAGGGCTGATGTCTCTGCTTTTTAAGATGCTGTCTAGGTTTGCCATCGCCTTTCTCCCAAGGAGCAGGCGTCAGCCAAATACCTCTGTCCATTCCTTCAAGCCCCTCCCCTCAAAGCCCACCTTTTCCTGGTTGCCTCTGGAGCATCTCCCTGGCCCCCCGCTACCATACTGTAAGCTAAATTGTGTGTATTGAAATAACTGCATATCCTTCCCATTTAGCCAGCCTCTGTATGTCTAGATTGCAAGCTCCTCAAGGGGCAGGGATCTGCCAGTCTTGTTCTTTGGAAAGTGCCATGCACGTAGGATTGTGTTATATAAATAAAGGGATAGCTGAATAAATAAATGCTTTGAATTTGCATAATTTATACGCATCAGAGAACCTGTGTTTTTATTAGCACAGAGCACCTGCAGCTCTAACAACGAGCTCGCCATGTACTGCATCCTCCCAGTTAACATCTCCATATGGAGACAGCGCGTGTGCAGGATTAAGCACGGTGTTGCTGTCGTCAGGTAATATCGGCATACAGTGCAGCGCAGCATAATTGTATCTGTTTAAACAGGTTCAGGTTTCCAGGTTACAGCTACACCAAGCAGGGCTGAGTTACACGCAGATAAGAGAAAATAGAAAATAAAAAAGTAGCAAAGATCATTCAGCTCTGTTTCAAGAATTACTGCTAAATGCCCTATGTAATTATAACAGCCTACAAATGATATCAGTGACTAATTTAGAGTTGCTTCATTTGGCTAGCTTCCATCCTTTTATCTCCTTTTACTTTTCAACCATTAACAATAAATTGTTCCATCTCTCTCTCTCTCTCCCTCCACCTCCTTCTCTGTCCCGGTATTACTTGGCTACTTGTCAAAATGCAGCACACAATACACAAAAAGCAGTTATGTGACACCTGGAACTGTTCCACCAGAATCTCTAATTTAGTGACTGGAGTTAAATTAAGAACCATTCTATTTAACTGGCTGTTCAGATGCAGAGGGATTTCCCACCTCCCCCTCCCCCCAGAATAGCTTCCAAGTCTAAGGGCTCCCCTTTTTATGTATAACAGCCACCGCCTCCACTTGCTTGGATTCCAAGGTAAGGTCACTTCAACCTCCTGAAAAACAGAAATAGAGAGATCCACATTGCACATTTAAAGCACACTCAACAAACATTTAAACCACATGACTTCTCACAATAATCCCAGAAACTGTAGTTTGCCCCTCACAGAGCTACAATTCCAAGTACCTTGAACAAACGCAGTTCCCAGGATTCTTTTTTTAGGGGGGGTGCTATGCACTTTAAATGTGCATTGAATGTGCTTTAAATGTGTGGTATAGATCGGGTTGGCAAGTGACCCCTTTCTCTCTCTGGTTTGTTCCATTTGCTGAGTGGATACTTGAATGCTAAGCACCCCCGCAAATCTCACATTCCAGGCGGTCACCTGGATCTCCTGCTGCTACACCTGGCCCTGGCCAATGGTCTGGACAAAGTTATTGTGTGGAGCCAATTTTTCTGGCCACCCAGCCCTCGCTCAGCTCAAAGGATGGCGGTCCCTGTTAAAAATAAGTAGCCAGTTATATTTAGAACAGGCATGGGCAAACTCGGCCCTCCAGATGTTTTGGGACTACAATTCCCATCATCCCTGACCACTGGTCCTGTTTTAGGGATGATGAGAGTTGTAGTCCCAAAACATGTGGAGGGCCGAGTTTGCCTATGACTGACTTAGAAGAATGCACTGACTGGGGTGAGTTATATGCAGAGCATGAGGAAAAATGTTAGACTGGAACTATGTTTAAGTAATGTACTATTTCTTCAGTGTATTGTAGTGCTCCTATCAGAGGAGGGGGAAATGGCCTGCCTAGCTATGTAGCAATGGAAATAAGAGTTATGGGTTTCCTCATTTATGCAATTATATATTTCCATTATGACACAGTAACTCCTTCAACTTTTAATTTTCAAGATGCAATTTTTGAAGATCCCAAGCATTAGAGTTGCCAGTTCTTTAAAACCATAAAAAGAAAAGTACCTCTTGAGGAGCGCCCTCTAAGTGCAGAGACCATGGGGATTTTTGCTTTTGGCTGGTTTGGAGGGAGAGCCCAGTGGTTTGGGGTGGGTTCAATGGAGAGATTTCGGGCAGAGCAAAGCTATATATTCATATAGTTAACTCGGGTGTCTGGCACTTTTTTTAAATAACTAAAGGTGATGTGCAAAAACCAGCACACATTTTTTTCAGGCAGATGTCCAGAAAGCGAACTAAACAAATAAACATGTAGCCAGGCTACACCCCAATCCGTTGGCAATCTTACTAGAAATGGTTTCCGTGTCCTCTGCTGTATGAACTATAATGAACACATAGTTCTGATTTAAATCACCTAATTCATATTCTCAGATGAGTGAGCTTTGGTTTAGCTTCATCATTATGTAAAGGACAGAATATACTTTCTATGTTCTATTACAGAGATGCCATTGCTGCAGGGGAATATAATATGAATTTTAAAGACAAGACTACATTGACTCTTGCAGCTGCCTACTGGTCAGAAAATAAAACACACTTGTTATGGCTACACAGATGGATTCTTATCCATGATACAAGGCCTACACTATAATGGGGCAGGGGGACAGTCCGACTAGAAACAAACATGCATGCTACAGCATTGTAGCCATTCAGAGGAATGCAGTAACAAGGGGACTAGAAAGCAAATCCTACCAGAAAAGGAAGTACCACCAGGATGTGTTTGGCCTAGAGAAAAGACCACCAAGGAGCATGTCTACATGAAATATTTAAACAAGTTTTAAACACATTTGGCTACCTAACCAAGAAATCCTAAGTATCGTACTTTTGCAAAGCCATTAAAAATTGCCAAGATTCCTCAGCATTCTCTCAAATCTACAATTCCCAGGTTTCTTTGGGTGGGGTGGTAGGAGCCACGACAATCCTGTGTCAATTTACATTATTTATTTAAGTTCAGTAACAAACATGGCACGAAAGGCGGGGGGAATGGGGAGGGAAAAGGAAAACACGCGCCCGCTTTTAGAGTTGCAAAGTTCTTAAAATGACCAGCTTTAATGGAAAGTTGCTCAGGGAAAGAGGAGGAACCACATGGAGCTGGTATCCCAGCAGAACTAATAAAGTATCTGTGTGCTTCCCATCTCTGCTCAATCAGACGGAGCCTGTCTTCACACGCAAAAGAACTCCCTAACTCACCAAGGGCTTGAGACTCATCAGCTACACTCGCCTGGTTTATGTGGCACGTAGAAGCTGTTCCCGGGGATGTGGCCGCTGTCACATGCCAACAACTTCTAGGAGCCACAGGTGAGAGCTGAGTGCAGGGAAGAGACCAAAGGTGGACAAACTACCCTCTGCAAGGAGGGCTGAGCCTAGAACTCTATGCATATCAAGTCTGTGGTCTTCCACCTTGCTGCAGGCTGTCCATCTGAAAAACAAAAGTGAAATATACTCAGACTCCTGAAGTGATTTCATGCTCTTTATTGCAGCTTGTAAAACAGTGATTGAATTGCCCCCCAAACCTCAGGCTTTTATATACATTATTTACACAATGAGTCCCGTCTGATTGGCTGATTCTGCTTCCGGTGCCAGTGTGGTGTAGTGGTTAAGAGCGGTAGTCTCGTAATCTGGTGAACCGGGTTCGCGTCTCCGCTCCTCCACATGCAGCTGCTGGGTGACCTTGGGCTAGTCACAATTCTCTGAAGTCTCTCAGCCCCACTCACCTCACAGAGTGTTTGCTGTGGGGGAGGAAGGGAAAGGAGAATTTTAACCGCTTTGAGACTCCTTAGGGTAGTGATAAAGTGGGATATCAAATCCAAACTCTTCTTCTTCTGCTGCTTCCCTCCTGGAGCCTGATTGGTCTTTTCCTGCAGGCCAATCAGTTGTTGCATTCTAGGATCCTACCAGCCTAATAGGCTGATTAACTTCCTCCTGAAGCCTGATTGGTCTTTTCCTGCAGGCCAGTCAGTTGTTGCATTCTAGGATCCTACTTGCCTATTGTTCTAGGATCCAAGCTTAGTACATAACAAAAACAAAGACTGCCTTATACTTGGATTGCTAAACTAGAGTGATCTTTGCATCCTCTTACACCCAAAATAGGACCCATGCCTCTAAGATCAGGGGTGGGGGAACCTGGGGTTCTGCAAGTGTTATTGGAAACTAACTTGCATAGGCAACATAGCCAATGATTAGAAACAATGGGAGCTGTAGCCCAACAACCTCTGAGAGGCCACACATTCTCCATTCTTGCTCTAACCAGTGTTTCCCAAACTTGTGTCTCCAGCTGTTTTTGGACCACAGATCCCATCATCCCTGACCACTGGTCCTGCTAGATCATAAAGTCCAAAAGCAGCTGGAAACACAAGTTTGGGAAACACTGTTCTAGAAAAAGACGTTTTTCAGAAGTCTTTCCAGCTGACTGCCTTTCTAAAACGAACTGCATGGAGTTATTGCCTCTGTGTAGTTTCACTTTATTTAAGGAACATAAGCTATATATCTGCACATCCATCCGTTTGTCAGCTCTGCCCTCTAATGGGCAACTGTCAGAATAGCCACTAATAACATTCCACCCCCGCCAACTTTCCTCAAGTCTATTACAGATGAAATCCAACGAAGCTGTGATTTCGTCAACTGTTCGCTACCTTAAAAGAGCATTTCTGTGATTCCAGCATTATTAAAGTACGTTTAAGTACTTTAGGTTTCAATTTTATCTCCATTTCACTCAAAGTAAGCCCTGCTGTACAAAATGGGATTCTGAACAGGCATATATAGGATTGCAGGATTAAACTGTTTTAACATGTACAAACTTGTAGGCAGGGCCGGCTCTGTCATTAGGCAAACTAAGGCAACTGCCTCAGGTGGTAGAAGCCCCCCAAATGGCAGCTCTACAGGTACCCCACCACTGGTGCAGATTTGTTGCTGGTATCGGCCAAAATTGCATCCAAAATCACACCCAAATTGGGCAAGATCTCACCAAAAATTGCAGAAGCAGCAGGGTGGGCAGAGAAGCAGTGCCAGCAGCAATAGGTATGACAGCAGCAGGGCAGGGAATGGCAGCATTTTCTGTTTTGCCTGAAGCCATGAAACGGGATGTGCGGCCCCTGCTTACAGAGCAACTGAAAATAATAAAATGAACAAATTAATTATTAAATTTGCAGAGCTGACAAATGGATGGATGTGCAGATATATAGCCTATGTTCCTTAAATAAAGTGAAACTACACAGAGGCAATAACTCCATGCAGTTCATTTTAGAAAGACAGTCAGTGGGACAGACTTCTGGAAAATGTCTTTTTCTAGAACAGTGTTTCCCAAACTTCTGTCTCCAGCTGCTTTTGGACTTTATGATCTAGCAGGACCAGTGGTCAGGGATGATGGGAACTGTTGTCCAAAAAGGCCTGGGCAGGCCATCGGCTTGTGGATCTGTGCTTTGTAACCACGTTTTTGAGCGATTGAGGCCCCATGAAACAGTGGGTGTGGTTTGTGGTTTTTTTGGTGCAGGCTGTAGCTGAGGACATGCTATATGATCTGATGGTGAATTTGGGGTGACCCAATGCAAAAATCCTGAGGATCCATGTGCTTTTACCTCCCCCATCCCAGGCAACCTCCTTTATCTCTAGAGTCCCTTATCTCCCTCCCGAACCCTTGCCGATCAGCTGCTCAGCGGCTTTGTTTCAACACCCCTTCCCTCTTGTTTGCCTTAGTGTCTTGGAGCAGTTTTTTGCTCCTCCTTTTCTTCTAATTTCTCTCCTCATTACTTTAATCTTCCTGTCTCCTCTCCTTTCAAGTTCGCTGTCTTTACCTCCCTGCTCCCAGGCAGCCTCCTTTATCGCTAGAGTCCCTTATCACAGACATTTCCCCTTACGTTTTAGGAGGAAAAAAGTGCATCTTATGGAGCAAAAAATATGGGATATCATTTATCAGAATGCTTTTAGAACCTTACAGGTCCACCACATATGATAGAAGGTACCTTCCTTTTGCTTACATTTCCAGCAGATATTTGCACTTGTCTTACACATTTTTGCAAGTTTACTAGGAGTCAAATACCATCGGTACATCATTTTCATATAATTTTCTTTCAGAGTACAGCATGCTGAGAATTTCACCACCGCCCAAGTCTCCCTGGCCTGCCCAGGCCGGGTCTTCCTGTTCTAAAGGTAAACAACTATTTCCTAAAAAAAAGGCAACAACTTTGGGGTCCCCCCCCTAAAAAAGGTTGACAACTCTGGGCAACCTAGCGGCACCGGCTGGATTGTGCAGTGGTGCCTGGCAGCAACAATGGCAGATTTTGGTGAGATCTTGTGAGATCTCACTGAGCTCTTGCAAGATCTTACAGAGCTCATGAGATCTTGTGAGATTTCAGGAAGACCTCACAAGAGCTTGCTAGCCTAATACTGCTATTAAACCAATTAGATTTAGTAAGATTATGCATAGGCTTTCCATGTTGGGTTGCAGCTAGCACATGTAAAGTCCTGGCACTTACATGACCTCCCACTACTGACATTGCTGGTGCTGGCAGGGTTGAGTAAGGTTGGCACAGTGCAAACACACTGGTGCAGCCAAACTGGTGCTCATGCCAGTGTGTTCACACCACATCAACCTCACCTCCTTCCTCCTCTACTTTCTTGTAAGCCATAGTGATGTCAGCACTGGGAGACATGCTAAGTGACTCCCCCCACCAAATGCTACTGGTTGTGGGTGGCCTATGATTTTAAAAGATTCCACCTTCTGCCCAAGTAGTGTTTTCAAGCGGCCATTGTAGCTTTGCTTTTAACAGCAGCTCGACATGCAGACATAGGGTGATATTCAATTAAATAATTGCATGAGTGGACCACAATGGGATTTTCCTCCCTCTCTTCCACCTGTGATCCCCCTAAATCCTTTGTACGGGTTCCCCCAAACCCAGATTCGGGGACAGTGAAGGGTTGGAAGAGAGGAAGGAAAGTCCCATTGCAAAAGTGGAAGTTGCTCTGCTCATGAACTTATTCCGCCAAATACTGCCTATAATCAAAGGTTGCCCAGAACAGGCCAAGCAGTCTTGTTGACTTTTTCCAGACCAATTGGCAGCAAGATTCTGCTGCCAAAATAGCTCCTCCTTCACGACCTGGGCAGACCATCCAACCCTAATCCAACCCCCTGCAATGCTTGAACCCACGACCTTGAGATTAAGAGTCTCATGTTCTAGTGTCTGAGTGTGGGGACGGACCCTGAGGAATTAAGAATGCATTTTTCAGAACAGCACTAGTTCTCAGTGGTATGTAGAGTTGACAACTTTCTTTGTTGTTTGTGAAGATATATGGTAGGTGAGAGACGTGCACAGCCAACGACCAAAGAGTGTTTTTGGACAGTAAGGAAAGCCAGTGTGGTGTGGTGATGAAGTTTGCTGGAGAACTTTGGTCCAAGAAGGCAAAATGCGTTAACCCCATTTAGGCTGTCACGAGCTTCTTGGAGGAACCGTACAATGCCAACGTGATAAATTAGACCACGGGCCCTGAGAAGGAGTGGGGCTCATCTGCAGAACAAGTTGCGACTTACTAGAGTAGTGGACAGGGGAGAATTCATATGACCCAAGATCAAACCTACCTGTGAAGAGAGCCAGATGCCCGTGACACGTGGCCAAGTAGCATGTGACCTGATTGCACCATCGCATAGCCATACTGTTTTTGGCCCCAGAAGGTGGTTAACAGCTTCACCTGCACACTTCCTCAGAGGCTCAAAATCAAAGGCAAAGTTTCATCAGCTTCATGTCAAGCCACTCATCATTTGACCCAAGCGGACTTCACTCTTATAACCACTTGCAAGGTGTGTTATAAAGACGTCCATATTCAGCGAAAGGATTTGACTTGAAAGTTTATGAGCCATGGGGCTTGACCTTGATTTCAGAGAACAGAATGTTGTTGTTTTTAACATGCATCCATTACGCTCCGTATCTCATGTCATCCATAAAGGGGAGTAAAACTGGCAGATGTTAATTTTCAGTCACAGCACGCCTAACCCTGCAACTGCAGACTCAGAAAAAACGTAAAGGAAAAAGAACAGCCTGCTCATCTGCTGAATCAGCTGTAGGTAAGTCTCTGCCACCCTCATCACTGCGTGTTATGGTACTTAAAGCCAGTTTTGTCCTCAGAGGGGTGAGTTAACATGCACCTTCCTGCCTGTCCCTCATAGGGATAAAAAATGTTCAATTTTCTTGTCAGAATAACTGTATTTTCCTTCGCTGGGGATGTTATTTGCAGGCAGGGCTGTTTTGCCTAATGCAATAGCTCTTTTGGATTCTGTAGCAGATCCCATTCGGGAGATTTAGTTGCCTTAGAACCTATAGTGGCTATATGCTGGCTGGCCTGAGATTTAAATTCCTCCCACCTGCTAAGCTAGGTCAATATACCTGGACCGCCATTGTTAATTAATCCTGCAGGTGCACTACTGCTGGCAGGCACTCAGCCTTCAACTGGTCCACAACTGGATCTTCCCACATCCTGCTGATACTTACCCCTGAAGCACAATCAGTAAATCAATATTTATTTATTTTTTAAAATCCTGATGTGTCAAAAAGGAAGAATCGTACAAACCAATTGACCTTGATATACAAAATTATTCTGCAACAGGTTTCCCCTTCAGGGAGGAAGAATATTAATCTGCCCACCCTGCAGTATTTGCATGAGACAATGGACCAATACGAGATACCCAGCGTATCTGTCTCCCATTGGCTGTTAATTTTGTTGGATAGCACTGGAACCTTCATATTCAGAGGCAGTGTACTTCTGGGTAGGGCAGCTACTTACAAGTTGCCTAAAAGAGGACACAGATTTGCATATCATTTGCTTATGCTTATATGTAGAAATTCAAATGCAGAAATAGAGAGAGGGCAGACCCTCCAAGTGTCCCTATTTTCCAGGGACATCCCTGATTTAGAGAAATCATGCCGGTTTCTGATTTGATCCCAGAATGTCCCACTTTTCCTTAAGGTGTCCCTATTTTCACTGGATAAATGTTGGAGGGTATGGAGTTATGACTCCTGAGCCATCTGAAGGCAATCCTGTACAGGAAAGTTGTTTTAAAAAATGTTTATTATATTTTTATATATGTTGGAAGCTGCCCAGAGTGGCTAGGGAACCCAGTAAGGTGTGTAGGCTACAAATAGTAACATAATAGTAACTAGAGCCAGGGCTTTTTCGGCTGTGGCTCCGATCTGGTGGAATGCTCTGTCACAAGAGACTAGGGCCCTGCGGGGCTTGATATCCTTCCGCAGGACCTGCAAGACAGAGCTGTTCCACCAGGCCTTTGGCCAGGGCACAGCCTGACTCCCTCCTTCGGCAATCTTCGCGGAGCTCTGGCCCAATGGTTGCCATTGGTTTGATTTAATTTTATAATGAATGATTTTAGAGTGTTGTGTTGTACTGTTTTATTGTTGTTAGCTGCCCTGAGCCCGGCTTCGGCTGGGGAGGGCGGGATATAAATAAAATTTATTATTATTATGGAATGGGACTTCCCTATTTTCATCGGAGAAATGTTGGGAGGGTATGAGAGGACTGGGATAGCTCCGCTGGTAGAACATTAATCTCAGGATTGTGGGTTCAAGCCCTACATTGAGCAAAAAATACCTACATTGCAGGGGCTTGGACTAGATCATCCTCACGGTCCCTTCCAACTCTACAGTTCTATGATTCTATAACTGAAATAGAGATACAGGCCTAACTGGAATAGCATGCTAAGCACAAGAACTAACCTTGGCTGGAGCTTGTGGCTAGGGATGAGAGCTCAACCAAGGAGCCCCAGTTGGCTTACTTAGCAGTGTGTAGCAAAGATGATTGGGGAGCAGCAAGGCAGCTGCAAACTTCCCTCCTGGAGCCCACACTTTCATATGGCCTCACTGACCCAAGGCTTGTCTTAAGAGCAGGGTTTCCAAAATTTGGATCTCCAGCTGTTTTTGGACTACAATTCCCATCATCCCTGACCACTGGTCCAGCAAGCTAGGGATCATGGGAGTTGTAGGCCAAAAACATCTGGAGGGCCGAGGTTGAGGAAGCGTGGACTAGATGACCCTCCGAATCCCTTCCAACTCTACAATTCTATGCATCCATGTGGCTTTAAAGTTGCGCAGGCAGAAATTCAGCAGGTGAAGCTTTCCCAAGCAACAGGAGAACTTCACCGATGAATTTGCGCCTGTCGTGGAGCGCAGTTGAAGGTGCATCGGGGAGACCCGTTTAAGAGGGGAGGAGCAGGCGGACTCCTGAATTGCGGAAGAAGTCCTCTGCAAAAACAAAAACACAGCTTGTTCCAGAAAGGCTCTTCCAGCCGAAAAGCGAGAATGCAAACCTAAAACGCCAAACACCAATTAAACCCGCCCACGTTCGAATTCCTTGGCAATAACAGGCGGCGGCGGGTGGAGAAAAGCACGCTCTGCAGAACCCTTCCGCTCTGGTTGCTGCGCCCGCCCGCTGCGTGGCAACGGGGCCGCTCTTCTGCCCGGCTTTGGCGCCTGCCCTCCGATTGGCCCTTTTGAAAGCAGCGGCGCGGCCCCATTGGCGCGTTGGGAGTCGGCTCAGCGCGGTCGATTTGAATCCGTCTGCGCTCGGCCTCTCTTAAGCAGGCGCTGCTAAGCCGCCGCCTCCGCTTCCTCCGCCGGTTCTTCGGAAGGTGCGTCCTTGTTTTCGCAGGGAGGCGAGGGGAACGGCTGGAAGCAGTGGGGCTGGCCCGGGCGGAGAGGGTAAGGGGGCTGCAAGGGGGACGTGGGGGGCGGGAGATAGAGACCCGTGGCTGGGATAAACCAGGGCAGGAGGCTGCCGGGAGGATAAAGGGCAGGAGTAGGGGGAGCGCATTAAGCCCCACTTTTTAAAATAAATGTGCAACTCTCGTGTTCCTGTGCATTCTCCCTTCACTTTTGCCTGGATGAGTTGGAGAACTTAAAAAAAAGCCACAGAATAAATGTTGCGTTTTTCCCAAACTGCATCCCTTAACTCACTTCCTCTTTTTTAAAAAAAATAAAAAGTTTTTATTCTGAAGGCTGCAAACTTACCACCCACTGGGGATTACTTTTGAGCAACCCCTGTAGGGTGGGGGGCGGGTGGGGGGGAAGGCTAGGCAGAGTATTTCTGAACTCTTCTTTCTCTCTGATCTGGGTATAGCGTGTTAAAAATCTAGTCTATCTGGTGGATTGGAGGGGAGACAGCTAGAGGTTTGTTCTTATCTCTCCCCCATGTGCTTACCTAATCCCCAAGATCTCTTTCTCCTTGGCCTTTGTAAATCTGCACTTGACTCTCCTGGCCTTAGCATGTGGCCTCCTTGTATGAGCAAGCAGACATGCAGTGAGTGCAGCACTTGTGAGCTGGATTGTGGCCTTTTCAGACTGCAGCTTCTGTTGCCTTGACTATTCTCAGGATCATAGGCACGGAAAGGAGTTTTCTGGAATGCATTTAAGCAGATGTCACTTTACGGCTTGTGCAATAACTTAAAAAAGCTGCTAGATGGGTCTCTCCCGCTTGGCAAACACCTAGCAAATAAATGCAATATTGAGAAGTGCAAACTACTGTCTCTCATTCTTTCTATATGTATCTGCCAACCTAAAACTATATAAACTCCCAATATGGACATGTAATGATTGCCCTGGTGAATAACTTTTGCCTGGGACTGGAAAGTGGAAGTGCAACACCCCCCCCAAAAAAAAAATCCTTTAGGACCTCTCAGTGTCCTTTGATACCATTAATCATGGCATCCTTGACTGGCTTTTGTTTAGGGAGGTGGGGACACAATACTTCAATGGTTCTCTTCTTCTGAGATGGTCAGTATCTTTGGCAGCACTAGGTGATTTCTGTTGGCTTATGAGGATTCCATCTTATCCCCAATGTGTCATTCATAGGCAGATGACATGCAGCTCTATCTCTTGCCCACTCAAGAAAGGGGTCCTGGCTGACTCCAGTTGCAAAAGCCGAGGCTGCCGAATAGGCCACAGACCACTTTGGCTGAGAGTCCTGCCTTGCAGGCCTTTCTCCACTTGGCCTGAGAAGGCGGGGCCCTGGCTGACTCCAGCTACAAAAGCTGAGGCTGCCGATCAGATTCCTGGATCAGGGTGTCGCTTGGGTTCTTGTTGCTGTTCATTGATATTTGGTTGTGCTCTTTTAAAAGTTTTATTTTTCTTTCTTGTTTGGGACTACTTTTGTAATTATATAAACCTTCTCATGTTATAAGCTGCTTTGAGAAGTTTTAACTATGGAAAGGTGACATACAGTGGTACCTCGGGTTACATACGCTTCAGGTTACATATGCTTCAGGTTACACACTCCGCTAACCCAGAAATAGTGCTTCAGGTTAAGAACTTTGCTTCAGGATAAGAACAGAAATTGGGCTCTGGTGGCACGGCAGCAGCAGGAGGCCTCATTAGCTAAAGTGGTGCTTCAGGTTAAGAACAGACCTCTGGAACGAATTAAGTACTTAACCTGAGGTACCACTGTACAAATAAAATGATGATGATGATGATGTGCAACCAGCCCTGGATGTGGTAGAACTCCACCTGAGGAACCAGGTGTGCAGCTTGGAGGGTGCTCCTGGATTTGTCACAGTCAGACACAGGTAGCTGTAGTGGCCAGGAGTGTTTTCACAAGCTCCAGCTTGTATCTCACATGCAGCCCCTGTTTAGATCAATGATCAGACCTGGCCTTGGTTATCTGGTGACCTGCAAGCTAGACTGCTGCATTTTATGAGGAACTGCATCTGAAAACTGTCTGGAAGCTGCAGCTGATACAGAATGTTGCAGCCCAAATGTTGGTGGGAGCCAGAAGATCTGCGTAACTCAAGTTTTCCACTGGTTGGAGTAGCTACCTGTTTGCTTCCAGACTCAGTTCAATGTGCTGGTCTTAATCTTTAAAACGCTAAATTGCTTGGGACTTGGTTATCTTCTATCCCACCTGAGTGCTCTTCTTGAGTGCCTGCTTTTAATATGTTAGGCTGGCATGCACAAGAGACAGGGCTTTCTTAATGGTGGCACTAAAACTAGAGCTTGCTTTCAATGACTTCTGCCTTGCCCCTTTGATTCTGACACTTATGCGGGCCCCCTCTATGGCTGCTTGTGTCTCCAGGGCAGCTTTTGGTTAAACCTTTACTTGCACTTTCTCTGCAAATTCTAAGCCTTTTCAACCCAGACTTTAACTGCTATAGGTCAAATTAACTGGAACGAAAGGGAAGGATGCCTTCTAGTTGACTTCTTTTGCAGGATGGCAGTAATACGGCAAAATACCTTTGCTTTAGCTTAATTACAGCTGGCTGAATTACTGCAGGAAGGAAAAGATCTACGTGCCCTTGAAAACACACCAAAGCGGCTTTGGAAACCCTTCTTTTTGAAAAAATAAATAAATGTAGGGACGCACCTGTAACTACAACTGCTTGACTGTCCTTGTTCTGTTTCAGGCCTTTTCATATTGAGGAATAATGGACGACTACACGAAAATAGAAAAGATTGGTGAAGGTAGGTAACATTTGATCTATTACATAATCTTTCTTTGTCTTGCAAAGAAGGCATCTGTATACTTGGAAGCAAGTCTCATTGAGTCAGAGTCATTGATGGCACTTACATGGGTCACGAGAGTCCCCCACTCACTAATAAAATGTAGCACCCCAAAGAACTGCATGGTGTGCTAACCCACATACCTGCCTCGGGATAATCACTGAAAAGCTTGCATTGTGATTCCGAAACTGCTTCCTTAATATTGTATTTGCAATTGGCACCTATTCATTACTACTAGTGAATTTATGAAATGGGAAATTTTGTGTGGAGAAATAAAGCCCTGGAAAATTATCAGCCCCACCTCACTGGGCAACCCGCCACTTTCCCTCGGTTGTTGCACATGCACTTGTAAACTGAACGACCAAATAGGACATAGATGCTTGGTCAGGGCAGCGTGCTTCCATCTTTGGGCTGAAAGGTTTTGTATCATGTTAAACCTATGCCCATGCCCTGGTTGTCACAACATGGTGATCTTAGTGGGGCAGTGTGGGCTCCCGGAGAGGAGCTTTGCTCCTTTACTCCCATGGTATGCTGAGCTAAGCCAGGCTTCAGCTAAGGGCATCACCTAAACCTTGTGCTTGACCTCTCCTTGGAAACCACAAGTCATAGCTAGTAATAAAACTTGGCTACAGGGTGGTTGTTGAAGAGAGAGCTCAACCACTAGACCAGATTCAGAAGACCAGAATCAGCAAGGCACGCTTTTTGACTGGTGCGGGTCCAACTGCAATCACGTGGAGACCTGGATGCCAGGTTGGCGGCTGGGGGAAGCAAAACGTCACTTGGAGAAGGATCTGAAATATTTTCCTTGAAGTTTGAATTGATTTTATTCTGGATTGTTTTCTTTGATGTTTTAATGTCTTGTAAACCGCTTTGAGATTCGTTCTTCAAAATCTAAAGTGGTATAAAAAGGAAATGAATAAAATAATAATTCATTCCTTTGTGGCGACCATAACCCAAGTTTAAGGTGCCATTTGGCAATTAGATTACATACCTGAGTTTCTAACACTGCAGAAGACACTGCTAGCTCATTGGGAGTTCACACAATTGGGTTGGCTTAATGCAGGGGTCAGCAAGCTTTTTGGGGGGTGGGCCGGTTGACCGCACCACAAACCTCCTGGTGGGCCGTAGTGCATGTGTGTGTGCACGCATGCGCACACGGCAGAGGGGGCTTCTTTTTCCCCCAGCCCCTCCTGTCCTCCGTACCTAGGGTGCTGCCAAGAGGCAGAGGCTGGTGGCGGCAGCGTCAGAGGAGGAACGAGCTGCTTTCGGGTTGCTCGTTCCTCCACCGACAGCCTCTGCCGCTTGCAAGGGCAGGCACAGGAGCCGCGCTTGGCAGAGTGGCAGCAGCAAACAGCTTGCTCTGATGAGGGGCTGCTGGAAATGCGCTTGGTCAGCTCAGCCCAGCCCCCTTCCTCCTCTTGGTCATGCGCAGCAGCCGCTTGCCCATTGGCCAGGGCCTCAAACCTTAGGAGGTGATTGGCTGGTGATTTGCTACACTGAGAGGAGGGAGGAAGTTCCACCACGGTGGGGGGGGGGAAATGTCGGTGGGGAAAAATGGCGCCTGCTCCACGAAAAAAACCCCACAGGTTCCCCTCGCCTATCCATGGAACCGGCCATGGGCCGGTTCTGGGAGGCCCATGGGCCTTAGGTTGCTGACCTCTGGTTTAATGTGTTGTGCAAACCTGGTGTCTGTCCAGAGGATTAAACTGGAGCTTTCTCCCCATTAGGCACTTATGGTGTTGTGTATAAAGGCAAACACAAAGCTACAGGCCAAGTGGTGGCCATGAAGAAAATTCGGTTAGAGAACGACGAAGAAGGTGTTCCCAGCACTGCAATCAGAGAGATTTCCTTATTAAAAGAGCTACGTCATCCCAACATAGTCTGGTATGTCTACACCTGTGTAACCTGGGTTTCAGCTATAAAATAGGGTTTTCGTCCTTTTTTTTTTTTTTTTTGGCACCCAATGAGTCTGCTGAATTACACCTTAAAATGTGAGGGCATCTTTCATGTGTGGTGATGAGGGAATTGGAGTTGGAAGGGACCCTGAGGGGTCCGGTTGATGATGGGTTAAGCAGCAGCTGATGGCATGATTGGGCTATGACGCTCACCTGACCTCTTTCTGGCTGCGTTGCTGCATGTTAGAATGGGCCAACCTGGTTGTAAACACACCGGCAGAAGTGCTGGCTATACAGCAGTGACTCCACTGGAGGGAGGTTGGGTTGGTCTTTAAGACACATAAGGGCTGGTCCTTTCCAGCTTTTCTCGTGTCCCCGTCCCCTGCGGGGACGGGGGGACGGGGCACAGACAGAGACAAAGCAAGCACTGCGTTTAAGGTTGTGTCCTGTGCAAAAGTGGCTGATGGTAAGCCCCACTGAACAAACCTGGAATTAAGTTCCCCAGCAAAAGTGCTTAGATGTGTCCTGCGCTTGTTCTGTTCTACATACATATGATTCGTGTTTCTTTAGGTAGGCTGGATACTTAGTTGCCCTCTATAGACACTTAATGTAATTAGAGTTTACAAACAACCTTATGCATGTGGAGAGGAAGAGCACCTCAGTTTGCATATATTCTGCAGGATTTCTTGTAGCATGCAAGGTGGCATGTGTGGTACCAAAAGGCAAACGCTTACTAAACAATCAAACGTGAAGCGTTTCCAAGTCCTTGTCTTTCAGTGGGAGAGTTCAGCATATGCTTAAATGCCTTTAAGATCAGTGGGACTGAAAGATGCTTAACTGTGGCTGGACCATGTTCATTTTTTTACATCCTTGGTTATTTCAGCATACTTTTAATAACAGACTCAGACTTTCTCAAGGAAGGCTCCATGCTGCTTCAGAGGGCCTAGTTATTTTGACTTAACTTGGTAGAGCTTCTCTGTTGAACCACCACCAGGAATTAAGGTAGTTTAATTATGAGAAGGTAACTTGAGTGGGTGTTACGCCTAAAGCCTAACCTGGAGATCTGCCCAAAATTTTGGTTAAATTTAATGCGTATCTGGCTTGAATACGATTAAATTTGTTGCTCAGAAAATCATACACTTAGTTTAAATCCAAAGCTCTTCTGAATTCAACATTTCTAGACTCATCTACCCATGTAGACGCGGGTGGCGCTGTGGGTTAAACCACAGAGCCTAGGGCTTTCCGATCAGATGGTTGGTGGTTCGAATCCCCGCGACGGGCTGGGCCCCTGCTCCTGCCAACCTAGTTGTTCAAAAGCACATCAAAGTGCAAGTAGATAAATAGGTACTGCTCTGACGGGAAGGTAAATGGCGTTTTCATGCGCTGCTCTGGTTCACCGGAAGCGGCTTAGTCGTGCTGGCCACATGACCTGGAAGCTGTCCGCCGGCTCCCTCGGCTAATAAAGTGAGATGAGCGCTGCAACCCCAGAGTCGGCCACGACTGGACCTAATGGTCAGGGGTCCTTTTATCTTTACCTTACTCGTGTACTACCTGAAACCAAAGCAGAACGTTGGTTGCCAGATGTGAAATATATTGGCATTTTTCTCAGCTCTCCCACCCCACTACAGAAACAAGGGCTGATAGTACTAAGCAGAACACTATACTGGGTTGAGTGCCTAAATGTTCACCTTTGAAACAACTATATGCACCCTGGTGAACATATGCTTAAATAACTAAGTGTATTAAGCTAGTTTCATTTAGGCCTCTCTGTTTCACGTTAATTTATAATTCTCAGTCATCCGTCATCTTCATAAGATTTATAGCTGTAAGCTTAATGGATCAGGCAGCATGTGTAATTACCAGCTTTCACATAGGCATGTATATGCAGTGAACCTGCAGAAACCTTAGCTCGGCATGTTACGATGGCTGATTAGATAGAAGTATAATAAACTATGGGATGTTCGTCCAGTTAGATGAAGGGGCCTTAGTGCTCCATATAACAAACCCACATTGTATGCTTGGTGAAAAGATTTGAACTGTTTTGACTTTCTTAAATAAAAGAAAATTCTTTTCAGTCTTCAGGATGTTCTTATGCAAGACTCAAGACTTTACCTGATATTTGAATTTCTTTCTATGGATCTCAAGAAATACTTGGACTCCATCCCATCTGGGCAGTACCTAGATCGTATGCTTGTTAAGGTAAGGAAACGATACTGCAGACGGGTAGCTTTCGCCCTACCTGCCCACGGAACCCCGTCTATGTTGATGTGTCTGCCAGAGACTCTTGAGGTGATTTGGTAAGAGTAGGCAAGTTGTGTTTGGCCAATGCTTCTCCATCTCCACAGTCCTTGCCATCCAGGATCCTTTTGTAAGATCCCAAAGCGCCGTGAGGGTATCTAGGAACAAAGTTTGAAAATGACTGCTGTGAATTGTTCTGCAGCAAACAGCTGCAGCAGCCTGGCGTAAGAACTGGTGGCCCATGTGGCAGCCAACAGGCAATTTTGAAGCCTGTGTTGAGGATCACAGGTATTTCAGGGCTGTTCTCCTGTGTCACGTCTTAAAGGTTATTCCCCTTGCGCTAATTCAGTGTTCTAGATGCAAAACAGGGCAGCACAGTGGTACCTGGGTTCTCGAATGGCTTGGCTCCCTAACAAATCGGCTCTCGGACGCCGCAAACCCAGAAGTGTTTTGGTTTGCAAGCGTTTTTTGAAAGTCAAACGTCCGGCACGGCTTTCGACTGAGTGCAGGAAGCTCCTGCAGCCAATCCGAAGCCGTGCCTTGGTTTTCAAACAGTTTTGGGAGTTGAACGGACTCCCGGAACGGATTAAGTTCGAGAACCAAGGTGCCACTGGAATGGTTTTTTAGGTGGCTTACTGAATTTTGAAGTTGACCCTTTGTAAGAAGCAGCTTTTCTAGCCATTTTATCTATAAAATCACCCTAGTAAATGACATGGAGGTGCCACTGCGACATCATATTGAAGTTAAGTGTGTGTGGATCCGCTTGTCACCATTCATTTGTCTTTTGTTTTAGTTAGTGCCATCAGTGTGCATGATGTTTCGGTTTCACAGAATTGTAGAGTTGGAAGGGTCCCCAAGGGTCATCTAGTCCAACCCCCTGCAGTACAGGAATCTCAACTAAAGCATCCACGACAGATGGCCACCCAGCCTCTGCTTAAAAACCTCCAAGGAGAAAGAGAGCCCACCGATCCTTGTGGGAGTCTGTTCCACTGTCGAACAGCTCCTACTGTCAGGAAAGGTATATCTGTTGTTTTGTTGGAGTCCTCCTTTCTTGTAACATCAGCAAAGATAGGTCCTGAGCCCCGAAAAGCTTGCAAGCTAAAGCTTGATAGTGGACAAGGGGAGCGAGGGATGCATTTCAGCAAATGAGGTGTATGTGATTGGACTCACGTAGCCTGGATTGCAGACCACTAGGAACCTAGTGTAAGCGGCTCCATTCTTCTAAAGCAGCCTTTCTCAACCTGTGGGTCCCCAGATGTTGTTGAGCTACAACTCCCATCACCCCTAGCTAGCAAGGCCAGAGCTCAGGGATGATGGGAGTTGTAGTCCAACAACATCTGGGGACCCACAGGGTGGGAACCGCTGTAAGGGATGGAAGGTTTTGTAATACCTATTTTTACCACACCTGTCCCGTCTTGCCCTTCTCCTTTGGGCAGACAAGAGGTGAAGTGCATGCCCTTCTGAACACGCCGTCTTCCAATGCCAACTCTGTTTTAATATTCTTTCAGAGTTACTTGTACCAAATCTTGCAAGGCATTGTGTTCTGTCACTCGAGGAGAATTCTGCACAGAGACCTGAAGCCTCAGAACTTGTTGATTGATGACAACGGAGTAATTAAACTGGCCGACTTTGGCCTGGCTCGAGCTTTCGGCATCCCCGTGCGGGTCTACACCCATGAGGTAAGGGACTGTGAATCTCTCTGCGCTAAATCCTACACTAAAAAAGATAAGCTGTGGATTGTTGAAAGAACCAATGATTTGGGGTTTAGGCAATAAAAGCATTTGTGTTAAAAGTAGCTAATAAAAAGCAGTAAAAACAACAACACCAGGAAAGATGGGGTGGAATGTCAAGAAGAAGAAACTATAAAGGTAAAGGGACCCCTGACCATTAGGTCCAGTCGTGGCCGACTCTGGGGTTGCGGCACTCATCTCACTTTATTGGCCGAGGAAGCTGGCGTACAGCTTCTGGGTCATGTGGTCAGCATGACTAAGCCGCTTCTGGTGAACCAGAGCAGCACACGGAAACGCCGTTTACCTTCCCGCCAGAGCGTTACCTATTTATCTACTTGCACTTTGACGTGCTTTCGAACTGCTAGGTTGGCAGGAGCAGGGACCGAGCAATGGGAGCTCACCCCGTTGCGGGGATTTGAGCCACTGACCTTCTGATCGGCAAATCCTAGGCTCTGCGGTTTAACCCACAGCGCCAAACACGCCCCATGAAGAAACTATATATGATGATAAATGCCTTGAAATACCTTTGGATAATTAATTTTAAAAATATATGGAAAAAATAATTCCTACACTGAGGCTAGCAAGTTTTTTTCCATTTAATGTTGCTTATTAAGGAGGCTGCTGCATGCTATTAAGAAGAGCCCTGTTGAATCAGACCCCGGTCTGTCTAGGGCTGGGTGACGTCTGGTGTTCGATATCACAATATATCACCAACTAAACATGATATCTCGATATATCATGCTATGTATCTGCAGTGGCAGAGGGCCTCCCAGGAATCCCTGTGGTGGCGGAGGGCCTCACTGCACCTATTCACGGTGGCGGTTGACCTTGCCAGGCCTCCCTGCGGCAGCAGAGGACCCCACTGCGCCTCCCTGTGGAAGCGGAGGGCTCTGTGGGTATCCTCGCAGCAGACCTCACCACACCTTCCCACAGTCGTGGGGGGGAGGGCCTTGCTGCGCCTCCCCATGGCAGTTGGGGGCTTTTAAGATGTAAGGAAGTAGTGGACTTAATAAAAAAACCAGGGAGCTCATGGAGGAGCTTTGAGCCGGATGCTGTTGCTCTGTGTGACCTCCTTTTACATGATAGCTATGCAGATGAAATGAGGTTGAGCGTGGAAGAAAGGACTGAGACAATCGGGGCAAGAATTCACCTCAAACAATTAATACGCGAACTTCCTTGAGTATATTCGCTTACAAAATAGGAACTAGAAAACTTGGCGGCTTTTTTTCTTTTTCTTTGAAAAACGACTTCAGAATCTGGCATGCTGATTCCAGAAATGTCGTATGCTGGACAGTGTGGCTGAGTGCAGTAATTCATGCATAATTGTTCCAAAGCACATTAAATCCTCCCCCCCCCCAGCTGGTGGGGTTTTTTTAATTTAAAAAAGCCTTCTAATGCCCACTGTTCTTGTGCTAGGTAGTAACTCTGTGGTACAGAGCTCCAGAAGTGCTGCTAGGTTCTGCACGTTACTCCACACCTGTCGATATATGGAGCATAGCGACGATATTTGCTGAAATGGCAACCAAGCAAGCACTCTTCCGTGGAGATTCAGAAATTGATCAGTTGTTCAGGATCTTCAGGTATCTAACTTAAAATGAGAAAAGTTTGTGGTCTTGTTTTCCTTCTGCGGAAATGTTGTATCCCATTGGTCTGATAATTGTGTGAATTAATTTTTTAAAAAAAATTATGGTGCAGTTGAGGCCTGTGGTTTTCCAGTGTCATAGCGGCAAACTGCTAAACAAATTGTTCTAATTTGAAACAAAATACAGTCCTCGCTATATTTGCTTTGAAGCACGTCCCACTTCAAGGAGACTGGATTATTATTGGTAGATATACTCGGGAGTGCAACCTTGATAGCTTGATCCTATGAACAATGTGTATAGGATATCATAAATAGACTGGGAGGTGTTCAGATGTTGTTGTCAGGTGAGGGCATTGCAGCAGTGTCTTGTCAACTCTTTCTCCGGCAATTGCTGTTATTTTCTCTTGCATAGCCTTCTTTGTGGTTCAAAAACACAGTGCAGATATCTCTCTTTTGGCAGTACGGTCTTATTGACGCACATATATTTAAAAGCCGAGAGTTCCAACACAAAGCTGCATAACTTGTGTCTCGGTTATGTTGGATTCTGAAGCATCACTGCAGGAATCTTTCAGTAGGTAACACTCAAAGAAGTGTTTGACTGAATCCATTCGAGCAGATTTGCCAAGGCTGCTTAATCCACCCCCTTTTGACTGTTTTCCTTGTAGAGCTTTGGGGACGCCCAACAATGACGTGTGGCCGGAAGTAGAATCCTTGCAGGATTACAAGAACACTTTCCCCAAGTGGAAACCGAGCAGCCTGGCCTCTCTGGTGAAAAACCTGAATGAGGATGGACTAGACCTGCTTTTGGTAAGCGACTGTTTCACTCTCATAAAACTTGTGTATCATTTTTTTTAAAAAAAATCATTCTGATGCAACATAGACAGTGTTGTACCTTACTGAAATCATTTTGTTTCCCCTGTGCATAAGCCTGCATAAGGTTTAATCTGTCCAGATGTATGCAGATAAGCTGTTTAATATTCTTGGGGTTTTGTACAGCTATAAAAAGACAAGACAGAGAGGCCTGCTGCCTTGGGGCAAAGGCCGACACAGTCCAGCGTTGTACTTGCCACTGGTGCCCACCTGCACACCTTTGGAAGCAGGGTGCAAAGGCAAAAGCCCTCCCCAGCTGTTGCTTCTCCAGCTGCTATTTATAGGTGTGCTGCCTCTGACCATGGTGATGATAAAAACAAGCTCATGGAGGAGATGTCTAATCTCCCCCTGAAAAGCCATCTGAAACTGTGACCATGGCTGCAATTGTATGGGATGTGAATGCTGAAAATATAATTGTGTGGAGAAGCACTTGGGTTTTTTTTGTTTTGTTTTGTTCATCAGTCCTGGAACAAAAGCCGCATCAGTTTCATAGGGTAACCCAGAATTCTAGCGCACTGACAGAAGAGTCTTTCGCGCTCTTGTCTACATATCCACACTGGGTTTTATAAAAGTCCTCTCTCCACCCCATCCTCACTCCTGGTTTGTACCAGTTACCAAATCGTCACAGGATGATTCCATTCTCGCTGGAGAACCTGCGGAGGTTTACTGGGCAAAGTTAACAGGCTGTAGTTGGTGCTG
Source organism: Podarcis liolepis (assembly GCF_965112155.1). Lineage (NCBI taxonomy): Eukaryota > Metazoa > Chordata > Lepidosauria > Squamata > Lacertidae > Podarcis > Podarcis liolepis. Next base: position 29,579,759 of record NC_139556.1, read on the forward strand.
TGGGTTAAACCACAGAGCCTAGGACTTGCTGATCAGAAGGTCGGCGGTTCGAATCCCCACAACGGGGTGAGCTCCCGTTGCTCGGTCCCTTCTCCTGCCAACCTAGCAGTTCAATAGCATGTCAAAGTGCAAGTAGATAAATAGGTACCACTCCGGCGGGAAGGTAAACGGCGTTTCCGTGTGCTGCTCTGGTTCGCCAGAAGCGGCTTAGTCATGCTGGCCACATGACCCAGAAGCTGTACGCCGGCTCCCTCGGCCAATAAAGCAAGATGAGCACTGCAACCCCAGAGTCGGCCACGACTGGACCTAACGGTCAGGGGTCCCTTTAGTGGGTTACATTACACATTGACTCACTCTGTTGCTTTCATAAGGCGTGGATGCCAAATTCACGCCATCTCCTTCAGAAAAGGAAGAGTGGAGAAGCATCGGGTGGGTTGGACATGAGCACATTTGAGTGTCTATTTCATAGGTTAGGTCACCTGTGTAGCAGATAGAAGAGGCTTGTGAAGAGTGTGCCATAGAATAATAATATATGAACTGGGGCTCCGTTCAGCAGCCCAAGTGTTGATGTTGGGAAGGAAGTGATGGTATTAAGCTAGGGGCAGGTGAGCACACATCTTTTCCCACCCTAAAGGTCTTGGCCTAGTGTCTAATACTTCTAATAGAAGAGAAACTTGAATACTGTACATCTTGGTCTGAGATACACCATGGAAAGTCCGGTTCTGAGGACTCTGATCTCTCTAGGCTCCCCTGCATAGCAAGAGGCCAGTGTGTAACCTGCCTTTGTTTCCACTTGCAGAAAATGTTGACCTATGATCCAGCAAAAAGGATTTCTGGCCGCGTGGCTCTGAATCATCCTTACTTTGATGACTTGGACAAATCCAAACTACCAGCCAATCGGATCAAGAAATGCTAACTGCCCCTGAAACAACCTGAATGTGGTTGAAGCAGAAATACTGAAACTCATGGTATTTCCCCCCACTGTCGAAGTTTATTGATATCCCTGTTTTTATATGTGTCTGTCTTGTCCTATTCTAAAACTGTAGCCCTGTCTATAGAGTGCTTTGGTTTGAATCTTCCTTTAACTGTAAATATTAACCTATTCACTTTCAATAAAGCTGTACACTGCTCAGTGAAGCCCACCATTATATATAAATAATAATAATAATAATTAATAATAATAAAAAAACTTTAAATCTGGCATGGGAGCAGAGGAGGCCCCAGTTCTTCAGCATCAACCTCCCAACATAACTAAAGGCATCAAATTTGCACGGCAGTTGCCAAAAAAAGAAATTACATATCTGAGTTTTGATACGGATTTTGTGAAAGGGATTGCGGCTATTTTAACAGATTCATCTCTCTCTCTCTTCGCACCCCCCAGCACTACTCCCCACACCGAAGGCTTCCTTAATACTCTGAAGATCTGGGGAGGGGGCAATAAGGCTGCTTGTCACACTGATGGGAGCCTTCACTAGATTAGCAGATGGGGCGGGTACCATTGGATACAATCTGATAGATAAAAGAAACTGCTAACTAGACAGGGACAGGCTTGATCTTCCTCCCCCCCGCCCCCCGATGGTTGGAGAGAACTTAAATGGTTGCCCCTACCCCACCTAGCTGTGAAATCCAACAATTTGCTTACATGGGTTGGAAGTAGGTGTTGTGTAATGGGGGGTGCGCAATCGCCCTGTGGGTGTAGCCTGCTGCTCACTGATAGGCATAGCAAATGAGGTATGCATAGAGCACATAGATGCAGCCCATCACACATCCGCTCTGTCATAATGGTGAGCATTTTGCTAGTAATTAGTGCTGTTTTTCTATAGAAAGAGGTGCAGGAACTCGCCACAAATTCCTCCCTTGTAATGGCAATGATGCACACCTGGGAGGTGCCAGAACTGAGTTCCGGCTGGGGGAAAAAAAGACCTGCTAGTAGTGTATGCTTTTCATCTCTTGTGTGTGATGAAATTATCTGGAGCTATAATTAGGGCTCAAGCGCTGCTGTGACAGATGTAGGATTGCAGCCAAACTATTTACCCAGGATTATGAATTGTACGGGACTTCTTGGTAGACCTGGTTTGGTTTAGCCATTGGTCAGTTTGACTCGAGCATGGCAGGGGTTTCTTCTCTTCCCAGTCTCTTCTCTGATCTCCTCCCCCCCCAGCAACTTCCCATTTATTATGTGGGTTAGTTAATTTCTCACATGCTCTACAGAGGAACTCCCAATTTCTTTTTTTTTAAACGGTGAACCAACGTCTCTTCCTGCCGCCAGGAGGCAGCTTTACCAGGGATGATGGTTACAGGTATGGCTGTTCCTATTTAGATTCTTGCAGAACAAAATGCCAAAACTGAAGGCTTATGGGTCTTGGCAGATGGCCTTCGTGTGTGAGTGGTGTTTGGGGTATTCAAGCGCTGGGACTTGGGGAACTGAGATCACTCTTGGTACATTTGATGCTCCAGTCTCTTGATCAGGCATAGGCAAACTTGGCTCTCCCAATGTTTTGGGACTACAACTCCCATCATCCCTAACCACTACTCCTGTTAGCTAGGGATGGTGGGAGTTGTAGTCCCAAAACATCGGGAGAGCCAATGCCTGCTCTTAATCACTGGAGGAGTAGCATTCTACATTGCTGCAAGGCAAAGCAGCCTGATCTGGTGAACACCAGCCTGCCGCGTTGCTCTTAACTACGGAAGAGAGAAGGTGGTAACCTTACATGCAACTGGTGCTTTTAAACAGTTGCAAATGGAGAATTATATGTTGCGGGTCAACAAATGAGTTAGAATTGTAAAGCATAACTATTTTTGGTTGGGGTGTCATATTGTCTTTGACCACAAGATGCCACTGCAGTATCTAAACATTGATTCTGGCAGGGGGTGGGGGAATATCTGTACAACGGCGATCAGTTTTTCCATACAAAACGGGTAGTTTAATAGCATGTAGGCCTAAATGGCAAACATGAGCTGGCTTTGTCTCAGATTAGGTGTTGTTTTAATGTCTGAATTTCTGGAACTTGTAATTTGGTAAGGCTGCTGGCTCAGTTTATACGTCTACTTGGAATTGTACCAGGAGAGTTTGGTGCCTAAGGCAGAGTAGACCCAGCCTGGTGAATTGTGTAGGGAGCTCACCCCCAAGGAACTGGAAGGAGCAGTTTGCTGTGTGCTCTTGGCTAGCAAGAAGACATAAACTTTCGTTTAGAGTTGCTGCCTCAGTCCTGGTTAAAACTATGCTTGCTGAATTAACTTTTGGTTGGGAACTAAGTGTTTTTGTGCTACTAATTTCACGCATGACTATATGGCAGTAACAAACCCTGGTAACATTTATGTTTAAGAAGGGTGGGTCACCTCCAACAGGTCTATTTAGGCCTAGCAAAGGTCCTGATTTGACCTGTTTCCCACAAGCCAAGCCCCTTTGCTGTCTTCAGGTACAGGTAAATGCTTGGTTGCCATGAATTTGAAGTCTGTTTGCATTGGAAACCACTTTCAGTGGGACGTCAAAATGGCAACTCGTGGCTCTGAGTAGAATCATATTGCAAAGGCAATGTGTCTCAGCAACCATCAAGTGATCGGCGCTGGTACATTGCCTTTAAAAGTCACTTCGCAAGTGTGTTTTAATGAGACTTGTTCCTTATCTTGTGTGACCCTGAGGGTCAGAGAAAAAGTTTGATTCTTTCTTTCTTTTTTAAAAACCAAATCCATAAAACATGGTGTGGTAATTAAAATATATCTGTTTAATTGTAAGAGGGCGGCGGCCTACATTGCTGAAGCAGTCCTGGCAGGGCCTGGCCAAAGCGGTGCACTTTCTCCTTCCTTGACACTTGAGTAAGGACAGAGGCACCAGTTTGCCCCCAAGATGGGGCAGTACGTGTCTCGCATGTGTGTCATCACACACACAATGTCACACATGTCTCCCCATACCATGCAGGCCAGTGCAGCCTTCCCTGATGGGCCCCCTCAACGTTGGTGGGGCTGGGCCACCTTCAAGCAAATATTGAGGGGTCCTAAGATATCTCTGCCCCCTAGAGTTGGTGCACCTGGTTAAGGATAGGATAGTGACCAGCTTTGTGATGTGAACAGAGGTGACCATTTTAAGGCCTGTAAATGTTGGAGCAGACAGCCTTATTTAAGCTCAGAAGCGATCTGTAGCTGGTCGTGACCAAACACTTTTTAAACTTCCTGACATTTTCTTCCTGATAGTGCATGCATGCATATATATATATATATATATATATATATATATATATATATATATATATATGCATGCACTGAATTTCTCCCAGATCAGCACATTTGAGACAATAAGCTTTTTTCCCCCCAGCTTGGAGGGGCCTACTTAGGCAGAGGAACAAGAGTAATAAGTGTCGCTCTGTATAATCCTCATTAGCTGTTGCAGCTTAGAGAAGGAAATCCTCAGAGGGAATTCAGGATTTCACTTTAAAAAAGAAAGAGGGGAAAGATTTGCTTATGCAATAATATCCGGCTTGTGCATAATATGACATACACAGAGTTGTGGTTTTTTTCTTCCTTTAAAAAGGAGAGGAGCTGCAAGAGTTAATCCTCACAAAACAATGCTCAACCTAATAAAACAAAAAGTCTAACCCAAACCATTGGTTGGTGTGTGTTTTTTACTTTTGACATGGTTATAAGGTGCAAAGGAGGTCAAGGACACCAATATCTCTGCAGCAGGCATAAAACTCAGCAGATGCTGCTCGTCTCACTGCAGGTTTACAGGTGCGCAATCTAGGTCAGTTGCTCTGTTTGCTTTTTTTGTGTACAGACACACACACACACACACACTCCTGGCTGGATTAGGACATGGCTAGTGCCTTGGTACTGATATGCCACTTCTACTGTGCATGCAAAGGCTTTAACCCTTCCCTTCTTACAGCTCAGAACCTTACAGCTATTCATTTCAGTCTCTCAAGTGTGTCCAACGTTGCTCATTTTTATAGAGTGTGTTAGTAAAGCTTGGTGCCACAGAGCATGCAGCAAGTACTCAATGTTTACTTGTGGCAAATAATATGTATGTGCGGCAATGTTTTACAAAGCATGTCTACCGATTAGAAAAAGTGACAAAACCACCCAGTCAGTAAAATGTCGACAGAGAACACGCTAGGTACCCACCCACTGCCAGTGTTCGTAGCTGTGGCTATATACCATAGTGCAAACAATGATCTGACAGGTGTAAAAAGTACTCCTTAGTATCTGAATCTGGATAAATATGGTTCCGAACAACCAGCTTACCCTGTTGCTTGAACAGCTCCAGTGGAAAGGCTGGAGGGTGTATGGTGGCATAGCTCTCTAGAGAGAGAGCAGCTTTGAAGACCTTGGGGGCACGTGACTGAATCCAAGCCAAGGTAAAAGCAGGAGGAGCCATAAGCAGGAGCTGTAGGTCAGTTCCCAAAATGCAGTAGATGTACTGTCTATGCAATGAATATGCCAAATGACACTAGAGTTGGGGCTGCCCCAAGACAAAGGACAAAATTCATCTTCCCATCCTTCCATGTACTGAATCCAACCAGGCTGGTGGCTGACTAGATAGCATTCAGCACATATGAGAGCAGTAGTTTAGGCAAAGCAAGCCCCCCAACACCTTTTTGATATTCCCACCCACCCAAATCTTTACTGCTGCTTCATTCTGGTGTAGTCACATGGTGACAACAGCACAACCACACTTTCGCAAAAGCAATTTAAAAAAAAAAAAAATTAGCTAACTGGTTTTCTTTTTTGTGTGGGGGTGATATATAAGATAGAAGATATACTTGTTTTGTTTTTAGTAGTATGATGCTATTGCACCCAGAATAAAAGCTTTTATGCACTCACTGCAATATGCTTCCTTCACCTTGTTCCCTATCTGCTTTGGTGAAATTCATTCCTTTTTCTTTTGTGCTTCATGTTGGACCATTTAACTGGAGCATCATCGACAAGTTTGCCAAGGAATTTGATACTGGTTACCTCACTGTTCAGAAAACAAAATAAATTGTTCTCGTTGCTCAAGGTCCTTAGCAGATCAATGCTTTAATAATCAAAGACAACCAAGCAGACTCAGAAACCATCATGGTGCCCTAGTGCTGGGTGGTGGCAAGAGTGGTTAAGAACTTGCAGAAGCCTATCAGCACTAGGCAGACACCCAGCAGAAGCACATCATCATGATAAAACACCTAACTCGGGCGGCATTTGTATGTTCATTCACTTGTTAAAGGGATTGAGAGCTTGGCAGCACTTCCGAAGAGGAGTGGGAGCTTGCTTGTCCTCCATGGTGAAGGAAATTGCAAACACTTCTGTTGCTGAGACACTTTAAAAGGAACCCATTCAATTAGTATTGGACAAGTTTCTATGTGTTCATAAAATAATGGCTGCTAGAAAGAAGCGAGCGAATTCACCTTTTTCTCCCCAAAAGGCATTTTTAAACACATCTTTTGGCGACTTCCTTTATGACTTCAAATGTAAGGAAGGTTAACTTTGGCAATTTAGAAGCCTAGCTATAAAAATAGGAAAATCGCTGCTATATGGCTGCTATTTTTTAATGGGAGTTCCTGCATGATGTTTGAAGAATGTCAGTAAACAAACAAACAAACACTTTAGAGACAAATACATAGTAAGCTATAAAACTGCAACAAACCTGTCTGCTACTAGGAGTGAAATCTGTCCGCTTATCCAAAATGGAGGATGTTTCTTGTTGCTTGTTCCACTTTGTATCTGCCCATGCATGTGTACACACACAGTCTATAAAAACCACACACAGCAGTTTTAAAATCAGAGGGAGCATGGAAAGTCATGGGTTTGCATTTTTATACCAAGAAAAGCTGCCAACTCCTTTTCTCCATCAATATGCATAATCTTGCAATGTTCTGCATCATGCTGCGGTGCAATTCTGCCGCATCACAGTCAAGCAGAGTTTGTGTGTGTCAAGTGTTAACGTGGGCAAAATTTTGTACCGCTTTTCTTCATTTTGTGCGCAGAGCAAATACACCCAAGAGAAAGAGGATTGCTCTTACCACTCCTCCTGCTTGTTTCCATGCACGTGGTCAAATGTGAAACCAGTAGATAGAACCTCATCTCACCTGAAAGTAGATTTAAAGCAGGCTAGTGTGGTCTTGCTCCTCTGCCTGCTCACCAAATGTAGAATATGTAGGGAACAAGAGGGATCCTACCATTGCCATGTAAGGGTGAAATTGTTAGGTCCTGGAATGATGACAGTGAAGAGGTGGGCATAACCATTCTAGCAAAGTACAGGGGTAAAAAACAACAACCCCACACTGTTGTGAAAGCCAGGCTGGGAGACTGTAGAACTCTACAGTCAGAGCAAAACATCAGGCTGAGTCTGTCTTCTCTCAATAAAGCTTCAAGGACTCACAAGGTTCCCTGAACACAAAGGGACTGGTGTCGGTGGGGAGAAAAATTATATAGGGAACAGTTAATTTCACCGGTTCTGAATGAAAAGAACTATGCAAACTAGAACTAGCTTGTTGGTGTTCTTCCCTGACCTGTTAAGAATAAGCCCGCCCTGAAATATTCAACATGCAATACTTCCTGGCTACATATTTTGGAGAAAAGCATCTTAAAGGTAAAAGATTCATTGTAACGATTTGAAACTGGACCCAATAATCAGGAAACATTTATAGCTAAACAAATTTTTTTATTGAGGTTGTTTTTTTGTTTGTTTTTTGCAAAATAAAACAAAAAGAACCCCCCACCAAGATTAAAGGCCAAAGGCAGAATTAAACCAAATGAACCAGCCACTTGGTTACAGTAGCTGATAACTAATACAGCTGGTTATTATTGCATATACCCCTGGTTCATTTATGCACGTCCATGTCAGTTTGGCAAGATTACAATCATAGAGAAGCTTTGGTTTTGTAAAACTTTAGTAATAGTAATACTTATCAAAACATATAACCTGCTAATATAATTCAGGCTCAATCTACACGGAATGGCACAGACCCATTTGTCTAAATCATGATCTGCCCCCAACCCATATAGCAAGTATCAACTGCTTCACAGGTAAAGGGAGCTAAGCGCTCTCACCTTGTGCCTCTTGTGTACTTTGTCCCTTCTCTCTCTCCATAGGACCTCCCCCCCCCCATTACTACCTAATATTGGATACAACTGGTTGCAGTTAGGGTACTCCTTTTGCTTTACAAAGGAGGCCCTCACGGACCCAAGCTTAAAATAACAGGTCTGCTCCTTTCACATGAAATTTGAGCCTCAGCAACTGTGGTTTTGCTAATGATGAACACTCTACTGCTGACCATCAGTTTATACCATCCAGCTTGCAGTCATTTTTTGCTTCATAGCCCTTTATCAGAGTGCAACGATATTCCTTTTGGGTAAATGGAGCTGGTCTTTTAATTTCTACACTGAAACATACTTCTTACTGTCCTCGCCAGAGGTTCTACCTTCATCTAACACCCAGAACCTGGATTATTTTGGAAAGTTGGGTGGGCTTTGCCACTTTTCCTGTCCTTAGCAACCTGGTTTGGACTCAAGGTTGGGTTAGTAGGAACAGAAAATGGGATAGCTCTTCCAAAGGGCATGTTGAGGCACCTGCAGGAGAGAACAAAGGAAACCAACAAAATGCAGTTGATAAGCTTGACTGGAGAACTATACATATAGCAGGAATAGGCGACTCTTTGTTTTTCCTCTAAAGCTTCTGCCACTGCTCCCACCCCACCCCTGGCCTAAGCACAATGCTCATAGCTCTAACCACAACTACATTCTGTGGCAAAGTTCAGGGCATGCTAAGATGCCACCTTCGTCCACTCTACCTGCTCATAGTGTTCATTCGCCTCCAGTCTGCAATACTCGCCTCCTAAATATTTATTTCCCTCCCTAATTCTCCATATTAATTGGTGGCCAATGTGGGGGTTAGGAAACTCCCAGCATGCTGCTCTTCCACATGGTTGGAAACGGCTGGGGCACCAAAGTAACGTCTAGGCTAGGTCTCAAACACTCCACACACAAAATGAAATGCCACCACATAATATGTAGTAGTGCATTTACTACTGAACATTAGCATCACTGCCAGTGGGGCTATTGCCAAAGATAAGGGAAGGAAAGCGATGGGACACTTCAAACCAAAACTGGTGTGAGTGGAAAACAATTTGAGGAGTCCACCATTTAGTGCATAAACCTAGGCTGGGTGGTGGTGGTGGTGATCAGTTGCTGGCTGTGAATGTTCCCCTGCTTGAAAGGCAGTCTTTAAAAGCTCTCTTATGCTATCCTTCCCCCAAGTAGCTCAGAGGACAGAGATCATAGAATCATGGGATTGTTTAGTTGAAAGGGACCCTGAGGATTATCTAGTCCAACCCCCTGCAATGCAGGAACATGCAGCTGTCCTGTACGGGGATCAAACCTGCAACCTTGGCGTTATCAGCACCATACTCTAACCAACTGAGCTATCCAGTTGCTATGCATCCAAATGGAGCACATGTTGCATTTTATCCCTGCAGCAACTCTGTAAGGTAGGTTAGGCTGAGAGAGAGAGCGAGAGCGCGATGGCTGCAAGGTCATAGAAGTAAGCTTCACAGCTGAACAGGGATTTGACCTCAAGCCTCCTAAGTCCAGCACATCACCCATTATACTACACTGGCTCTTTTGGAAAGGAATTATCTAGTTTACTGCTAAAATATTAAGACTCGATGCAGAAAAGCCTCAAAGTGTTGTAAGCTTGGTGTGGGGCTGTGCATGCATTATTAAAACAAAAAACTTTTTTGTCGTTTCTCTTTTCCCTCTCTCTCTTTTTACTTCATTAGTTCTAGATATAATTTTATTGTATTGTGAAAACTTTTAATAAAAAATTCTGGGGGAAAGGGAGCTTTTCCTGGGATATCTTTTGCAGCATATTTAAAAAGGCAAGACATACTTGTACACCTTACTGACATGACAGCAGCCATGGGTAATGGGCTTCTCCATATAAGCCTGACTGGTGGTGCCTGCAAAAACCCTTCTTTTGTTACAGGTGGCACAGTTGTGGTGTATCCACCAAAGACCTCTGGGGTGCGCACTCTACACCAGGATGGACCAGCTTAAAGCACATTGATGCCTGATGATGCACATGGAACATCTTACAGAGGCAAGCAGTTTGCCCACGTTGCCATCATGTCTGTTTTGGTGCTCGGAGATTATTTGGGCCAGAATACCATTGATCGTGAATAGGTGGGTGGGTCGCTCCTATATGAATATAACGGAAGGGATCAACTTATCTCCACAGCCCTTACTTAACATGTGGCTATTCAACAAGCAAGCAAACAGTTTTAAATATACAGATATTTCTTTAAAAGGCGTAGACAACTATAAAGAAACAAACCAAGTAATTAACTAAAAGTCTTACTGCCTTTAGGTTTAGGTCCCTAGGAAATCTGCAGTGGATAAAGACATAAGCGTAATGAGGTCTTCTAATTATTTTAAAATGGTCCTTTTGAAAATAAAGACATTGAAAGCCATGGAACACATAAAAGAGGAAGTATTAAATTTCACACGGCTGTTGCATTCTTCCCTTGCATGGCAAATACTGGAAATACATCGGGTGCAGCTGAAAAGGTAAATTACACTTCATATTCTTTAGCTGGGGAAAAAAAGATATAAATTCTGTATAACTTTGTTGTCACTGGATCATGTTACATCCCATTACTTCAGAAAGAATAAGGATCTAATTGTTGTGAATACATAGTGTTTGGAAAGAAGTGGGGGGGGGGGCGGGGGCGGGGAGCCAGTTGCCTAGCCAGAGTTGGTTTGTTGCTAGGATGGCAATTTAAGCCAGGGAGGTTTGTCAAAGATGTTCATCATATTTCATTGTACTTGCAAGAGGAGAAACAAAAGAAATATAGTCTAAATCAAAGAGTTCCACAATAACTGTGGTCTGTGAAAGAACAATGCTGAAATAAAGACCTTCACATACATACACAACTGTATAAAAATACTGTCCACTTTGGAGATTGAAATATTAATTGCTGGGATTTGTTGTCGGTTTGTATAAAAAAAGAAAGAAAAAGAAAACCAATACTGATTTTACACAGTATTTTAGCTTATAAACAAACAAACAAAAATACAAACGTTTGACATTTTAAGGAGCAGTTTCACACCCACTTCAGGTGAGCTTGTGCTTGTTGACCTTAGAGATGATAAATGCACACAGGTGGAATAAAAACAAGTGCCCCAAACATCTTCTGCACAACCCACCAGAAACTTCTGTGGAAGCACCATTGAAATGAACTCCCATTTACTTCAATGGCATCTGGTACAAGAATGGTTCTCAGTGGACTGAGGTGCTCTCTTTCATGCTAAGACTTCCTCTAAAGAAATGTTCTCCAAGCCACTCTATTGATAGGTTTGCCTCTCCTTTTCTCAGACAACAACTGTGGAGGAATTCCAGAAGCACCACTTTCGTTTTGAATGATGTTTATTCAGTGCAATGTCTTCCTTTTCTCTTTCCTTTTTAACACGCTGGAAATGATCTTCTTCCTTAAGGTACCACACAGGAGGCCAGCGGTGCCTCTCGAAATATTCCTGATTATCTGTATTAAAACAAACAAACAAAGAAGTCCCCAAATAACTAATGAATTATGTAACTAGGACAACATTTTAATTCTGCTAATAGTTAAGAAAAGTAGTTACTTAGAGCTATGTTGGATACAACCCAGTATATCCAGGACTGTTACTTCTACATACCAGGATCTGAAATCTTGTGCAAAAATCCAGGAAAATCTCAGGCTTCATTTTTCAAATAAATATGTCATGTTTCTAGTTCTCCTGGTACATGACTGGTAATATGTGTAATTCCAAATCTGTGATGGAGAACTAAGCTCTCCTCTCTCTAGTTTTGCATTTTCAGATAATGGGGAAAGTGAAAAAAGTAGGTATTTGCAAACTTTATTTACGATACAACATAAAACGCTAGAATACAATAGCTTAAAAATAGAAATTTGAACTCTGCAACAATAAGAGATGCTGCAGAAATAAAAGAAGTACACACACAACAGCAATATATAATAGCTCTGTCTGATGTCAGACAAATTGTGAGACAAGTCTGATTTTTTAAAAAAATAAATGGCGAATTTTAGCGGCGCAGCAAAAAATAAAAATCCTCTTAGGAGGTGATACATGGGCTAAGGAACCCATGATACAAGTGACATGTGTGAAGAATCTAATGTCAACCTGTGATCCATAACCCCAGATATTAGCGATAAATATAAGGGATTATTGAGCCTATGCATGCATATACTGCTTTGATGTTAAATCCAGTAAGTGGAAGTGAGATGGTTCCAGAGGCAGCCACCCCTCAGGGAATGATGGCCAGGTATGATTCTGCTGCCACACTGAATAAGCTTCTAGGCAGGTTGCCTGATGTTTAAACAGTACTATCAATATTTATAATGCAAAGTATTAACAATCAAATAAAAAAGAGGAAGTTCAAAACAAATACAGTGCATATCAATATTTCCCCCCCTAGTTAATGGAGCAAAACCAATTCCTTTCAAATCCATAGGCTAGGCTAAGTAGAAAGCAATATTATTCTCATGTAACTACTACTACATGGGGAGGAGAGCAATGCTATCAATGAAATTCACATGCATCTCAATCTCTAGTAAATGGGTAGGCAAACTAAGGCCCTGGGGCCAGATACAGCCCAATCACCTTCTAAATCCGGCCCGCGGATGGTCCGGGAATCGGCGTGTTTTTACATGAGTAGAATGTGTCCTTTTATTTAAAATGCACCTCTGGGTTATTTGTGGGGCATAGGAATTCGTTCATTCCCCCCCCAAAAAAAAAACCCCTCACAAGGTCTGAGAGACAGTGGACCGGCTCCCTGCTGAAAAAGTTTGCTGACCCCTGAGAAGTAGGGCTGTCTTCTGAAGCCGTATCCATAATGTCTTTTGTGAAAGCCACAAAGACCATCAAGTAACAAATATTTGGGATTTCAGGCCACAGTTTAACTAATTGTAAACACATCCCCAAATTAATATATGCTTGTCTGCCCTTTCTTAAACCTCTGTTCCATCTCTGACAAACTTCACCTCCGATTCACTTCCTGCCGCCATGCACTTTTTGCAACCTTCCAACTTGAATTCAAACCTTGGTCAATTCAGCCAGGCCTAGATTATCTTAAAACCAAAGGATCACACACGGCAGCAGCATAACTAATAAAGGTTAACAGAACTCTGGGCATTGCTCCTGATGCAGGGAGAGATATGGTAGATGCTGCTCCTTCTACCTGTTGCCTCCTGGCCTTTATGCTTGGTCCCTATCTCACCTAATGTGTTGAGAAGGATTTCATGTTAAAGGTGTGGGGGGAGAGGATGAAAATGAATGGGCATGAGGTGCTGAAGTTGCTCCTGCTGCTTCCCACTGCACTGGAAGATTTCAAGGTGTCCTGTGTCTGGATAGTTAGATGGCAACACCATAGAGACTAGACTCCCTTCCCTTACCATTGGAAAGTCAAATCAAATAATGCAAAAATGCATGTATGAGCATGTAAATTTACTTGATTTGTAGCCCCCCCTCCCCAGCTTTAGAATAGAGAGAAGGCAGATGTACAAAGGTTGGAAGAAAAGGCGGAGAAAGCTTGCTAAACAGCCTTACCAGGAGATTTAGTTTTGATTTCCTTTCGGAATTTGGAACAAACACTGTTGTAGTTGGTGCAGATATAGTGCAAGCACCAAGCCGCCAGCTGGTTAGCGTTGTGGAACTGGAAAAGAAGAGAACCGAATTTATATTCTGTAGAGTTAACAGTCAGTATGTGGAACAATTCTGAAGTTAAAGGCAAGTGAGAATTACTCAGGGATTGAGACATCACAGTGGCACGTGACAAAAACTGACAAAGCCACAGATACAGTACTATGGAACCAGCAAGGCTGAAAACCAAAAGTGCAACAGCACCTCCCCCGCCCCCCCAAAAAATTTTGGGATCCAGAGCAGAGCTAACTACTTTGAGTCAGGGTTGCAGATGGATTCACAATCAGAAATTAATTGAAAAAGCTGCTGGGGAAGGGCTGACGTTGAGTGACAGAACATCTGCTTTGCATGCAAAATAATAATTTAATAATTTATTATTTATACCCCGCCCATCTGGCTGGGTTTCCCCAGCGACTCTGGGTGGCTATGTCTCGGGCATCTTCAGGTAAGACTGGGAGAGACCCTGGTCTGAAATCCTGGTCAATGCCAGTCAGAGTAGGCTTTACTGAGCTAGATATACCAATGACCTGACTGTAGAATGTAAGGTTGCACACTTAGGTAGGAACAATCAGATGCACAAACATAGCATGTGGGACATCTGGCTTGACAGCAGCACATGTGAAAAGGATCCTGGGGTCTTAGTTAGACCATAATCTTTACATGAATAAATGGTGTGATGCAGCGCCTTCCAACTCCACAATTCTATGATACTATGACTCAGTGTTAAGGCAGATTCTTATGATTCCAGCTTGTCAATGAAAATAAAGGTCCGAGGCAGCAGACCCCCTGGAACCCCATGGTATTTATTCTTTTTTTTCCAAATAATTTTTATTAACAGGCCAATCAGGTCACATTAATTCCAAATTACACAGCCAAATTTTTAAATTTTTGTTGGGGGTACCCATGCTTCAAGCTCAGAAAGGGATCCAAACATCTCTCTTGCTGCTACTTTAATGTACACAGTTCTGTCCAAATAGTATTCACAGTTCTGTTCAATCTTCTCTTTGTTTTTTTCCTCATCTTCTTGTTGTTGTCATATATTACTTTCTTTGTGATCTCTGGTAGTCTCCACAAGCGGGTTGAAAACAAACGTTGTTATATCCTGTGTGGATTTTACACTCCTCCAAGAGCCATATCAAGATAGACAGATGCCATTTCTGCACCTCCGTACAAAACATTCCCAAAGCCTGTCCGTTAATTTCCACAGGCCTGCCAGTCTCTCCTTAATTTTCTCAGGGGGCCCTGCCAGGTCAAACTCACAGTCCAGTATAGTAACAAGCCATGGTCCTCCTCCCCCTCGATCATCCTGTGGCCAGGCCTACCGTAACAAATCTCTTTTTATAACTGTGTCACAAAGAGCTTCCATTCCTTTCCCGATGTTCCCACAAGCCATGTCTTTGATTAGTAATTTATTTCCACACAGTTCTTAATCATCCTGCTTGTAATCAGTAATTGCAACGGTTCTTTCTTGGGGGGAGGATTATTGGGTACTCACATAAGATTAAAAAAAGAAAAGCCCCCCCTTTTCAGTCCCGCTCCGACATACCAATCCTTTGATGAATCTTCTTCTTGATTTATTGTTGAATCCAGCCCGTCGCTCCACTTCACAGAGATCACTTTAATTAGCAGTCTTATCTCCCGATCTTCACTCGAAATATGCGCATTTGCTTCTCTCCAATTGTTTATTTTGAGCTCCTGCAACTAGGACGCGTGATCAGAGACAGCTTCAGGGAGAGCCGTCTCCCATGAGGGCTGAGTGCCTAGTGCCCTCACCCCCTTCTTTCGAATCAGGGGGTGATTTATGGCAACCGCAGGCAAGGCAGTGTTCCCCATTTCCTTGGGGTAACCAGGGAGGCTGCATACTCCCATATCAACCTCTTAATTACCTCGTGTGAGCTGGAGAGATGGTATTGTCAGCCATCTTCCAATGCGTCCCTAGCGGCCCCTCTGACCCCATGGTATTTATTCAGTGTTTGCTGGTCTCCCAAGACCAGAATTAAGACCAACTTTTGGGAGGGAGGGAAATGCATGAGTGTGCATTTGTAGGGGTGAATCAGTGGGCAGGGAAAGAGTTAAGCACCACTCTCATTCTCTCCTATGGATGCCCCACCCCTGCATTATCTCAGCAAACACAGGTTTGGGAACATGTGTCTCCTAAGATGATGTACTGACTTTTCTAAAGAAATAGCAGGTTGGTGGGAAGGTATCAATTCCCAGTAACCATGGTTATCATCACAGAGGCTTTCTAAAAACTGAAATATTCTTTTGATCCTTGGGAAACAGCAACCTTCCAAGCATTACACATTCATCATCAGGGAGTTCCTTCCTTCCCCCCATGTGACCACAGATAATATATTATACGAACCTGGGCTATTTCCAAATCGTACAGCACATCTCCATCTATGCTAACACCACTCACTGATGTTTTGGTAAGCTCCTGCACAGCATGCTGCTCTGTTGGGGTTGAAGAGAAACACAAACCAGTTTACTGTGCAGAATAAATCTAGCTCCCTCCAGCCCCTGTTTCAACTGCCTTTCATCCATTGCAAGACTGCCCAAGGAAAAACAACACTACTATTTGGGCTGACATAGATTTCTTTTTTTAAAGTCATGGAACAATCTTGCTTCCAGCCACTTCTCTTTGAAACAATTGGAGGGCAGGGGGAGGAAATAAGCAATTATTGGAATTAACTATCATCATATCACTAACAAAATAATTAACCATCAGATTAGAGCAGTAAAAGTAACTTGGACTGCTCTTTTATGCAATACTTGCTTGAACTGGATTAATTTAAAATTGCCCAAGCTCCATTATTAGACCCTTAAAACAGGAATTTGCAATGGAAACTTTAGTGTTCATGCTCTTTCAATTAAGAGTAATCAAGTTGCCTAATGGGCATTATGAATTGCAGACACTTATTTGTGTTTTGTTGCTTAAGCATACACAAGAATGTGGGCTAAATTAACTCAGCACAGAAAAAGAGTGGAGGAAGCAATTATGTTTTTCTAACTGAAAATATGTACTGCAGTTTGATTTTAGGAAGAAACACTGCGTGTCTGTTTTTGCCCAAAGATCGTGGAAAAAAACAACAGCTGACAATTTCAACATCATTGGCAGGAAGCTGAAGGCGACACCTGTAAAGAGAGAGAAACCTTACCTGCAAGCGCAACCAAGTGTGGGAGGCAAAATCTGTTTGCCAGTGCAATTAATTCAAGCGTATCCAACTCCTGACTGGATGATAGCTGCTTGGTGTACAGATAATCCAGAACTGCTTGCATGGAAGTCTTGTTTATATTGGGAAGAACAACCTGAGGGAGGGGTGGGGGGGAGGAAAGGTATTTTTAAAACGCTCAGAGCTGGGAGATGATCTACTCAAGGATAAAACACTTGGGCCATATGGCTGTTGCTATTTCCCCTCAAATGCAACTCTCAATGCTTTTATAAAACCAGAGAAAGAGGTTTAAAATAAGAACATCTCGTTGCAGAATAATTTTATTATTTATACCCCACTCATCTGACTGGGCTGCCCAACCACTCTGGGCAGCTTCCAACTTATATAAAAACATAAAAAACATTAAACATAACAAAATCCCTATGCAGGGCTGCCTTCAGATGCCTTCTAGAGGTTGTATGGTTACTTATCTCCTTAGCTCAAGGGGGTCACATAATTCCATACCCTTCAACATTTCTCCAATGAAAATAAGGATGTCCTAAGGAAAAATGTGACTTCCCGGGGTCAAATCTGAAACCAAGATGGCTTCTATATCTGGGACAGTCCCTGGAAAGTAGGGACACTTGGAGATCTGTAAGAGGCCCTCATAGTAAAACAAATGAACCCCCTCATAGCTAACCAAATAAAAGCACTGCTCAGCTTCTGTGTTGTTAAACTAAAAAAGAACTGCGGACATTTTATTTTCAGCAGGTCATCACCATCTGTTTTGCACAGCAATGTATCAAGTGGGAATGTCCTTGCAGATGGGGTAGTTCAAATTAGATACTGAACTATTTGTGCACCGGTTTCCATTCCGGGCGGTTGTTTTGCTAATGTCTTGTAAAGGACCAAGTTGGCATAGATTGACCCCTTAGGACGAAGGCTCTCCACAAAGAGCTGCAGGTTAAGCCATGGACAACAAAATCTTCCCCAACAAAATCAAAGAACTTAAAAGAGCTTAACTTCAGCTTGATCATGCACATGTGTTTGTGCATGTACACATGCACACACATGCAAGGATGAATGTACATCCATCATGAGCCAAACGCCTGAAAGAGGGAAAAACCCTACATATATCAGGTGAAGAAAAATAATAGGCACAATATACACAATGTCAAGGGCACTTCACATTGTCATTTTTGGACTTTGCCTCTGCATTAGCTCATTCTTGTTCTTAATATAAACACCGAGCAGCTAAAAATAATTCAGAGATGCTCTCTGGGCTGCTGATTATTTTTCAGCACCTAGCAGTATTACCTTTCCTAGGACAATTGCTTTCAGTAACTCCGTGTTTGCTGCTACAAACACTCCCTCAGCGCTTCCAACAACTTTCTTTCCCAAATAAAAAGTGATTATGGCTATGGGATGAGAGCCCTTTGGCAGTAATGCAGAAAGAGGACAACCTACTCCCCCAATGGTATAAATATAGCAGTGTTTTCCAAACTTCCGATACTTGAGACACATCAGTTTTTCTGAATTAAACTTGGAGACACACTTCGCTCCAGGTCTGGAAGAAAGAATGGCCAGAACACCAGCCGTGCATAAGTGCATCTGGAGATCTCTTTTAAAAAGCAGAGTGTTGTAATGCCCCTCTCCACCAGGACAAACTGAGTCATCCTACTATAGCACAACATTGAAGCACACTGGAATTACCTGCCCCTACAAAAAGAAAGGAAGCCGCAGAGCACTCTCTAATTCATTCATTAAATTCCTCACAGAACTCCAACAGGTCTCATTAAATTACAGAAAGGTGGTGCAGCACATGCTCTGAAATATATGTTTGGGGCTTTAAAAAGGGTGTGTTGTTGTTGTTTAAAGATAATATGTGGGTCTGCCCCAACTGATCAAGCCTATCCAGCTGCTCCTCGTGGCTGAACTTGACAAATAGGCAACATGGTACCCCTGAATATCTGTCATCCTCCTTGACCACCCAAAGGCACCATTCACGAGATACCTGGGTATCCCTTACACCTCTCAGGGACCTCCTACTCACTAATGAGAAGTGTTTGCATTGGTTAATCAGCACTGTTGTTGTTTTCTTTGACACACCTTCCCATTCTTCCTTTCTCTCTTATATCCTGCCATTATTGATTTATGTTTTTTATGTTTGTTCCATTTGGAATTGTATTTTGGAATGACTTAGTGACATTCTTAAGGGACTGTTGCTCCACCTCCTAACCCTTCCTGCCAACTAAGCCACTTGGGGTTCAGATGCACACATTTTCGTGAAAATGTGAGGAAAGCAAGTTGCCCTTGCCCACGGTGATGGGAAAGCTCTCCCAGCTGGATAATTGGCTTGGAGCTCTCTAGCCAGAATTAAAAGCAGACATGGTGGCACAAATATACCAGAAAGATGGACTCCTGTACAACTGGCATATCTCATAAGGCAGGTGCAAGCATAGCTTCTCTACATTTTTTTTTAAAATGTGGCCCATCAGGGAAGACGTAGGTAGGGGTTTAAAAAGATCAGAGAGATGCAGGTGTCATAGGTCAGGCCTACATGCGAGTATCTGCTACAAACTTTGGTTGGGTTCGCATTGTTGACTGGTGAGGGGAAGTCATAGAATCATGGAATTATAGAGTTGGAAGGGACCCTGGGGGTCATCCAGTCCAACTGCGGGTAATGCAGGAATCTCAACTAGATCATCCGTGACAGATGGCCATCCAACCTCTGCTTAAAAACAACCAAGGAAGGAGAGTCCATCACCTTATGAGGGACTGCGTTCCACTGTTGAACAGCTCTGAGCATTAGAAAGTTCTTCCTGATGTCAGAATCTGCTTCCTTGTAATTTGAATCCTTTGGTTTGGATCCTAGCCTCTGGAGCAGGAGAAAACAAGCTTGTTCCATCCGCCATGTGACAGCCCTTTAGATATTTGAAGATGGCTATCATATCTCTCAGTCTCCTCTTTACCAGGCTAAACCTACCCCATTCCCTCAACTGTTCCTCACAGCGGACAGAGGTACTTTTCTTTATTACAGTTTTCCTCAAAAAAAGAGGGCATGATCAAATGTGAGAGGGAGTGGTCCTACTGATGTGTGGTTAAAGGACTCAGCTACAAAGACCAAGACCAACAACTTCCTTCAAAAGATTTTGCACTGCTGAGGGACAGTTACTATGTACTTTCTGACAGGAAAATAGGCTTTACACATCATCATCAAGATGTGGTCAATCCCAGCCTCCACCTTTTCTATAACATGTTAAATGGCCCTGAATGTCAAAGAGCACAAATTTCTGAAGAATCAGAGTAAACCCTATGTTCATCACAGGATTAATTTCAAATTGTATCCTCAGGAAGTAGATAAAACTTTCATTGCAACCCAAAAGGCCTAGCAAAACCTGATTAACTCTGGTTATTTTGTCTTACCTTCGCAGCTAAATGTAATTAAAAATGTAATTCCTAAGGCTATATTTTTTAAGAAATATTCAAATACTTTCCCTGTACTTCAGCCTTTTTTGTGCATGCAAACAGTTTTCAGGGAAGAGTCATCCAGTCTCTTCCCCACCCGCCATGTAAACTCTGTGAGACTCAGAAAGAAACAGTGAGGAATAGGAAGCAACCTTGTTCAAATTTCAGTGTGAGAGTTGTGCCAACTACTTCTCGTTAGCGTCCTCCCATTTCATCAGTATGTATTGCTGCTCTCTATTCCAGTGTTGTACAAGAAGAGATGCATATCCAGAATTACATGGCCAAAACAAAGACTGCCAAAGAAGGAAGTCTTGATTTGCAAGAAGGGAATCTGTCAGTTTCAGTTTCTTTCAGTTTCCAAATTTAAGTTCAGTTCTTCACATCAGATTGCGATTTAAAAAAATAAAAAATGCTCTGCCCAATAATTCATCAGCATTTTAGTGCAAATCTCTCCTAATATACACAATTTTTTATATCCAATTTTGTACAATGTACACATTTTTGGAAGGCAATGCTGCCTTATATAATGCATTTTTGTATGCTATTTTTTCACAAATGTATGCATTTTTATGCACACTTTACCTCAGTAAGTGCATTTTTTGTAAACATTAGTTGGCTGCACAACTGCGCTGTAACATTCAGAGAAGTGCAAATTTCAAAAGATGGCTTGTTTCCAAAAGTGTGGATTTGGTAGATTTGCCTTTAAATGTGAACTCGGTTAAATTTCTTCCACGTCTATACTTGCAAGCTTTGACTGTTGTTTTTTTTCAATTGAAAAGAAAAGGGAGGAGTTGAGTACATGCTTGCATACAGCTTCCTTTATAGGTAAGCGGCTATAAAGAAGCAACAGCCCTCCCAAGAAATAATATAATACAGCTCCACTGTCAAATAAACAAGGTAAAGACTACAGAGTCTTCAGCATTATTCTGACTGCAAGGGGATGGGTTGCCATTTTGCCTCATGTCTTTGACAGGCACATGCAAATCTAGTGTCAGCATGAAGCAACCTTGGGTTCCTGTCACGGCACCAACAGGGTACAGCTCACGGAAACTTGCCTCTTCAAAGCTTTCACCCTGGAAGATTTCGCTTTAGTGGCCACCATTGTGCTTTCCCCACAGTGAACTGACACTACATCAGAGCGGGGATTGTGGGGGTGGGATGATGGGTGCCAGGAAAAAAACAACATGGCTCTCGGAAGCTTTGCCATCTCCTACAGCTAAAAACAAGACAAGAAAAGCCCACAACTGTGCCACAGTGTGAAATAAGTTCTCCATTAATCTCAAGTGGGCCAACCCACATGGATGGAAGGAGGTCCAAACAGGGTACTTTGCCAAGAGCACCTTCAAACCTGGGTGGAATCTACACACATCGAAAAACCATTCTGAAAATTCTTTTTTTTTAAATACATTGAATTTTCCATAAGGCTCACCGTCGCCATCTACTGTCCAATTGTATATTGCACTTAAAGCACAGTTAAACGTTTCATTTGAAGCTGTATAGCCGAGGCCCCAGAGCCAGTCCTAGGAACATTAAAAGTTAGGGTGGAGCTCCCCTTCCCGCTTTGGACATCCTCAGTTAAGTGCAACTATACTCAGTGTGCCTCAGGGAAACCCTGAGCCACCTTAAAGTAAACGCTGGAGGAATTGCTGCCAAGTGGAATCTTGTGGATTTCTTGACAGGGAGTGGAGCTAACAGCTAGGCACTGAACAGGAGGCAAACTAATATTAGCAAATCTCCAAAGCCACACAATATACCTATGAAAGCAACCCACAGGTGTTCCAGAGGCATTTTGAGCAGGAGCTGTTCTTGGGGGTTGGCTAGCGAAAGTAACTATTGCAAAAAGTGCAGCAACCGTCACCTTGTTTTCCTCCAGGAAAATTTAGCTAATATGATGTTAAATAAATGCAGAATCCATTCAAGCTCAGTTGCAAAATAATAATAGTAACGTTTGGACTCCACTGTTCTAAAAAGACAAGCGCGGTTTCTAGCTGCCACTAGGGGAGGGCAAAGACCCACCATCTCTCACAGTGGCTTAGATTTAGGTGGATTAAATTTGAAAACTGGAGATATTTTCATCGGTGTCTGTTGCAAGGACTAAGTGTGAATGCATGAGTTATTGCTGCAAATAACCTGTTCTCCCTGCAGAATTTCAAAACAATAAATAAATTAGAAGCAGCTCATTATATTTATGTCAAATTGCCTCAGTCTCTACGTGCAATACACATCTTGGAACCAACTACTTCCCCGTACATTTCCATGGCTGCGCTTGTACTTTTGAACTTAAAGATCTCAGTTGCGGTGCTTTATGTGCTTCAGAAATCCAAGTCTTTGCAATTAATATTTTAAGGTTACCAAGAAGAACACGAGCTATTAGGGTTTATAATTAGGAAGCAGATTGTAGAAAATGAATATATGTTCTTGTTGCAGGAGAGCTGCTTACTAAAAAATCAAGGTATGTATTTTTAATGAGCCACCTGCTGAGCGTGCCTCTGGGGAGGGAATTATGCTTACTGCTGTTTTAAAAGTAATGAGAAAAAATTTAAAGTAGAACACAGACTTCCAGAATATTAAATACAAAAAAGGGGAAAAAAAGAAGAGAAAGAGAAAGAAAGCTAAGCCACAGCATTGCTAAGGGGTATCATTTTCCCTTGATGTGGATGCCTCCCACAATACTCAAGCAGAAAGCAAAGCTGCTATAGTTAAAATGTGATAAATAATTAGGAAGCTGTCCCAAGCATCTGAGTTTCAACAAAAACTAATCAGGCTGGGATGAGCTGATCTGCCCTTCTTATTTAAAAGCATAAATACGACACAAAACCGATAGACTCTTTCCGTGTTGCCACTAGCACTTTAGCATTCCAGATGATACTTCAGAGCAGTGTAGATAATGAGTATTCTTCACTTTAAGAATGGAGGTGTCTTGAGGATCTTCTTAAAAAAATTATAATTTAAGACTGTAGTAGGTTTTTATTTAGAATTCTGGTTAAGGTCTGGCCAGCGCCATACCAAAGGCAATTTTAACACAAAACTGCTCTGCGGCATTTGCTCTGTAGCACAGGATCATAGAATCTGTAGAGCTGGAAGGGACCACAAGGGTCATCTAGTCCAACCCCCTGCAATGCAGGATTTTTTTTTTGCCAAGGGTGGGTCTTGAACCTGGGACCCTGAGATTAAGAGTCTTATGCTCCACTGACCAAGTTATTCCAGCTTGCAGTTGCGGTGACAGGGAAGCAAGGGGCAGATGGGGCTTATCACTCTGGGAAGGCAGCCCATCACTGCTGGTTTTTTGACTGAATTGTTACTTACACTGTTGAATTTGTATTTTATTATTTTAATTTGTTTTATGATGCAAACCACATTGAAAGGCGATATAAAGGTAAAGGGACCCCTGACCATTAAGTCCAGTTGCGGACGACTCTGGGGTTGCGGACAAATACCAAAAATAACCCAGAAGGGATGGGATTAACATATGGATGGAAAGAAACCCTCCTCTAAATGAGGCAGTTTGCTTGATATTTAATTATGTTTCCAATAAGATCAGGCCCCTGCGGGTGTGTACTTGGCAGAGAAAAAGCTATTGCTTAGGTGTGATTTTCATGAATGATACAACATGCATTTATTTTGTAGCCTAGATTTAGAACCCGTCCAAGATGTCACAATGATTCCATTTGAAGATATAATGTGCTGCCTAGCAATTGAGACTTTCAGAATGTCTGCTTTGATAACAGAGTCAGGGAAGAAGGGGCAAAACTGCTATCTTCCAGAGAAGGCCTGCTGGAAAATCCTATTGCGAGAAATGCCGATCACACTCTTTGGGTTAAAAATCAGAAAGCCAGACAATACTGCTCAGGAGACCAAATTTCATCCAGGGCACTTCTATCTTTGACCCCCAGAAAAGTGGCTTGAAGAGTTTCCCTGTTCTTCTAGTTCCTCCCACCAAAGTTCATCTATAACGATCCTCTTATACACAACAACAGTACAGGGACACCAACATTTAATTTACTTTAAAATTCAAATTTAGGAAATGAGAGAGAGAGAAATTACCACAACAACTGAAATTTCTTGAGAAAGGAGTCACGTAGAACCTAAAACATTTTGAAAATGCTCTCTGGGCTAGTGATGACAAACTCCAGCAAAATGTCCCCTTTGTTTAAACCACTGCAATTTATACACCCAAAGGCTAAAGCTTATGGCACATTATTGAGGCTACACACCAAAGAGAACAAGTACCTCAGTGTTTGAGCTTTCAATGAACGATCCTCCAAACATTGCAGACATCCATTCACAGCTACAGATCAGTAGCGGCTTGTGAGCATTAATGTTTCCATCTTCCAGCTTAAACGTCACATCTGCCAATGGGATCAGAGAAACAGAACCATAAACTATGGTGGAACATGCTTGGAGACAAATACAACAACTGGAGGAGGGTGTTACAGAAACTGGAGGAGGGCGTTACACAGCTGTCTAACTCGCGAATATTACTGCAAATGCATCCAAAAGGGCACATAACAATTATTTCTAAGGGAGACACAGATGACCATTAAAACCTGGGCAGAGGAGGAACAGCTTTGCACTCTTCACCTTTTGGAAGTCTGGCCACTGAAGGCTTCATATACACAAATGGAAACAGTTTAAACTTGTCCACTCAGACACAATTCGTTTGCTTATGTGAATACAGGCAGCACCCAGCATCTGACAATATTCCATTGTACACTTCATGCAATTCACCCAAGAGGATGCATGTCTCAGAATCAAGGAGCGTAGCTCAGTGGTTGGTGGTGTACATTCTTTCCAAGATACTAAACATTCCCACTTAGGGCTGACCAAAGATCTCTGTCTGAAACCCTGGAGAGCTCCTGCCAGTCAGTGCACAAAGTTTCTGATATAAATAGAGTAATGCTTTGACTCAGTGTAAGGTAGCTTCTTAGGTTCTTGAATCCTGGTTATGTTAGTTCTTAGGAATGGGCTATAGAGAAAAATATTAATGAATCAGTCTGCCTGCATAAGGATGAAACAGGATGTACATATGCAACTTTAATTCCTGGACGCAGGTTCGTATTGATTTGAACTAGCCAGCTAAATCTTTGCTGTGGACCTCTAGTTATTTCTACTTTTTCTTGTGCACACTAATGGTTTTGTCTACATTAAATTAAACTGGTTTAAGAGCCACACCCTGAGATGGGGGGGGGGGAGCCCTGTTGCTCTAGTGCAGGCATAGGCAAACTCAGCCCTCCTGATGCTTTGGGACTACAACTCCCATCATCCCTGACCACTGGTCCTGTTACCTAGGGATATTGGGAATTGTAGTCCCAAAACAACTGGAGGGCCGAGTTTGCCTATGCCTGAACTAGTGGGAGTCCTTGCACTGCCTTCTGCTAGTGGAATGGGCTAGCTGAATCCGGTGCCTACAACCCTTATTTCACTCCCTCATCTGAGAGGTCATTAATATTATCATTTAACGGGCACAGAACTGCAGCTGACAGACATTTGCACAAGGCCGTCTATCATGTGTATGGACAGCCAAGATTCACTTCTAATTACTTCCTGTTGTACCACAATGGCCTCTGGTTCAGACACTCTGTAATCCTCCACATAGCATGGACCTGTAGCCCCAACCACATGGAGGAAGGTAACATATCAGCCAGCATACTTCCTGGCAATGATTTCCATCAATGCAGTAGAAGCATTTTTTTAAAAAAAGCTGGCATGCTCACACAAATCCCTACCAGGAGACGGCTAATATGTTGCATCTTACATGGGCCTGTACCATAGAGCTAGGGATGGAATGATTTTTCCCACATATTAGCGCAATTTGACATTTTACTTTATTTTTAAATCCTCATGAAAATTCACCAGCATTTTACCACAAACCTCTCCTAATGTAATTTTATATGCAGTTTTGACCAATGTGCAAATTTTTGCAAGCAATTATCCCCAATATAACGCATTTTTGCACCTTAGTTTCACTAATAACTTCATTTCCCCCAGTATATGCATTTTTGTAAACACTAATTGGAGAACTGCATCACAAAACTTGGAGAAGTTTGAATTTTGAAGGATAGCTTTGTTTTGATTTGCATATTGTTTCAGAAAGTCCAGATTTGATAGATTTGGCTTTAACTGCATTTTGGATCAAATTCCTCTTCCATCTTTACATAGAGCTGCTGTCCCTGGTAGGGTTTATGATGTTGGAACTAGACCAATGACTCCTACTTGAGTGTTATATATTGCTTTATATATGGAACTATTGATTGGATGGCTTTTGTGGATTAATTCAAAGGGATAATGAGGATGTATTCATGTATTCTCACCAGAAAATGTTTCTTTAGAGAGGCATTCTTTTATCCTGTTAGCTTTTCTGACATGGAAAGCCTTTGTAATTTCCTGGTTCATGAAGGCTTCCTTATTCGTAATGTTTTCCACCATCATCCGCAGGTCAAACACTTCCAATATCTCAGCAATCTGAGCTACTCTGGTAAGATCCTTCTCGTTTTCATCCAGCTGCCCTGTGTACAAAAACTGCAGAACAGTTTTAAAAGGCCCAGGCTGAATAGAAGCATCTATCTTGACCACTGTTACAGCACAAGTCCTCTTTGAAACAGGGTTGACTTGCATTTCTCTATGCATGCTAACAAAGCCTTTGCCCAAAAATGTTGGCGCTTGCTTCAGGCAACTGACTTCCCCTGCTTCAAGCTCTAACCTTGTTAAAGGGTTACCACCACCTGCTAATGATGTGAGTTTGGCATTAGAAGATTTTAAGGTTGCCATCTCACTACTCTCATCTGTTTCAAGGCTGCATTTTCTGGCCATAAAGCTTCTACTGGCCCTTTCTTTATTGCAAGGAGTTTCAGATAAGTCTGGGGTTTCTTCACATTCCATTAAAAAAAGGTCATAAAACTTCGAAGAGGAGGTAGCTAGGTAGATCTTGTGAGCAAAAATGTGAGTATCTTCCTGGAGGATAAACATGACATCTGCACACAATGGATTGTCCAATAAGTATCCGGCTTCATTGATACTGATGATGGGACACTCTGGGATTTTGATAACCGGAGGAGGTGCCTTTGGAGGTAGAAATGGAGCTTGAAGCAAAGGCTTCTGAACTTTCTTCAAATGCGATTTCCAGAACTGTAGATGTCTCCTGGAGATCAGGGCAGCTCTAATGGCATTATCAAACACATCCTTGACACCAAACTGGTCAAATACACTGGTTTCGTAATATGGTATCCCAAGCTCCTTGGCAACTTCTCTGCCTCTTTCTGGTGGCAAGATGTCTCCCCGTTTGATAGGCCTGTGAAGTAAACAAACAGACAAGTAGCTCATGAGAGCTGGATATGGCTTCCATATCTCATTGAAATACACCTATGCATGGGTAGTAGTAGTAGTAGTAGTAGTAATAATAATAATAATAATAATAATAATAATAATAATAATAATATATCACTTAATTCCCTGATGGTTTTAAAGCACTTTATGAAACATAAAAACCAATTGCACAACACTGCTAAAGTACATATTTTAAAAAATATACAATAAAATAATCCCATAGCAAATAAAAGAGGAGACTTTGGTCAATGGAATGGTTGGTGGAATTCCAGTACAGATGGGGCCTCTTGTATTTCAGCAGGAAATGCATTCCACAACGCTGCTCCTACAAGTGGAAAAGACCATCTTCATGTCACCCTAAGCTGATAATCATCAGGCTGTGTGGTAAAGACTATCCACTTGGTGATCTTAATACCCTTACTGGGCAATGAAAGGGAAGTCGGCCTGTCAGGTGATCTGGTCCAGAGTTATTTAGGGCTTTATATGTGAGTAACAAGACACTAAAACTGCCTCAGTGACTAATACGCTGCAGGTCCCCTCACCAACAACATGATGTGCACCAATTACCACCCAGGGCACAACATTCAGCACCAGATGCAGCCTCTGGACCAGTAATAAGGGAAGCCCCACATAGAGGGCATTACAGTAGTCGAAATGTGAGGTGAAACCTGGACCTCAGCAGCAGAGAATATGCTTTAGAGCCATTTGGTTCAATGCAAGCAGTTATAGGTACTAGGTTGCAGGACTGGTTAAGACTTCTCCTTAAGATCTTGGAGATTCACTGTCAGGTGGAACAGAGAGTATAGTGTTATATGAACCAACAACCTGACACAGTATAAAGCAAGGTGTCATATATGGGGATGGGGAACCAGTGGCCCTTCAGATGTTGCTGGACTACAACTTCCATGACTTCTCACCAGTGGCCATGCTGGCTGGGACTGATGGGAGTTGGAGTCCCTGAACACCTGGAGAGCCAAAGATTCCCCAGCTCTGATATATACTGTTAGGACAGGGGCAGAGAATCTGTAGGCCTAAGCTTGCATAGCCCTGAGCATCATCCAGCTCTTATTGTCCAGACCACTGTTCTGAGAATTGCTTCCTCTTTGTGCCTGCACACATGTAAGAGAAAAGATGTGGTGGCACCGACAGATAAAAGAGTTTTAGCAGCAGTGGGCAACCTGGTGTTGTTAGACTACAACTCCCATCATCCTTGACTACTGGACCCTGCTGGCTGGGCCGAAGAGAGTTGTAGTCCAACAATATCTGGGGGCCCCCAGGCTGCCCACCTGGAGCTATGCAATCCTGGAAGCACTGCCCCCTTTGGGTTGTGGCTCCACCCACCACTAACTCCGGCTCCTGACTGGCTTTTGCCATTAGCCAATGGACCTTTGTAAGAAAAAGATGAGCCACTCCTGATTTAGGAGGCAGAAGACTACATACTCCCCAGAAGCTGAGGTGCATACGAATATTGTCAATTGGAAACATGGATTTCTCCTACTGAATATTGAAGCCAACTTTACCTTGCTAATGGCCTTCTGGCTCGGTTTACAGCTTCCAGATCAGCATATCGAAGATCCAGTTGGCAACCAACCAGAATAACAGGTGTGCGAGGACAGAAATGCTTGATTTCTTGATACCACATGGTTTTCACATGATTCAGGGAGTTAGGGTTAGCAATGGAAAAACACAGGACAACAACATCGGACCTGGAATAAACATGCATTGGCTTAAATGAAAATTAAATCTCATCCTCTGTGTGTAAAAAGGAAAACAAAAAACCACCCTGTATTCCATGCACAGCATTTCCCTTAGGTGTCTCAAAACCAGGTTCCTAGAGTACACTTCATACTCATGCAAATTATTTGTTAAAATCCTACTTTCTTCACAACCCCCAAGACACCAGAGAACCCTCCTTATCCTCTGACAGGTGTCATTTTCAGTGAGTAAGAGCCATTGC
The DNA here is from genome assembly GCF_965112155.1 of Podarcis liolepis. NCBI lineage: Eukaryota > Metazoa > Chordata > Lepidosauria > Squamata > Lacertidae > Podarcis > Podarcis liolepis. The sequence goes on from NC_139556.1 coordinate 29,609,327, forward strand.
CAAATTCTACAACAGCAACTACAGATGGGAATGGGCTGCCATTTTGCTTCCATCACAACATGCCAAACTCTAATTTGTAGAGGAAAGTTACGTGGCTGTCCAGCCATTTCTTAATAGGAACATGTAAAGTAACATGACACAGAGATTAGTCAAGAGTGCCTCTCAGATTGGACCATTGGACACAGATTATAGTAAAAATACCAGGTTTGCCACCAAGTGTAAATGCAACAGGGAGGTATCTGGCTCTCTGTTGAGGATACCTGTAGGATACCTGCATTTCCAACATTTTTTGTCTCATTCATACATATTTAGGTGTGCACTTTAAAAACAACAACACTTGCATACGTGCATATTTACAAGATGTGCCCTTAGCTTCCTCAAACTGGGAAAAGAACGAAGTTTCTTTAAGGTGGCAACAGTCAGCGCCAGTGCACTGAATGTTATAGACTATGATATATATTTTTTGAGATTTATTTATTTTTAATCTTGTTTCTACCCAGTGCTAAGTTCACCAAGGCCAATCACTTCTTCAACGTGTGGAAATAAACACTGACGAAAAGGTGGAATTATGCAGATGCCCTGTTAACATTTTTGCACACTGAAGCTTTTAAATAAAAATAGCTATTGCAAAAAAGAGCTGTGCTACATGACAGAGAAGGACTAGATCTTTAGAAGCAAGTGATATGATAATTATAGTGTGTGTGTGTGTGTGTGTGTGTGTGTGTGTGTTGTGTAGGTATATCATAATTAGGGTTGTATTCCAGGCAATATAAGCATGTTTTTTAAACACACACACACACACATAAAAAACATGTGATTGAACACTTTTCCTGAAACAGGTGCCAAAATAATTAAGGAAATTAAGGGATCAGTTCATAATTCTCAGTCATGGATAGTAACTGCAAAACCTTAATAGATAAAGTATCAAGTATAACAGTGCTAGAAAGCAGAAATGCTCTTACAAGATTCCTGCAAACATGAGTAACAGCAGCAATGGTGAACCAATAAAAAAACCTAAAAAATGTAAACCCTTCCATTCCAATTAATTTCTATTAAACTTTAATTTAGCACCAATTTGTTGTGCCTCCACATTTGGGCAATTAACAGAGCGAGACCTGTATGAATACCAACATTTGCCTTCTAAATCATTAATGATCTACCTGTTCCATACTGCTGCTCTCCTCATTTCACAGAGGACACAGCAGCTCTATCTAGCACTTCTTAGCAATACCTAAAAATAATCTGCAATACAATGCAATGCAGATAGTGCTGTATGTCTACATTTAATAGTAGACAGGTGCATGTGTGTGTGTTATATAAATGACTGCAAACCCATAGAGCAGAGGGCTTTAATATAAGAGTTTGTGGCAAACACATTCACTTCCCTTATGCTTTTGGGAGGCTACTTCAGAGTCAGATCATCTTCTCTGGGCACCTCACTAAAACTATCCCACAGTTTGTAGAAACACAGTTGGAAGAAACTGCACCACTTACTTGGGGCTTAACCTATGCTAACATTTGCTATCAGTTGCTTGCATTTCAAGCATTTTATATTCGCCATGACTATATGACAGCTTAATTCATATGCATGTAACTCAAACCTTTTAAAACATTTTTTAAAAAAATGTCCAGTAGCACCTTAGAGACCAACTAAGTTTGTTCTTGGTATAAGCTTTCGTGTGCATGCACACTTCTTCAGGTATCTGAATTTTCTTATATGTTTCAACTACGTCAGACCAACACGGCTACCTAACTGAATCTCAAACCTTTTAAGTTTCGAGTTCTCACCTGCTTGGTGTCTTCACTCCACCAAGACCCCTTACAGGAGGTAGAAATTCACCAGACATTTGCAATGCGCTGCCTACTTAGGCCTGAAATCTTAAGTTATCCCTGCAATACAGATATGTTTCCATCCTCATAATTATAAATAAAATTGTGCTGCTGTAGAAGGGTTTAGGAGACACAAACCACATCCACAAAATATACAGAGGTGCCTCAGGTTACATACGCTTCAGGTTACATACTCTGCTAACCCAGAAATAGTGCTTCAGGTTAATAACTTTGCTTCAGGATGAGAACAGAAATCAGGCTCCCGCGGCACGGCAGCAGCGGGAGGCCCTATTAGCTAAAGTGGTGCTTCAGGTTAAGAACAGTTTCAGGTTAAGTATGGACCTCCGGAACAAATTAAGTACTTAACCTGAGGTACAACTGTATTTAAAACACATTGTTTTCCCCAAAGAATCCTGGGAACTGTAGCCTGCTAAGGTTGCTGGGAATTGTAGTTCTTTGAGTGGTCAACTACAGTCCCCACAATTCTTTGAGGGAAGCTATATGACTGTTAAAGTGGTATAAATGTCATTTAAATGGTGTTGGTATCAGCTAACTTCTCATTCCCCCCCCCCCGCCCCCCTGCATGAACCACTCTCCTCAAAGGGCCAAGCATTTCAGTTGAGGAAATCTGGACTATAAATTTATCAGGTCAAAACCACAGAAGACTGAAATTTCTGGGGTTGTTTTGTGCTGTCAAAATGGTACTAAAGCCCCAGTCCTTTGCACATTCACTTGAAGTCTCATGGAACTCAATGGCATTTCCAGTAAACACGCATAGAATCAGGTTGTTTAACACAGCAAAAACTATTCCATACATAACCTTAAGATTGCAGGGACACTTGACTCAGCTGACTACAGCACTCTAATGTTATTTTATGCTGCGTATAGTATCACCTGACCTTCAGTATTTGTATTTCTAGTAAGGCAAGGTACACTGCACTTTCAGTACTGATAGAGATTAATTATTGCCAACCCCAACAGATTTCAAATCCAAATTTTGTAACAAGGACAACCAAATCCATAACCAGAAGCCTCAGATATGCAACCAGGTTGTACTGTGCAATGGTGCATCAGACTGCTTGCTTTTAAACAATTTTGAAGCACAACTTGTCTCGTTACATCATGGAATGCATTTTTTCCCTTTGGTAGGAAAGAGAGTACTAGAGAAAGAAGGGGAGGGGTCACAGAGCCTGTATCACCTACTCTGGAACCCATCCTATTACCTGTTCTGGAGCAAACACTCTCTTCAGTGTTAATATTTATCTCATTGTGCAACTGCTAAAGAGAAAGGCTTAGTGCAACTCTGCACATTACTGCTGCATTTCTCCTTTTCCCATGTATAGCCTATTATTATGACCAAATACTTGGGGTGGGGAGGTCAAGGGAGGTGGAAATCCCAGCTGCAGCTTCTCTGACTCAGAGGCACAACAAACAACACAGGGGGTGCAGCAGCTTCTGGTTGGTGTTCGCTGCAGTAAAACATGCAATATGTGGAGATATGCCACCCCTAAAAACTTGTCCAATTAGATTAGCTGCAGCCCCCTGCATTTCTGGAGGTGCACATCTCTCCCTCACACTTTGGCTGCCTGCTGCAGTAAACATGTAAATTCCTCAGTGGCCCAGGGATAAAGTTAATGTTGGTCCGTCATGTCCAGCGCTGCCTGCTCTACCATACAGAAGTAAGGATTTGTCCCAGGGAACATCCATAGGTCAGTGGCAGAGCACATGCTTCATACTCAAAAGGTCCCCGGATAATCCCTGGTGTCACCAGGTAGGGCTGGAAAGGACTCCTACCTGAAACCCTGGGAAGCTGCAGACAGTCAGTGATGATAGCACAGAGCTACATCAACAAATGACCTGGCCTGGTATGTGGCAGCTTCCTATGTTTCTAGATTCATAAAAGTATTTATATACTGCAATATGTTGGGGTGGTAGACAGCAATGTATGTATACAATAAAACATATAACACCATTATAAACAGTACAAATGTTACAGACCGCAAGGGCTGGTTGCCTGGGTTCCCTTTAGTGGGAATGCCAGGTCTTGACTTTCGACATGCAAATCATGTTTTATACCACTGATCTATGGCCGCTCTCCTGCATAATTTAGCCTAGGCCAAAACCACCATTACAATATCTAATATTTAACAGTCGTTCCCTCTCACCAGGGAAATATAGTTCTTTGGGGCGAGGAAATGACTAAGGATCTCCAGCAGAGAATTCTTAGCACCCTTGCCAAGATACCATTCCCAGCATGCTTTGGGGGAAGCTGTAGTATGGATATGCCTAATGAAGCTTAAGTATTTGATCAGCATAGCTCTGGGAAAAAGCCAGACCAACTATCTGTCAACTCCATTATATTGTTTATGATGGAGAAAATCTGCTTTTACAAATGAGTTAACCGAGGCACAATTTTCCCCATTAATAAATGCAAACAGCATTCATGCACACATTTCAGTGCTGGGGAAGACAGAACCAAAAAGGCTTGCACAGATAGCTTGTAAGCAAGGCAGTGTCTTCACAATATTAAAAGTTTCAGTAAAATGTAGCAGCAGCCACCATATGAAGATGAAGTTCATAAGTGACTGGGAGGCATAACCAAATGATCTGAAAATGAATGACTATGGCTGCGTTCAGACATCACAATAAACCATTGTTTACTGTGACAGGAATGAGCCACAGCTAGCCTTGGGGTTATGTGATCCCTGTCACTCTCTGGTGTGTTCATAAGAAGTAGCTTGGAAGCTGTCATTTCCATTTTTAAAAAATTAACCATAGCTTGTTATCTCACCAGAATCTGACAAACTGTGATTAATCTTAACTGTGGTTTCTGTGAAAGACGTAAATGTCAAATAACAGGTTATGAAGCTTGTTTCAAACCACAGTTTAGGGGGTAAATGTAATGCTAAAACTGTGGTTAATCAAAAACAGAAGTGAAAGCTTCCAAACTCCTCCTCATGGCTGCACTCCAAGAAGGAGTGGAAAAGGGGAAACATTTGACCCCAAGGTTTGCTGCAGGTTTTCCCCCATCATGATAAACAATGGTTTATCATGGTGCCCACAGTTACAGCCTATGAGTGCACTCTCACAACAAATGGGACTGCAATGCAAGGAGTAGACTACAACATGAGGGGCCAAGAAGACATCCAACAAAGGCATGGCAAGACCATGCACCAGCCTGGATGGGAGCAGGAAAGAAAAATCAATTCTATACTTTACCGAGAGCAGTGAGGCTTCTTAAGTAGAGGTGTTATGTGCGAAACTGTCAAAACACCCTGAAATATATATTTGATAGTGAGGAGCATGCAGAGGTGTTTGGTTTCCCCCCCAAAGAACTTGCATCACATGAGATTTCAGTTGAAGTCAGTACGAAAAACAGCAGCAGCTCTTGAGGGAAACAGGTTATTTTCAACTTACCATATTTTTTGCTCTATAAGACTCACTTTTTCCCTCCTAAAAAGTAAGGGGAAATGTGTGTGCGTCTTATGGAGCGAATGCAGGCTGCACAGCTATCCCCGAAGCCAGAACAGCAAGAGGGATTGCTGCTTTCACTGTGCAGCAATCCCTCTTGCTGTTCTGGCTTCTGAGATTCAGAATATTTTTTTTCTTGTTTTCCTCCTCCAAAAACTAGGTGCGTCTTGTGGTCCGGTGCGTCTTATAGAGCGAAAAATATGGTATATTGTTCAATGACAGCTCTAGAAGATGAGAATACTTAATTTCTGTACTAACCATGGGCTGCTTCACAACTAACATTTTTTTTTGAGATAGCCCTGTATACTGAAGAGCATATTAACTAGTGTTGAACTGCGGAGTACTGTTATTCTCACCAAAACCACACCAATTGTCTTACTTCATCAGCGTATTTGCTGCAAGAACTCTCAAATGGTATGATCTGCTCTTTTCTTTATGGTTATCTCCATATAGGAAAAAAGTGATGTGTGAAGCAGCCCTAACTAGAAATTTTCATCAGAAAATATGCTCTTCCCATTTGTCTTTAAATGCAGCCAAGGAAAAGCACACATCACCAAGTTGCATCCCCAGAAAACATTAGTAATCATCACGTAAGTAAAACTTACCATTTCCCTCCCCTATCCCTGATTTTGAATAAAAACTCAAAGCTGACCGTTGCTCCAGTTCATTCTCACATGCTGCTGTTGCCTGCAATGTGCTTCCATCTTCCTTCTGTAAGTCACACGCTGTGGTTGCTTGTCATTCTACTGTTCAAGAGGTACCCACTGAAAACTGGACAACTAACTCAGAGGCACAGAATGCAGCTCAATACATTTTTTTTTTTTTAAGTTCATCTGCACAAGGTTTTGCACGCGTGGGTTCGAATCCCATCCCCGTTGCCAGTGAAATATACTTGGAGTCGAGAGTGGATTTCATGCTCTTCATTCAGCTCATAGTGGTGAGGAGGAATGGAAGCTCCCCCAGAATGTCTGCTTTATATACATTATTTACACAATGGGCCCATGTGATTGGCTAATTCCGGGATTCTCCTGTAGGCCAATCAGGTTGCGGATTCACTTCCACCTGGAGCTGGATTGGGTGGCTCCTGTGGACCAATCAGACTGCTGCATTCCGAATCCCATTGTTCTAGGACCAATCAGACTGCTGCATTTTGCTCCTATTCAGCTCAATACAAAACACTATAATACTTCCTTGGAGATTGAAAAGAGCTTTCCTGATATAAAAAAAATTAGCACTGCACATTTCAGAATAATATTAGCAAGAATACTAGGTAAAGAATAAAAAAGGATGCATGCATTAAGCCTAGCATAATGACACCTAAGCAGCCTTCTCCAAATCCGAACTTTCCATAAAAACAAAATATGATACTTAGAAGCAATAATGCTTTAATCTGTCTATACTTTCCTAGAAAGGCATGATTTAAAATTGACTCAACGGTGGTCCTTCTTTGAGTTCTGCTACACAGTTCCGTAAATGGGCAACTGCATCAACAAATCACTTGTTGAGAAACCCTTCCTTGCAGTGCCAAGAGAGGAAGCTTTGAAGCAGGCAATGCACCAGGAAAAGGAGGGATTTTTCTTATGCCAATGATGGTGGTAGGCTCTTGAAGCTGAAGTCTAAAAAGCTAAGAACCCATTAAGCCACATTCATGTATCACTTTAACACTTATGGCTTCCCCCCCAAAATCTTACGATTCTTAAGGGTGTTGAGAATTATAGCTCGGAGGGCAGCACCCTTAACAAGCTACAGTTCCCATGATTATTATTTTTTTGGGGTGGGGAGCCATGCCTGTTAAAAGGACTTTCAATGGATAGTGTGGTAGATGGGACCTAGGTACATGACTTCACTACACAGAGATGACACCTATCTTCTATATCCCTGATTCCTATTTCAGAACAGGCAAGATGCCAGACGAGAGCACACCCAGCTTCTCCGCATTTCAAGAGCTTCATATCACTACAAAGAGCACGTCACATTCTAAAGACTACTCTTTATCCTCCATTAACAAAATGGAACAGATATGCAGCAAAGCATTGAAACAGTCCTTTAAAATAGAATGAAATTTAATCCACTAATCAAGTAAAAGTAGTTTAACAAAACTAAACTCCCTCTAAGTAGGCGTTTATTTATAATCATGATTATTAGTATATAAACTAATGTTACTGGTATATAACATATTATTATATTATATTATATTATATTATATTATATTATATTATATTATTATTATATGTTATATAAACATGTGCAATGGTACCTCAGGTTACATACGCTTCAGGTTACATACGCTTCAGGTCACAGACTCCGCTAACCCAGAAATAGTGCTTCAGGTTAAGAACTTTGCTTCAGGATGAGAACAGAAATTGTGCAGCGCCAGTGCAGCGGCAGCAGGAGGCCCCATTAGCTAAAGTGGTGCTTCAGGTTAAGAACAGTTTCAGGTTAAGAACAGACCTCCGGAACAAATTAAGTTCTTAACCCGAGGTACCACTGTACACATCTAAAATACTAAAAACTAAAACAAACAAGCAAATATTAAAACAATACCAAGCACAGAGACAATTCTGCGGCACCCGCCAATAAATCTTACTAGTCTAATTATTTTTGACAATTTGATGTAATTCTGTATTGTTGTGAGCCAAAAGCCTTAAAGAAATGAAAAAGGGAAGGGGGGGGGTCAAAGCCTTATGTCCAGCTTGTTCACACAAATAATGCATATTATTTAGAAGGGAAGTTACACACAAAACACGTGCCCCAACCCTTACAGATTAAGATACAAGAATATCCCTCTACTTTCATACTCAAGTGACAGCCTACACTTGTCCTTCCCCTCCCCATACGATTAAGTATTATGATGATATATAAATTAATATACACTGAAATTCACTAATTTATTCCTCTCTATTTTGTTGTGATGAATAAATGCACATAATATACCACGTTTTACCAGCATGCCTCTGCTAAATGTCATGTGATATCGAACTTGGAGGTTGCAGTAGCAGATTAGCATCTTTTATTTTTATTTTTAATTAATTAAATTTGTACACTGCCCTTCATCTGTAGACCTCAGGGTGGTTCACTACACAAAAATGTAAGATAAAAAACGCATAATACTTAATAACCACCCCCCCCTTCTCCCACAATGCATTTAAGGGCGTATTGGATATTAATTAGCCAAAGGCCTGGTTGGAGAGGAATGTTTTTGCCTGGCACCTAAAGGTGTAGATAGAATGAAGGGTACCATTGCAGAAAAGGCCCGTTCTCATGTTGCCACCTTCCTGACCTCTCATGGAGGAGGCACAAGAAGAACGGCTCATAGTCAGTATGATCTCAGGGTCTGGGCAGGTTCTTATGGAGAGAGGCAGTCCGAAAAATATGAGCATGACTTCTTCTATTTGTGTTATGATCTATCGTTTGAACAATTTTTATAACCTTCTTATATTATGTCTGACAATTAGTGAGGCCAGGAACCTTTCCCATACCTCATGCATATCTACTGTAACAAAGCCCCAGTCAAGCAGAATGGAAATAAATTGAACGTGAATTCATGATGATGAGCATGCTAAAACATGGTTTGATCTGAAACCAAATGGAAAATATAACCCTCAAATAGCACCAAAACACCAGATCAGTTCTGCATGGCACAAAATTAAAACAGAAGAGGAGAAAACATGAAGTAATAGGTTGAAGGGAGAGAAGAATATGTATGTATGTGCATATAAGTGTATCAGAGAGAGGTGTGTGTTTTGCACAGATGGAAGAGGAAGTACCACAAGCTCAAAAACTTGTCCTCCATGCTATTTAACTCAGCAGCCAGTGGGGGGTGGGAAGAGTCAACATTACAAACTCATAACCACAGATGCAGACCAAAAAACCCATTTCACCCATAAACACAATTATAAAGTGTGGGAAAATCCACCATTTTACTATTTCTCTGGTAGTTTAACATCATTGCTAGGGAGTGCTTTGAACTAGCCATTCCACATTAAGTGATCTCAAGGATGAAAGCACACATTATGTGCTGTTATGCAATTCTTTTTCCAGACCATTTTTCCTCTTACATACACTGAGGCTACATGATGAAGCAGAAGACCAGCAAAACAAGAAAAGGGGGGGGGGAGCTTCTTAACCCTTTATCCTTGTGATGTTTTATTGCTGAAAATATCTGCCCAACTACTTTTATCCCCACTGGAAAAAAGATGCAGGCATGTTTGATTTTGAATGTCACAGCTTGGCAGCTATGAAAAACCCTTGATTAAGATTTAGAAAAGTTCATTATTGCTTTTCAACACTGAGATAAGTTAATTTTACCAACATTTTCCATAAGGAAATAACTTTTACAGCACAATTCTAAGCCTCAGTCAGTGCTGCTAGGGATGGTGGTGGGAAGATTAGGTGGGCATTTCTGCATCCAAATCATGGGCAGTGGACAAGTACAGCTGTGAGCAGCCACAGACATTGCACCCCAAAATAGTTGGGAGGTGGGTAGCTGAGTCAGCCATGAATCTAACAGATCCAAAACTGTTCTAACCCTCTGTTGTGGCAGCCAGGAGCTGGTTCAGAAAAAAACATGAAAACCCCCTGCTCACCCACCTTCTGGCCAGGCCAGCAGATTTTTGGATTCAGCAGTGTTTTGGATGCAGCTGTCATGGGTTAGCCAGCAGTAAATCACACTGTGCAAGCTGGAGTTAACTATTAGCAAAAAAACGATCAACACAGTGGCGTCAGGCCTAATGAGCACAGCAACTCATCTCGGGTAGGTCTTGCCCTCATGAAGCAGTTGCAGAGACTGAAGGTCCCCTCCTCTCCAGGGTTTTCCCCCAGTAGACTGCACTTCTGCATCACTGATCTCTACTCCACTCTTTTCAAGCCTTTTCTGTTTCTGGGAGACAAGAGGCGAGCAGAGCTTGTTCACAGCAGGAACCAGAAACACCTGTCACACTTCACCAACCTGACTCATCTCTGCCTCTTGGCCTCTCTCACCCCACTCTTTTGCTTCAGCTCCTGCATCTGATCCTGGCCTTGTCTCTGCCACAGACTCTCTCAGCTCACTAAGCCCTGTTAAATCTTCAGCTTCCAACACCTTCCCCTCCCAGTCTTCTCTCTCTCCGTTGTCCCACCACCAGTCCCTGGTCTCTGAGCCTTCTTCCCTTTTGGGTTCCCCAGCTGGTTCCAGTCCATGAGATTACGTTCCCAGTCCCTTGTTTGGATTTCTCTGACCCTCACATAACCAGCGGCGTAGCGTGGGTTGTCAGCACCCGGGGCAAGGCAAGTAATTTGCACCCCCTAACCCAGGGCAAGGCAAGTAATTTGCGCCCCCTAACCCGTGGATTTGCGCCCCCTAACCCTACAAATCTATGCCTATGAATGATGGTCCCTCTCTCTCTCTCTTTCTCATATTCCAATTGATTCCCATTTCTGCCGATCGATCCCCGAAGCTCTCACCCAGCGAAATTCGTGCGTAATTACGCTTCACCATCCCTAATCCTGCCGCTTCCACCGGGAAATCATGACGGTGCGTTTCTCCTCTCCAAACTTTCCCCGGCCCTTTGCCGGCCGGTGCAGCCTTTTTGGCTACGAGCTCCCCTCCTTCTCTGCACGCTTCCGACCCCACCTCCCCGTCCAGCCTCCCTACCTCCTGAAAAAAGGCGGCGGCGCCGAGCAGGACACCCCCGCGGCCATCGGAGAGAGGCGGGGCCGAGGGAGGCAAGCCAATGGGCGAGGCGGGGGTAGGTGGCCACGGGGGCGGGTGCTGCCGCAGTCCTTGGGTGGGCAAGGTAGGAGCAGGCAGAGGCTGGCCGGCCGCTCTGACAATAGGGGCGGGCCGAGGGCACGACGGGGCTGGGCACTCTGGACTCGCGCCCCCCCAGATGTTGCGCCCGGTGCAGCCGGCACCCCTGGCACCCCCCACGCTACGCCACTGCACATAACTATTCCTGAATAAAATATGCATAACCTATGTCATCCTACACCTTCTCTCCCCCAAAACTGGAACATGCCTGATTTTGCCCTCTTAATCTATACTAATCTGCTCAGTGACAGAGTGTCTGTTGACATAAGGACACAGCAAGCAGGGAGACGAAGAGTAAACATAGGAACCACTTAATTTTAAACTTGCTAGCACCTAAGTAAATTAGTATTTTGTGACTTTGAAAAATGCATTATATATTTTGCAATCTTTGAACAGTGCATTCAAGTGCAATACTTAAATATAGAAAGAATTTAAACTGTATGCTTTAATTAGGGCTTTGATTGCCTTTCAAAAATGAGCAGTTAAGGCACTAGTCACCTCTCACAAAGCTCTCTGCATCAGGAGAGTGAATTCAAAAAAAGAATGATATAAAGCAGCAAGGATGGCCAAAGCGTCCAAATCAAGGAATGGCACAGCAAACCTCTTCTGTGTTTGCATAAGCTTCCCTCCCAGCCTGATGCAACACATCTCCTTTTCCCTCCCATTGCTTTTGCTACTTGCTCCTGTTGCTTTTCATTGTCCTACAGCCGTGCTTTCTGTGATAACTTCTGAGGGTCACCCATACATTACAGCCCCCATTTAGGGGCTCTAATGTTTGTGAACTTTTGATCACATGCTTCAACCTGATGGTGTGATAGATTTTGATACCAGCTTCTATCAGAAACATGCAGTTTTGTGAATGGGGATTCGCCATACAACCAGAGATGTGCACACAGTTAAGAGGCTTGCAAATATTATGACTGTCTCATAAAAGCCATTTCTGCAGCTTCCACGTGGGAGAGCCATAATATACGAGGCTGCCTTCATTGCTGGTTCTTTTTCTCTCCTACCCAGTATACAATTGCTGAGCAAGAGACACTGAAGCTATTGCATTTTAAGTGTGATGGAAGTAGTCTGAAATAACTGCCCATGCCTTGAAAATGCATGTGCATTTTTGTGACACAGTTTATTCTTAGTTCTGTAAGCCTGCTGAGAGAAAGCCAGATGTCTATTGGCTAATGCTTATGGTGTTACTAACATATCTTCCCTTCTCTCAATCCTTCACAGTGTTTATAAACTGACAGAATAGGTAAATTGAAGGATGAACATATACAGTGGTGCCCCGCAAGACGAAATTAATTCGTTCCGCAATTTTTGCTGTCTAGCGAATTTTTCTTCTTGCGAAGCACGGTTTAAACGGTTTAACAAAGTCGCAAGACGTTTTCGTCTTGCGAAGCAAGCCCATAGGGGAATTCGTCTTGCGAGGCAAATCGCGAATGAAAAAACCTTTCGTCTAGCGAGTTTTTTGTCTTGCGAGGCATTCGTCTTGCGGGGCACCACTGTATGAGTATACATGCATGAGATGCCCTATATGTTTCATATCTAAGGGGGATACCTTGCCTTAGCCATAAGGGAAAGGGCAAGTCTAAAAACCTGTATCAAGGAAACTGTGAAATCAGATTCCTACTGTGGATGAAGAACTGTTAAAAATGTTATATCTGTCTCCTCCCATATGACTGGACTAACAGAGTAAAATACTACCACCACTATAGACTGTATTAAAGTACTAAATTACTGCCCATGCAGACATCACCCAAGTTGCAATGTACAGTACTAAGCCACCAGTACTAAACAAAGAAGGCAATGCAAACTTATTATCAGTGAATGAAAGGTGAGCTTAGATGCAAATGCCAGAATTGCAAGAACCACACAACTGGTTCTGCATAGCCAATGGGGTTTGGGCTTGTAGCTCTTCATCAGCACGCACACACACACACACACACACACACACCCCCGGTGCTACAGGCAGGCATACAAAACTACTTCTGATACCCAAAGCTTTAGGGTTATGCTTAAAGTAGCTTTCTGGATCCCGGCCAATGGTGTGCAATGCTGATGAAAGGATATTTGATATTCAGGTAACACAACCTGTTTCCTCTAGTTACATTTAAATCAACAAAATAGGAAGAAGGTCTTTAATGGACTTCAATCAGGTTACAATTCTACATGCATTTTAAGCAATTATTACTCTAACCCTGGTCAAACTGTGCTTAGGCCAATAAATTTAGGACTCAAGGACAAAAAGCATTTCCTACATCCACACCAACATGCCTATCAGAACTGGACACCCATGAATAGCCTGGAGAAAACAGAGTCACGCTACACTCAAATATGAAGGAGAATCTGTGTTAGTCAAATTTCACATCATATGCTTGTAGGGCAGTAGTAGTTGTGAAAGATTTCTCCCTGTGCAGAATCACAAGCATTTGTATTGTATTCTTTAACACACCTGGCAGCTATTTTAGCAGTAAGTGAATTGATTACCTTTCATCATGGCCAGTCAAGCAATTGACAACACTTCAGGGTTTGTTTTTTTACATTTTTGCAAATGGTATTTGAAATGCAAAATGTTTCAAGACTTTTGCTCAAAACCTTTATGGCACTGATAAACTACATAGATAAGCTATATTCCCTTCAAAGATGTATATATTCATCACCCTTGTGATAGATGCTGTTCTTCGAAAGAAAGAGGAATGTGAACACTCTTGATAAATTTAATACCTCACATTTCACACTTCAAAGCTGCAGTTCTTTTCCCACTAGGTTTTACTTGACTTGCAAATAAAAATTTGGGCTAACTCCCACTTACCTTCCATAAGCAAAGCGCCTATCTTTGTGATGATCGCCAAATGTGTCCCAGAGCCTGAGAGAAACACTCACTTCATCAACAACATCCCGGGAACGTTCAAGAACCTGAAATAGGTACATTTCCATCAGTTAAAAGCCTGCTGCAGATACAATTCCCTGAAGAAAGTCCTAATATATCAGTATACTCTGGGACATGGTCAAAGGCTTACTTGAGAAATTGTGCCAAATCATGGTTACAGAGACTTGATTATGTTCTGGCATGATTTCTGATTGCTGAACCAGAACCAGAAGTTAGGTTTTGAAGGCCCAGAGTGAATTTATGAAGGTGAGTACTGAGAGGAAGGAAAGACAGACAGCGCTAAACCACAGTGTTGCACATTCATAAAATTCAAAACATGGCCTGGATTATAAACTATGGTTCATACAATACATTGTTTGGCATAATGTCTAAATATAGCCATTTATGTACTCTCTTAATTAATTAATTAATTAATTAATTAATTAATTTTACCTGTCATAAGGTCCCAGGACAGGATACAACAATATAAGGATACAACAATATAAGGTAATGATTGTTGTGACCTGCCCTGGAACCTTTAGGTGAAGGGCAGTTTAGAAAACCTGATTTGGGGGTCACTTGTGAATGCACATGGTGAGCTGAAAGGTGAGCAGCTTTCAACTTTGGCACAGGTTTTATTAAGAACACTGTCAGCTAGAGCCACCAGATGCAGCAAAGTTCCTGAACTTTTTTTATTAAAGTTGCACTGCAAATGAAATCCAACAAGCATAGCCTTTCTCATTCTCAAAGGTCTATTACAGGACCTGCTGCACCTGCTGAAATTTCTTCTGTCACACTGCTACGTGGAGGGTATATCAGCCTTGCTCAGTCACCAAGACCAGAAGCCAGAAAAGAGAGGGGTGTGGGTGTCTGTGAATCAAAACAGGGTGCTGAGATATTCCCAACTCAACAGGGTCCTAAAACTGAATGGACATCAACCCTTTTAAAAATGAACTACAGGAAAGATTCCATGTATTATCCACAATGTGTGTAAGACATAGGTTTTCCTCTGTTTAAAAATCACAGGAAAGCTCAGTTGTCTCTTCAAGAGAGGCTAAGATATTTACAAAATATTATACTTTTAAAACAAAGGAGACTGGATAAATAAACTCTAAAAGGATGTATGTATTCAAACACAACACAGATATTTCAAACAACAACCATATAGAGCTGTCACTTTTGAACAGAATGGTCCAATGATTTCAAAATATGTTCTATCACCACTGACGGAAGACCAGTCTACTTGGTCCATTTTGAATTACTTCTCTCTCCTGAACACCATGCATTCAGAACACACAACTCCACGGACTGTTACAAAGCAGCAACACTTAAAGCCAATAACTGGTTGATGCCAAGGCAAACTTCCTTATACATTATTGCACAACTTGATAAAGTGGACAGTACATACCTCTTGGCAGACTCGATACTGATCAATTGCCCAGACTGTGGGAACGTGAGTTGCTAGCAGCTGATACTGCGTCAGGGTGGTGTTACATGCTCTTGCACAAATTAAGCGAGTCTTCCCCACTGCATTGTCACCAACAACCACACACTTGATGGTTTCAACGTTAGGTCTTTCGTAGTCCATGTCAGCATCCATGTACCGGAGACTGTAAAAAGACAATAATGCCAGTTTCTAACAGCAGGAAACCCTATTATTTAAAGAGAGTTCTACTTTTTCCCCTTTACTTGCTCAAAGGGAAGGATTGAAGTTCAGACTAAACCATACTGCTGCCAAGGCTGATTTATAAACTCCACACAGTTCATAAAATCCAGGCAGTTCTTTTGACCTTGAATGCCTGCCTTCCTTATTTTCTGCTTGGTTTTCTATAAACATAAACTTGCTTAAAGGAGATAAAGCATGGTGTAGCTAGGGTTGCCAACGGGACCAGACAGCAGTTGCTTTAGCCTTTGCCACACAAAGTGTGACACAGCTCCATCACGTTAACATGAGTGCTCACTGCTATTCCCTCACAGCAAACATGAAAGGGAAATACATTTAAAACAACAACAACCAGCTTGTATTACTTTCTGAAAAACCAGTAGCCTCGAACCTGCCATTGCCTTGGAATTCTAATAAACAAAAGCATCAGTGCAGTTTAGAAACCAGTGGTTAAAATCACAGGCATTTTGAAAGATTCAGTCTGCCATCTTGATTCAAAATGGCATCCAGCTGTATCCAAACAGACAAAAACCTGCCCCTTGATCTCAGGAATCATCATACAATTAATTTTTTACGGTATCTTAAGAGGTGCCCAAACACATAAAGAACAGACAAAAAAAAAATCCTTTCCAAAATAAATGGTTTACAGAAGCGAAACTGTTACAAATCATAAGGTAAAGGTAACGGACCCCTGGACAGTTAAGAAACAATACTTTACATTCTGGAGTCATACCCAGGTTAATTCTAAGGAAATTAGCCGAACAGATTTCTTGAGTGCCCTACAAACTGCTGGCTCATTATAATATGAGCACCACTTTTGATCTTAAATGCTCACCCTTGAACATACATTGGCCATTCACAGGGCAGGCTATTCACCTGCATCTAATCATTGGTCACCAGTGTTCATATTCATGTGCTTAAGAAAAGGTTCCTCAATGTTACGCAGCGAAGACTACCAGCATTAAAAATGGCACAAATTACTGCTGCATAAAGCATTTTGGCATCATCTCGACCCATCAACATTTGGATACAAAGTGTAAGCTTGTTCTTAAAAGATCCACTTGTGCTTTTGGGAGCATAAAACCTGGCTGAAAAAAATAACACCTGTTAAAAACTAAAACAGGAATGCACTGCTTTACAAGCAAAACTAGAGGAACCCATATTTTATTCTGACTTGTGTCAACTTTATTATCCTATTATACTGTGCACAGAGGATTCCGTAAATCTTTGCCCTGCTCTATCTTTTTAATTCTGAATGAAAACCAACCTCAACAACAATGCGAACAATTTAGAGGCAAAAGTTTCAAGATCAACCAGATTAGTGTCTAAATTAAGAGTGTACTCTCACAAGGATATGTAAAACTTGTTATCTCATTTCCAAGCCGTGTTGATAAAATTTTGGGGTTGTTTTGTTTTAACGATTTGCTACAGAAAGCACAAGTTCATGTTTTGTATTTCCTTCCCACCCCCCAAGTTTGGAGGAGAAAACTGGTGATGAAGTTCCACACAAAAGTGAAGAACTGTGTTTTGCAGATCATCACATGGGTGCTGGGTCCAAAGGTTCCCTTCTGAATGCAAACAGCACCAGACCTTGCACAGAACAGCACAAGAAAACTGGAACTAAGTCCGCAAACATTACCCTGCTTCTGCATCCTCTTGGGCAAAGCATTATTGAGTTTCCCATAAGAAAAATGGATAATCATTCAATTAAAGATATCAGTGAACCTGCAAGCCCACATTGTCTAGCATACAAATACATTTCGGTGTGAATGGCTTGTAAGGGAATTAATTCACTTTTGTTTTCCAGTCACCCTACATTTTCTTTTGTATTCATTTGGGTGGGAGGGTAGCATTGAATAATCTGACAGTCAAGTCTTGAAACGCCCCTTGTTTTCTCCACCAAATCTCTTCATCTATTTTTCTTTGGTGAGGGGAGGGGTAATTCAACAATACTCCTCCTTCTGCCCCCCCCCCCAGCCACATGTGTTGGCATAAAAATGTGCCAAGGTCCAAGACATGAGATTCCTGGGCCTATATGAACATGTTTGTTCACCAGTCTGCAAATGTCATGCTGAAGGGATCCAACTCTAGTGTCCAGAAGTGGCAGGGAGAATAAAGACTCATCAGAAACAAATGAGGACCCCCTAACCGGACAATTTCGCCTTGTATATATGAAGGACAGAGCCAAACAACCACCACAATTTGCAGGTGAGGGAACCCTAAGATTTTTCTGTTTAAACAGAAGCCTTCCTGGAAATGTTCAATAGCTGTCAAAACTTAATTAAATCTTTTATCGTTGCACTGTATTTTTCTACACAGAAAAGCAATTTCAGAATTAAGGAACAAGTATAATTACAGCGGCGAGCAATTTCGCCTTTATGCTTGCTGCATAACTACAGTCCCCCCCCCCCTTCATAGCTATAGAATGAGCATTAAAAGCATTCTTCCAGTAGTTTTAAGTGCTGTTCTGCTGTTCAATATTTGTTCTGTCCAATCAATTATACTTTGTAAAGTGCAATAAGAGATGTTTTAATAATGGATGGACTGTAACTAGTGTTAATTTTACTTTTGTTTCAGTTGACACAGCTCTTGAGACATAGGTAATGTAAAAACTAAATATTACCTAAGCAAAAGTTCACGCACTGAAATGTGAAGGCTAATTACAGGGGGGATCTGACTTATAGTATAGTTATTACCAGTCTAGAGTGGAGCAACAACATTACATTAACTGGTCATGCTGCTCTATGCATGTAGGAAGCTAGAGCATTAGGAAAACCACAACGGGGGCAATTCATAGACAACTTTATGGCCACAGGGAGCATAAAAGCATAGTCAACAGAATGACTAGAAGTAGACTAGAGGAGGGAAGCTGGGGGAAGTCTAAACAAGTTAAGGGACTTTGACTTGTAGTGTCACAGACAGCTACAATACATCAACAACCATGACCGTTTCTAATTTAAGCCTCAGATAAAACTATTTTGTAATCAGATAAAATGAAAATGTATGTACTAAATAGAAAAAGCCAAGTGTTTGGTATCTGAAGAACAAACATATGCTGAAGACAGTAAATACAAAGGTAAGGTAAAGGACCCCTGGACAGTTAAGTCCAGTCAAAGGCGACTATGGGGTTGCGGCGCTCATCTCGCTTCAGGCCGAGGGAGCCAGCATTTGTCTGCAGACAGCTTTCCAGGTCATGTGGCCAGCATGAATAAACTGCTTCTGCGGCAACAGGACACAGTGATGGAAGCCAGAGCACACGGAAACACAGTTTACCTTCCTGCCGCAGCTATACCTATTTATCTACTTGCACTGGTATGCTTTCGAACTCCTAGGTTGGCCAGAAGCTGGGACAGAGCAACGGGAGCTCACCCCATCACACGGATTTGAACTGCCAGCCTTCCGATCTGCAAGCCCAAGAGGCTCAGTGGTTTAGACCACATGCTCTGTGACATACTCTGACAAACTGAGATGTAGAAGCTAGGTGCCAAATGGCTCCTTAAACCAGGATTATGGTCACCAAAAAGGAATGACTAGTTGCCATTTTGGGGCCAGACAGCTCTAAAGTCATATTTTTCAATACAACCTTTTCGTTCCTGAAATGTGTTCTGATTATGCAGATAAAATATCATAAATACTGAAAACAGGCAAGATCCAAGGATCCCCAGGCATGTAACCTCCAGATGGTGGAGATGTCATGAGCTATCCTGAAGCCCAGGCATCTTCTCTTGGTAGCAAGTGGCTGATAGCCAAGTTGTGCTTGGCAAATTTCAAACTCTGGTGGCACACCATAGCTCAAGAGCTAGGGGGTCAAGAAACACTCATCCAATGCTACCTTCTAGAACTGCCCCCAGAGATAAGATTGGGACCAATGGAGAACAGTGTCCCTGGTGGCCACATCCTGTAGACTGCAGAAGAGGATACCATGGTTGATAGTATCAAACGCTAATGAAAGATCTAAGAAGAGCAACAGGGTTGTGCTTCCTCCAGACCTGGGGCAAAATAATGGGTGAGTCATTATAGGGAACAGTGGCATATGAATAACAACGCAAGTTCTTTTCCTTTTATTTTTTACAAGTTGTTGAAAGCAAAGGAGGAGGGGTGAGATAATTGCTAACATTTCTTCTTGGACTGGAGAGGGTTGAATGGGTAGAAGAGTGGCAACTCAGGTGAATAAAAGTAGGTGTAAACCCCCCCCACCCATCTAGATGCATCCCAAGTATGAAAAATAACTTTTGGACACCCCCACCCTTACACACCTGCCCCTGACCTCTGTACCCATCACAGAAGCATACAATACTATGCAGCTTGTAGGAGCAAGAGAATGACAAGAAAGGAAAATAAATCATTGAAATTGGGATTTGTAACTATAGCCGAAGACTATGCTGAAAAAGCAGTGCAGATGTGGTCAAACAACTGAGCTTTTAAAAAATTTACCAGGAAGAAAGATACGGTGCCATAGTCAGAACCTATAAGGTTACTCTGGTGAAGAAAGGCAATACAAAGTACAACTGGTTAGTTTCCGAGAAGAAGGCGGCATGAGAAAGCTGGGGCAGATAAAAGGAGAATGGTAGAAAGAATGCAGATGGTCAAGGACATAGAGATAAAATTTCTAGAAGTCAAAAGCACTGGCTGTCCATGAGCTGCAACAGAATAACTTGCTGTTATTCACTTCCTTCGACGCATAGCACTTTGTTTTCTAAAACTGACTATATCACACTAGGCTCTATTATTGCCTTTCCTCTCCCCCCCCCCCCTTTTCTTTTCTTCAGGTATGCTAGAGTTCCATTTCAAGATAACTACTAAAAATTGAAGTCAAAAAAGAAAACAACCACACTCATGTTAGAATTATTTGTTTGACAGAGAAACTGTGCTGCTGCTGCTGTTACATCAAACAAATTGGATTTCAAGAGGCAAAGGACAAGTTCAACTACTTGACCAAAGGTCCTATTCTGTTGTTGGGACAAAAAATGCTACTTATTTGAGAGCAGCTAAATAAGAATGGCAGAATAGGTTGTTCTTGGTAATTCTGGACTTCATCCCCTTCCAAAGACCAGATTTACATGCTCCTTCCATCTTGTGATAGCAGAGATGTTTCTTTTCGATCTGTAGCATATGCTGGTGGTGCCTTTGCCGTTAAGGCCCAAGAGGTAGAGGGCATGAGCTCTAACATTCAAAAGCAATATACTGACACATTCTGGATCCCTGAATGTCTGCTCACCCTGATATGGTGCTGGCCTTGAAACTTTGGGCTTCTCCAAACTCTTGAAAAACTCAAACCTTGCAAGAATAGGACAGGGAGTGCAATCATCTGTTCTGTTCTTTTCCCTTCTTCTAAGCTACAGTCATGTACAAACTTTGGTGTATTTTAACTCCGAAATTGTACTTTGCTAATCAAGAAGAACACACCACAGTTCCTTGATCTTATATGTAACAGGAAGGCATAGTTTAATCAAAAGTGGAAGCTTTCACCCTTAGCCTCCACATGCAGAGGAGGATAGCAGGAATGAGCAAGCCTGAAGTTCACCAGGCCTTATTCACAGTTGTCTAAACCAGGGCAGTATCTGAGCTGATGCACATTTTGTTTAAGAATCCTATGAGATCTTTACCCCTTTAAATTCAACTTTAGAAGCAGAAGTTAATACACAAACACATGCTGCTTCACTGGTAGAGTTGCTCTAGCTGAAAGATTACCTCTTGTGTTACATGGGCTAGCAGCCTGTATCATCTACAAAATCATACTATTTAGTGTTGGAAAAAATGTTTAGGGTATCACCTCAACAAAAAGGTGCACAAAGATGGTCCACAACAATATTATCCATACCAGACAACCTTTCAGAGGCAATAGCTGCAATCAAAACCCAACTGATTCAAATTATACGATAGGAGATTCCATGTAAACAGTAGGAAGAACTTTCTGACAGTAAGAGCTGTTTGACAGTGGAATGAAGTACCCTGGAAGGAGGTGGACTCTCCTTTATTAGAGGTTTTTAAACAGAGGTTGAGTGTCCCTTTTCATGGATTCTTTAACTGTGATCCCTGCATGGCAGGGGCTGAACTATATGACCCTTGGTGTCCCATCCAACTCTACAATTCTATGATCTTCATGTCCTACTATTGAACTTCCAAAAATACCTGGCTGCCTTCTGCTAGAAACAGAATGCTGGACTACATAGACTTCGATCTGATCTAAACAACACAATTATTAGGTTCCCATTGTATCATAAAGCAATGTGAAAATAAAAGGGGAATTCCTTCCCTAGTACAAATCCTGGATTTTGCCTTGAAATTACCAGTTTCTGCAGCGTGAGTAAGATTAGAACCAAAGCATGTTGACACAACAATCAACAGTCAATGCTGAGTTGGTTTATTTAGCATGCAGCTGATGTGCAGTGTTTACACTGAAAACATCTGAAAATTGTTGTAGGAAATCACATTTCACACTGTAATGCTTCTAGTTTTCCAAATCAAAACATTTCACAATACAAAACTGTGTGCAGAAAACCCACATTATGCCATGTCTGAGAGCGCCTGTCTTTCTGCCTGTGCAGAAACTACCTGGGCTTGGCAGTTGGCACAAGAGACACTGGCAAGCTCACTTTCCACCACCTGTTTTGTGAGACTTCTGCGCTACCATTTCCTAATGCAGATGTAACACTGGAATATTTGCAGCATTCTGTGCTCAGGATAGAATCAGGTTCCCAGCACCATCATCGACGGACATTTATTTTCTTGTTGGGAAATGGTACTTTCTGCTGTGCTGAAGCAATTAATGTTGTTCCTTGGTACTGGTGCATGAAGCCCGTAAGCCCTGCAAGTGTATGGCAAAAGGGGCTGTGTTTAATTGAGGCTTCCAATGGCCTATTGCACCTCATCCTAAGGCCCTGATGCTAGTTGGCTGGCAGCTCTGGCAGCATGGTTTTCTCCTAGCTTTTGGAGGCCAGCAGAGTGCCCAGCTCTAGTTGCCTTGCACTGGATGCTGCAGCAGCTCTCTCAAGACATTGCCTCTAGTTGCACCGCAATGGATGTAGGATAGGATAAAGCTCGGTGGTCCATTTGTGTGGCCAAATGCCACACCAGCAGATTAGAAAAGAAACAAAAGCACCTTTTTGTGATGCCTTGGACCAAACCCCAATCAAAATGAAGCATAATTAAATGAAATTTCATTTGCTCACATTTATCCCCGATTGCCCTTGTTTTCCTCTTATCCTCTCCTCCCTTGACTCTGATGTTGACAAAATATATAATATAAACTCCTTGGGGTGGGGTGGGGGAGAGAGAGGAGGATTGTACATAGTAAAATACAGTGGTACCTCAGGTTAAGAACTTAATTTGTTCTGGAGATCCATTCTTAACCTGAAACTGTTCTTTACCTGAAGCACCACTTCAGGTGGAGCCTCCTGCTGCTGCTGCCACACGATTTCTGTTCTCATCCTGAAGTTCTTAACCCGAGGTACTATTTCTGGGTTAGCAGAGTCTGTAACCTGAAGTGTCTGTAAACTGAAGTGTCTGTAACCTGAAGTACCACTGTATGTTACTCTGCAATGTGCCATGTATGAATGGTAACTTTAACAAAGCTTGAAGCAACAGCACCATAAAGCACAACAAAGGAGAAAAAGTCATACTGAAATTGTGGTTTTTGTGCTTGTCTCTTCACTATGAATCCCACCCCAATCTGTTTCTTAGTCCCCCTGCAGGATGGCCCCTGTTGTAAAGAATTCTTTTCCCATATGAATCAACTCAACTGTCCAATGTAAACATTCTTAAACAGCCCTCACTGCCATTGAGGTCACTGACAGCTTGCTTGTACAAACACTCTGGCATACAGTATAAATTAAAGATATGAAAGCATACACCAATATTCTTCTTCTTAGGCTCATACAGCTGATGCATTTTCCGAGCTGTGGAAATGCTATTGTCCTCTTCTTGTTGTGTGCACAATATACACATTTATGGCTTTTATTCCTGTTGTACTTTCATCACTGTAAAACCAGTTTTCTGGTGGCATTTTCATATTTTGAAATATACCTACTAAGATTCTAACATCCCCTGGCCCAGGTTTATGCCTGCAACAGCCATCAATTGGATAGTGCCTGTGACATCAATGCCAGTTTCGTGTCATCACTGATGACGAAACATGATCTCTCAGTGTCTATACAGACTAAGAGCTTGTTTTCATGGTTTTTACATTAGTATATGGCAGGAAAATTGTTTTAAGCATTCAGCTCAAGAATGCTTCAGTAGCTTCTTAAAGAAAAAGCAGGGCAAGGTTATTCCTTTCCACACTGCAGCTCACAATTTCTAGGCCCGTTGCTTTTTCTTTGAAGCTGTGAGCTCCCTAGTGCCCCCTAGCACTGGAGTACACTTTTCTCATCCTCTTCTTTATTATTAAAAAAAGTGCTTACCACCATGGGACCACTTCTGCTGAAAGCACCATAAGCGATAATAAACGCAAATGACAGCAACAATGTCAGTGTACCATTGCACCTCTTCCACCATTACAACAAGTGGAAGGCTTTAGCTCAATGCTGGTTTATCTGCATTGCATGAAGAAGATGCTAGATTCAATCCCTGACAACTGCAGGCAGGGCTAGAAACGTTTTTCTGCCTGAAACCTTGGAGAGCCACATTTCTTCGGTATAGACCAGTCTTCCCCACCCAGACACCCTCCAGATGTTGGCCTCCATCAGCCCCAGCCAGCATGGCCAGTGATGATGGAAGTTGCAGACCAACATCTGGAGGGTACCAGGTTGGAGGAGGCTAGTGTAGACAATACTGAGGTAAGTGAAACTATGTTCCTAAGCCCTCCTCTCCTTTACATTTGTACATCACTTACATTACTGTTGCTGGACTGCAGCAAGTGCCACTGTATCATTAGGAGGGAAGTTGTTCCCATTACTCTGAGGAAATGATATCAGATACAAGTCTTTATAGATGCATTATCTCTCTTCTTCACAACAAGAAAATATTACTTACTGGTATTTGAATCAACTTCTATGGCTGCCATATTTTAACGCAAAAGGACTTTACCAAATAATTAAATAAAAAGCCTTGTTGGATGTTTCCAAACCCCACATTCCTTCCATTTGTATATTATTATGTTGCTTTATTCTATATATTAATAGATGTAGGGATGATGGGACTTAATTATTGCCTTAATAACCCTTCTTCTTGTTAGAATGATGCCAAACTATTCATTGTCAAATAAAGCTTTTATGTGATAAAGGCCTAAGAGCAGACAGTGGAATATTAGTGCAAACACTGTAAGCTTAAGCCAAATTCATATATGGATTTTGATCAAACTGTAGCAATAGTGCGTTCAAAGTTTCCTGAGAGATGATGAAAACTATTCTCCTGAGTGTGGATTTCAGTATCTAGCTTTTATTAATGACTGATATTCTTCCCAATCCACTGAAAAAAGTGTCTCCTAGATAAGAATGTACTTCAACTGATCCCAGCTATCAACCATCCAAAAGTAGTCCAGAAGCACAAACTCCTTAGGCCTTTGGACAACTGCATATTAGTCACTGTATAGATACCACTAACGCATGCAAAACAACACTAAAAAGGAAATAATGTTTTAAAGAAGTCTTATTTGTTTGCTTTATTGCTCACAAAACATTTAGAAGAGCTTTGCTCATTAAAAAATGATAATTCAAAAGGTAATTTCAGGTATAAGCAAAGCATATTTTCTTGAAGAGGGCAAAAGAAGCATGATAGGTATGCAGAACCGTCTTCTGCAAACTTCTGACTTAGCAATGATTAATTAAGCGAACCATTGTAATGGCCGTTGGCCGGGTTCCAAAAATACATATGACAGGTTGAATGAGCCACATACATGTTTTCTATCTTCTCCTATTTTTAAAAAATAGCTCCAGCACTACTTAGCATTTATTTAATGCCGCCAGTTTGCTAGGCGCTACATGCTTGGCTGCTGTTCAAGAGAACGTCCAGGAACAGAAAACAAACGGCGGGTGAGCTACTGTCAGTTGCTGAGAATATTCTGGCATTGCCTGCCAGCTCTCGCTGTGACCATATGCAGAACTTCACGGTTCCGTGCGAACAGATGTGCAAAGCCAGCTTTTCAGCCGCATGGTTTGCGTTATGGCCAGCAGCAGCCAAGTCGGTCAAAAGGACTGGCTCGAACTGCTTGCCTTGCCTTTTCTGCTTTGACAGGGATGCTGGGGCTGCTGGAAACCACAAGCTCCAAGCAAAAAGGAATAGGGGCAGAGAAAGGGGGAGGAGGAACCCAATCGTTCTATTAAAATGTTTATTACAGTATAAATATCATAAGCATGATGCAGCCAAAGTTCAGGACTTCTTAAGACTATTCCTATTAGTGGCACACCTGCTGTCCTGCAACTGAAATAAATGGCTTGGCTGGGTTGCAACCTCTGTTTCTCCCACTCATTCAAACATTCAGCAGACTTGCTTTCCCCATCACACACACACACACACACACACAGGACATATAATAATATATATGGTGGGCTTCTTCTTCAGATACCAAGAAGCAACCATTGGTTGCTGGCTTGAACTTGTACGCCCCCTAATGTGTCCATTGCAAGCCCTCTCATGGTAGCCCCCTGGCTGTTGTCACAGCAACCCACAACAGACGCGGCAGACACAGCAAAGGCCAAGGCAGGCCAGTGTGCATTTGCACGGACAAAGGGGGACAAGTTATGATGCCTTTAGGTTCTGCCTCCAGTACTTCCGAGATGAGCATCCCCTCCCTCCCGCCGGTCAGCCGTGCCAACCTGGGAATAGTGCCCGGTCAGCAAATCTGGCATCACGGGAGACCACCGGTGTGGGAGCGACCCGCCTGTTATGGACTGCCACCAGCTCCCTGGGTCAAAGGCCTGAGATCCCTTGGGGCAACCCCGATGTTACTGCCCCCGTCAGGCTTAATGTCCTACCGCGTTAACTTTCTGCCATATAACACTTTGGGAGGGGGTACCTTGCACGTGTGGCCGGCAAAGACGCGAGCGAGCGGACGGGCGCGGGAGGAAGGGGGTGTGATGCTGGGATGCAGCGCGCGCAAAACTTGGGCACGATCACGCGCGGCGGCGGCGGAACACGGCGCCTTACCCGGCAGGGACTGGTGCCTTGCAGCCTCCGCGGCTGAGCAACGGCGGCGACCCCCGGTAGCAGCAGCAGCAGCAGCCGCTCCTTACACGGGGCGCGCAATGCCAGAGAGCCGCCCGCCAACTTTGCACAAAGGCAGCATGGCGCTGGAGCTGCCCTTCGCCCCGTTCCTGCAGCTGCAGCCGATGCGCTCTCTCCGGCTAGACCCGCTCCTCCCTCCCCCCCTCGGGATTCAGGGTGAATCTGGAGTGCAATGCAAAAGAGCCGAGCTCCGGAGCAGCGGTAGGAGCCGTTCTCATGGTGACGTCGGCAGCCTTCGGGTCTATTTATACTCAGCCGATTGGATTTCATTCATGAAAACGGGGCCGGGTGGCTCTGCGTAAGGAGGCGGGGACTGAGGCGCCTGCTAGCGCCCAACACAGACGCGGCGAGCGAGCGCCAACACTGTGTATGCACAGTCCGGGTCGCTCTGTTTACTCACCGCCCCCATCGGCAGAAATTGCAAGAGAGCCTTAGATCTGCACCGCGCGAGCTGATCTCACGGAGTCGCCATCTCAAAGGCATTCGGCTCCTTTGTAGCATCCCAGCCCCGAACCAAGAAGAAACTCACCTCAGTCACCGCCGTGTGGAGAGGCAGGGCCATTCCACACAGCACACAGAAAAACCTGCATTTATCACCATCTATACACTCAGGGAGGAGCTGCAGTCACACCTGGCTCCCTGGGGGGCATGCCTGCATTATGTCCATGCTTGTAAACACATTTGTCACATGCTGCCTTTGCATCTGCTCAGAGGCAAGTGTAGCTAAGCGGCATATACATTGTTTAAGTACATAAATATGCACAATGTTCTAAGATAAAATGTAGTGAATCAAGACCACCAATGAGAAGCCTTTGTAAAATTAAAGAACCTCCACGAAAGGGAACGAGAAGCGACTCACAGCTAGATTGCCCAACACTATATTATTGAGACAAAAAAGCAGCTTATAGGGCGATTTTGAGCAGGAAAGTAGCTAGAGGAGTAAGGGGGTAAGCATCCCATGCCATTCCTTAAAACAAAACAGGAGACTTGCGTATTTATCTGTTGCATGTGCCTTAAAAAGTGTACTGTAGTTTGGCTGAGAGGTAGTAATTTGCCCTTGCAGAATCACCTCTTTCATTCCACAACAGATGGTGGATTTCACAAACTAGGCTTGTGGTGTTAGCTCACAGTTGATCTATGCAACAGACATGCATGGTAAAGGAAGAAGTCCCTTTATACTTATAAACAAAGTGTGGGCAACAGAGATTGAACATATTAATAACACAACTATAATTTATGATGGGCGCGGGTGGCGCTGTGGGTTAAACCACAGAGCCTAGGACTTGCCAATCAGAAGGTCGGCGGTTTGAATCCCCGCAACGGGGTGAGCTCCCGTTGCTCGGTCCCTACTCCTGCCAACCTAGCAGTTCAAAAACATGCCAGTGCAAGTAGATAAATAGGTACCGCTGCGTCGGGAAGGTAAACGGTGTTTCCGTGTGCTGCTCTGGTTCACCAGAAGCGGCTTAGTCATGCTGGCCACATGACCTGGAAGCTGTACGCCAGCTCCCTCAGCCAATAAAGCGAGATGAGCGCCGCAACGCCAGAGTCGGTCACGAATGGACCTAATGGTCAGGGGTCCCTTTACCTTTACAATTTATGACATATATGCAGTTTCCCCAAATGGTAGCTGCAATTATAAGTGTACATCACTTTTTCTATCTAGACTCCTGTGCTGTTAACACATGAATGATGAACCACTGCCCACCTCTTGTTGACTCCAACTTCCATCACCCCCCAACCATGGAACTTCTACTCAAACAACACCTGGAGGTCCACATATCATGCCTGCTTTTGCACAAACCAAACAGGAAGAAATGCAGCAGGGGAAACTTCACCCCATCACTCCATCTCTATGCCAAGATAAATCTTGGTATATATCAGGTAAACACATGTGCACGAGTAGTCACTTCAAAATCAGTAGGGTTAATAATGAGTAAGGCAATAAAGTTCAGGGCACTGAACTTACACTTGGCCAAGAAAGAGAGGGCTGAACGAATGAGATGCAGGATGTGGGCACAGTCAAACCTCCTAATCCTTGCGACTGTATATTCATACCTGCTTGTTAATACAGTGAAAGAAATAAGGGGGTTGGTATCTCTCCAGCCCTTCATGTTTGGTAACCCATTTAGTACAGACTATACAGTGGTACCTCAGGTTAAGTACTTAATTCGTTCCGGAGGTCCGTTCTTAACCTGAAACTGTTCTTAACCTGAAGCACCACTAGCTAATGGGGCCTCCTGCTGCCACCACACCGTCGGAGCATGATTTCTGTTCTCATCCTGAAGCAAAGTTCTTGACCCAAGGTAATATTTCTGGGTTAGCGGAGTCTGGAACCTGAAGCGTATATAACCCGAGGTACCACTGTACTCTTAAATTTCATTTGAAATTTGTTGACTTGCTATAAAGAGACTGAACATTTAAGTATTAGACAAGCTGCAAAGTGAGTGCAACTAATGCAACTAATCTGAGCAATACATAGAAATCCTGGATGTCAAGGAAAGGGGACCCTGAAATTCCTAAAAGGATTAAATAAGAAGTTGGAGTACTGAGTAGTGTTTATGTTGCTTGGAGCATTTTCCAGATTATATTCAATGCTGCCATTTCTGTTAAACTTGTATAAGCTTCATAACACTGCTAAGGACAGGAGAATGCTGCCTTGAGCTACTGCTTCTCCTTTGTCACTTTGATAGACAACTTCATGGGCAGCCTTGTGGATATGTCACATATTTTGAGCCCTTGCAGCTATAAACACACCCTTGAAAGTATACCATGCCTTATGAAATTCTCATAAAGCCAGAGGAGCAGCTGAATAGCTGGGGTGCACCCATCCTAACTCCTTGTCCTTCCTTATGACTAGCAAAAGCCAAGTATATCACACAAAACAGTCACTATGTGCATTTACACAACTTGCCTAATTTACACAGGTTGCAGAATTCAACTCATCCTGGGCAAAGAATTGTAGGCTTTTGGTAGGACATATGAACAGCTCTGCTCTTGGGCATGGATCAGTGTCCAGAATGCATCACTGGAGTGCCACTTTTATCCAAAAGCCTTAAGTGATGGAGTCTCATGGCAGGATCCTGAGTAGCTGATATGGTCTTAGGACTGCTAATGTAGTTCAAAGAACAGGAAAAGAGCTGTCCGTTGTCTTGTTCTCTTCACTATACCAAAACAACAGTGCCGGATTAAATGGCAAAATCAAGGACAGCTTAATCTAACCACTGCTAATCTTTGAGAAACAGCCTTGTCAAATGCAATTTACTTGGAGAGCAATGACAGAGGCAGTGAAGTAAAAGTCCCCCAGTTGTATTTTCAGTGCCTCACTCAAAGGCCATTTGCATTTTAGTCAGTTCAGCACCTCAGACAATGGCTGCCATAACATTTAGATCCACAATTTTTAAACTTGAAACGGTGACTTGAACATTACCAAAAAGAAAAGAAAACATTTATCTAGTCTTCACTGACACTGAATGATGTAGCTAGAGTGTATTTAATAATCAGCAATCCTGATCCACTGGGTTCCCCCCCCCAGCTCATTATTTAATATTTATAATTCTGTTTATTGCTTTGATAATTAAACTATATTTCTGGGGATCTGTAATTGCTTTTTTAAGCAACGCGCGCGCACACACACACACACAAACAGTTGTAGCTGAACAACAGGTTACAAAGAATAGTAAAGCAGTTTTGAAACATGTATTGAATCCCTGACATTCATTAGAGGTCTGTCCAGGGACATTATTCCTGAGTAGCCCAGGGATTTTATGATGGGCCAGATATCTTGCCCCTCCCCATTTTTTAAACTTAAAAAGCATGGTTTTAACTTTGACCCCCAAGCCAGCTGGGTATACGACAAAGGTCAGTGTTAGGGAAACCTTAGCCATCCGCAATGCTTTCCCCAATAGATCATTTATGCATAAAAATTCACACATGTCAGTTTATCTCATAGACATAGACCTGTGCCCTAAGTTCTTTAAGCAGCTAGCAACACCCCTAGGCTCAGGGTTTCCCCCATCATGTGTAGTTAAAGGCATACACACAAGCATATTTTCATGACTCCTCTTGTGAATACTGGAAACTATGGCTAACTTCAGACAGAGCTATTCCAGTGCTTTGGTGAGCCTACTTGGGAAAGGCAGAAAAATACGAGGCTGGTGATTCATTCATTTATTTGCCTGGTTGGGTTGCCCCACTCACTCTGGGACACTTACAACAAATTATAAAACCACAGTAAAACATCAAACATTAAAAACTTTTAATCCACAATCAACAGCTCAGCTCTCCCCAGAGGGTGCCTTCTGTGTGAATGGTAGACATCTTTGAAAAGAAAAAGGATGGTTTTGCAAGAGAGTTGCAATGTTAGCCCCCAAATTAGGAGAACAAATATCATGAAGAAAGGTTAAAAAGATTGCTGGTCACATCTGTATCACTTACATTAAAGACAGAAGATGACTGCAGAGAGTTAAAGGTGGATGAAATAAGCATCATTGCTAGAAATTAGTACTCTACACTCTGCCCTCTCTGGAAATAACCAGATTAATTTCCTAGATGTCCTCTGGATGTCTGTAAAATTAATTCAGATTTTGGTCTGCATTTGGATCAGGACAATTAGCTGAGGCATGTGACTATCCCCTGGTTTGCACGTGACACCAAGCCAAACCAAGGCTTGGCATGAATGCATGAATTTGCAGGCTCTGAGAGAGGATATTGTGGCTGATTTGCTCTTCCTGGCTGTTTTGGTGCTGCGCTACACTGAGCTAAGCTATAGTTTGGGTAGTTTAGTAGTCCTCCTCTTCCCCAGCCCCTGCCTTACACTAGAATCAAAGAGTTGGGAGTAAGGAATCCTTGATCATTCAATTCAATCCCACAGCACTACATTCCCCTTTCCCCAACTGGCATCCTCCTCCTTTCTTGCTGCAAAAGAGGAAACCAATTTTGATAAGATATGCAAGCCTACATAACTTCAGTAACTATAGTTCAGCAAACAACATGTATGAGCTACACCTTGATACAGAGCGAAGAGTTTGCACAAAATACATTCAGTACCTGCATTTTAGCTGGTGACCAACATTGCTATATATGCATATACACATACAATTTCCCTTTCAGGAAAATGCATAGAAGAGGTAATTTAAAATATTCTCCAGGATGAATAAAACCAACTTTATTCATAAAATTCAATGTGTCTGCCTTTATGACTCTCTCTGTGTGTGGTTTTCCATAAGAGGGAAACAAGTGCTGTCTAGTCCCACAATGTGGTCCACGTGTGAATGAGCCTTTTTCAAGAAAAAGGTTATTTTATATTGCAGACGGCATGTTCTAGAAATAGTTAGATAAAGGATGGCTTTAGTGAAGCACTTTCATCTATCACCGCTTCTGTGACAAACATTTTCCAGGAATAAATTTCTACTCACCATTGAGAGAAAAAGGGTGTTCATAGCCATTGTAAGAGCTCAGTCAGAAAGGAATCCTTTCTTAGAGACAACTGTTCACACGTTTCCTTATCTTCCCTGTGGGGTGAAAAAACATGGTGTTTTATACAATGTGAGCGGATTTGTTTTTATTTAGGACTATGATACATTGCCCCAAACCACCATTTAGGAATCAGCTATTTGGGCTAGAAAGAACTCTGAAAGTTCTTACCACCTGCTGTCTACAATTATCTAGCATCACTCACCAATCATTTACTAACCTCCAACCTGCCACCATCACATGCTCTTTGGTAGGAGTCAGTATCTGCTCTGTCTCAACCTCGTGCTTTCTTAACTGGTCAAGTTTGTATCTCTGGGCTTTATTTCCTTTGAAGTCGGGCTATTCCCGTTAGAAGTAAGTGTATATCAAAATGTGTGGCAAGTTAACCCAACAGATGGATGGACTTCACACACTTAATCCATTGCTTCCTTGCACTTCTCATACACTTCGGCAAATCTATCTCCCTATTATGTCTGTATAGTATCACTGAAAACAACACAAACATAATGATTGGGTGTAATTGCAAAGCTGACCGACATCAATATTTCTTGCTGTTGAGCAAAACAATCAGGAGGACACATGGTGGAGGTAGCACCGAGAGGCAAACACCTCAACCTGGGAATGCTACTTGTGAATACATTTGGGTTTTCCAGAAAATTAGTTTGAAGCTGGACCATCAACTTATGTTTTCAATGACCATCTCCTCATCAATATTTGTCGGTTGTTCTGGAAGCTTTTTACAGCTGAAGCGTGGGATATGGATTCCAACAGACAAGAACAAAAATAACATTTCCCATTTATATAGTTTGTGGGTCCCCCCCCCCACAAAGTGTTTCAAATGCATATGCCGACTAACCTTTACATGTGCATTGTAAGGTTGATTAGCCCTGCTGCCCCATATTAATAGGGCATTCCATATTATATAATACAATATACAGTGGTACCTCAGGATGCGAACAGGATCCGTTCCGGAGCCCCGTTAGCATCCTGAAGCGAATGCAACCCACGACTGCCCGTCTGTGCATGTCACCATTTGCCGCTTCCGTGCATGCGTGTGATGTCATTTTGAGCATCTGCACATGCACGAGCGGCAAACCCCCAAAGTAACGTGCTCCGTTACTGCCGGGTCGCCACGGAGCATAACCTGAAAACGCTCAACCTGAAGCACATTTAACCCAAGGTATGACTGTATTTCAAATTTTGCTTCTTTGGCAATTGGAAAATCTGGGGTCTGATCCATCCTCAGCTACAATTCTTACTGGGTGACCTTCCCACCCGCCACTCTCTCAGCCTTATCCATGCAACAGAACTTTTGTGACGATAGAAAGGGGAAGGGAACTGTGTAAGCTGCCCTGAGCTGCTTGGGAAGACAATAGTATAAATATGCAAAAATAATACGACATACTAGGAAGGAAACTGACAGTAACATCACTGATATAGTGTACGAAGTTCTCTAAACACTCTAAAGCCACTATATAAATGACAAGTATTATTGACTGTGCAGCTCCCTTATCTCTGCACTATCCATAGAACACACAGTGTGGGAATCTCATCCTGTGAATTGTTCCCTTTGCTTCCCTTTTTCAAAGTTGTCGGGAATGTAGTTGCAGACCTTTAATAAGCATACCTCCATTATGCAAAGGATTTCCCCACAAATTGCTATCGCTTATCCTGATCTGACCCCTAATACCAAGTCAATGCCTATGTGGCCACCATGCCCCATAAACTATGCTTTGCCTTGCTCTTAATCTATATATTAGCAGCTCTGCTCTCAGCTTCTTTCCATTTGCTTTCAAGAGATCAAATCACATGTTTTAAGATACCTTCTTCTCAGGAAGCCTAACACAAACCCACCCACCCCCACAACCACTCAGCTGCTCTCCAGTAATCAGTCATTAACTAAATGACTTGTTTTCCTAAGGCTGTGTCCAGACCATTTCCCTTTATTTAACCCCATTAGTCCCTGTTTCTTTATGTTTCGTTTCCCTTTCATCTGCACAGTTGTGCCTCCCTTCATAAGTGCATCACACTGTGGAGGGGACTCTGCACAGTGGAAACAGTGACTGGGCACACTCAGGAACTGAATACCAGCATAAGTTTGACTGGTGCGCTACTGTAGGCTATGCACTTTAAACTGACCCACTCCAGTGATGTGGAGCAGAACTTTTTCCAAGGCTTTATTCCCTGCACCCCCGTGGAAAATTATCCATTTCCTAAGTTCTTCAGTAACCATGAATGACAGCCAATTGTGAATACAATACTAAGCTTGGCAATTTCAAAGCTTTTAGCTCTGTTTACTGAATTCAAGTGAAATAAACATGCAAATTACTACCTTTATTTGCATATGAATAAAACCCTTTGCAGAATTTTACAGAAAGCCCACATCATTGGCCCTCTCTGACTCATGCTCTGGACTAGAGTGCTGATATAAGGCCTTGAACAGTCTTTATCCAGAGGTCATAGAACCACAGAACTGCAGAGCTGGAAGAGACCCCAAGAGTTATCTAGTTCAATACTCTGCAATGCAGGAATATCAACATGCTGTACCCCCATCCAGTTTGAAACCATGCAGGACCCTGCCTAGCTTTGCAAATGTGCTAGCAGTTTCACTGCTGCATCAATGGGCGGCGGGTGGGGTATATGCTGCCAGACCACCAAGCCTCATCCACTCAAGATAGCTCTCAGTAGCTCCTCATTCTCTTCATCATCTTGGCTGCTTATACTCAGGACAGCTATCCTTCGTAACCCTTTGGTTCCATTACACGTAGGCTCCTCAACTACTCCAACTATAGGGTCCTATCTCAGGGGTACTCCAGCTATAGGGACCAGATCCTACCTAGTAAGGCCTTAATAGGTTTGCAGGTTACTTTATTTGTGGCATATTGTAAGGCATCTAATGAATAGGTTTCAACTAGTCTTATTCCGGCCCACTCACTTCCAGTGCATGCTGCCACTGTTGCATTTCCTGCTGCACTCTCTCCTTTGCAGTTTTCCAGCACTGAAGCGATTCCTTTAGCCTTTTATTCCCATCTCTGCTGGCAAGCTCCAGGACACATAAAGCAGATTAGCAGCTGCTGACTAGAATAACCTGCAGTCCAAGCTTGTTAGCTGCTCATTCACCAGGTGGACCTCCACAGCCAGCCTCAACTAGAGTCTCTGCAGTTGAGCTTCCAAACCTGTGACTAAAATAATGTTCTCACTTCTGGAGGGTTTTGGACAACAGAGTTCCTCTTTTCTGACCTGCTCCTTCTGGGGTAGTTTTCCCACCTTTGGTCCCCCACCCTGCACCTCCACTGCCTTGCAGGATATCTTTGGGAGAAGAAAAGGCTAAGGAGTATACCCCACACAAATCCAGAGTGGAGTTCCTAAGATGGTTGGATGGCACCTTTTAGACTTCCTTCCAGCAACTCCTGCAGCCAAGCTGGTACCAAACGTATTGCTCAGCTTTCCATTGGATCACATCAGTGAGGCTGAGAGGGTGGCCCTGTTGTCTCGTCAGCCCAACATCTCCATATACACTGCTCAGGCTTCTGCCCCATGGAGGTCACTTTGGCGCTGTTAACACAGCAGTTTGTCTTCACCACCAAGGGCGCACTCCATTGTCTCGAGACAGACGGATGACAATCCTATTAGAAGTGAACAAACTATTGAAAGCAAGCAATATAATTGCCAACCCTGCTTCAGTTTTCACAAAGCAACAGAAAGGGCACCCTGCAGGCTGCTCCCAGTCCAACATACTCCCATCTCAAATCTCTCAGCTATCTCCAAACTCAAACGCCAAACTGCTATCTTTTCTTATATCCTGAGCATTGGGTTTGAAGCCGCATCTCAACTCCTAAGCATGGCTTCTACTGAAGTAATTGCAGCCAATCATTCCTGTTGGAAAGAAAACAATCTTAACAAGTAATGGTCGCAGAGAAGCACTATAACTTCCACACACGGAGACTGTAGCACCCACTGCCCCACGGAGAAGCTCTGTCTGAGAAGCTGAAGGAGGTCAGTGCAGAAATACATGGAGGAGACTGATAGAAGAGCACATGGGGGAAGGAAAGTCCAAAGAAACAATGGAGGATATGCTGCCTCTGCTCCTCCATCCTAGCTTCTAAATCAATAACTATGCTTATTACAGCAGAGTGGCTTGGGAAATGGACTAGCAGGGAGAGCTGCTACTTTCTATTCTTGCTGCTTTCCAATGGCACAACATGCATGGTCATCAACCAGAATGGCATGAACTGCAGCCACTCTAAAAAACTGCAAAGGTACATATATGCTAGTTCACAGCAGGAGTCAAAGCTCATTTAATGAGAGAGGAAAGCACAATCAATAACTTGATGAAAATGACATTTTGGAAATCCCCTAATTTATTCAGAATTACAATGTTTCCAAAGATATCTCACTAATATACTTTTTTTAAAAGAAATGTAAAATCAGCCTACCCAAAACAAATTCAAAATTCACCCTTACTATTACCCAAGTATTCAAAACGTGGTCAAGGCAATAAGTTTGTAGCAGGAAACATTTAGAAAATATGTTATGAAACATGCTTAATGGATCCCAAAGTCATTAAGCTTCTGCTTAAACAAGGAAAGCAACTGCGTGAGTAAAGCTGTGAAAATTGTTTTCTCTGAGCATTATTCAAAGAGAGGCCAGCTCTCTCAAGAAGACTCTGGCAGGTTGAAAAAATGTAAGGCCTTTACAGTGTCTATGGATTCATTCTCTCCTATAATATAAGCATATAAATCCCTGGTGTTCCATGGAAGTGGTGTATCAAATTTCCATTATGAGAGCTCTAAATGATTAATGAAAGTGGAAAAAAGTGCAAGGTTGTATCTTGCGTCTTCTATTTCAATTTTTATCAGATAAAAATGGCCATGTTGCAAGCATGCCATCTTTTCGTTGCAGCTACGTCATAAAATGGACATAAAGAACTTTTATCTAAATTATTAAAAATGCATAAATGATTCACAATCAGTAACAAAACTTGGATTCAGCGTGCAATGTTCTAGAAAGCAGCGGTGCTGGGTGTAATAGACAACTTGATAGTAACCAATCATCTCATAGCAAAGGCAATTCTATACATTATGTATCATGCCATTTCTATAGTTCATTTTAAAAGAAGAAAAGCTTCTTTATAGAAGTTTGCTGTCTTTGTCAAAGGTCTACAGTCAGCCTAACGAAACCTACAATTCACTGAACCTGTTTTTTCTTCACTTTCCAGTAAGCACACCAGTTTAAAACTGCAACCCTGACCATACTTCAAACATTTCATCAGAAATGCTTGCAAATACAATGCAAGAATGTAATATCAAAACAAAACAAAACAAAACCCTTAGGGCACATTCCAGCCAAAATTAAGCATATTCCAACGGGAATAAATAGAATTTTTTTTTTAAAAAAAAAAAATTGCTCAACTGCCCTTTATATAGGAAAACATTTCACTGGGTTGTATTCAACTTTTATTCAGAACAGACTCATTGAGATGAATGGATCCAACTTAGTCATGGTGATGAACTGCAATGGGTCTACTGTGAATAAAGTTTGTTAAATGCAACCCCTTGACTCAATGAACCTAGATAGGTATGCTTAGATTATTACATTTACTGGTAGGCTCAGTGTGCCATTCTTTTTTTCCCTTTTCTTTTTAAAGATCATTGCAATGAAATAATTCATAAGGACTCCTGGATCATGGTCTGCTTAAGGAATGAGGTTTGGGGAAGTTTTTAGTCTTAGTTTTCAAATCAACTTCACTTCTTACACTTATCAATTTACTCATACCTTTGTTCTTTCCAGTTTGTTTGTTGTTTACTTCTCTGTATCCAGTTTTAGACCATCAAGCTGCAATCCTATACATGCTTGCACAGCTAGTAGTAGCAAGCCTCACTGAACTCTGCTGGATTTACTTCTGAGTGGAAATGTATAGGATTGGATTGCAAGGTGTGTGGGTGTGTTGTTGTTGTTAAAAAAGGTTGCCTCTGCACACTTGCAACATTATCTTCTTATGTACACTTACTGAGAAGAAATGCCCACTAAATTCAATGGGATTTAATTTCATGTATGATTTAAGGTTGCAATCTTACATGGGAGGAAAAACCCAGTGTGTTGTAGGGTTCATCCGCACTTCTGTTTGTGTTGCAATTTCTAGGCACATGTTCGTGATTTCCAGTCATTGGTTTGAGCAGAAAACCTGATTGGTGTTTCTTTTCCCAGGGGAAAGCAGTGGGACAAAAGAACACTTGGACCTGTGCCTAGAAACTGCAGTGCAAACAGACGTGTGGATGAGCCCTTACTTGCAAATAAATACGGATTGAGTCAGGACATAAATGTCCTATCAGTATGTATTCACTCGCAGCTGTGGTTTTATTCTGTATTGTAAGCATCCCATGAGTTAGCTATTGGAGAGGTCACATAATACATAATTCACATAATGCGTAACACATAATTCATTATACTTGTTTTCCCTTAGCAGCTTCCAAGACACTTTGGAAATACTGGGCACCATCCAGCCAGAGTTAATACAATGGAAGAGAATTGAGCCTAAGCAAATCAATGGAGCTTAAGTGTGTTTTACTTTGGCTAGATTTGTGCCCACTTTACAAGATACTACATAAAGGAAAGCAAAATCCCACTGGTGTGGGAGTGCTGAAGCTGGTCTTGCAGAATACAAGTTACCAGACTTGAAAAGAAAAACAAAAGAGCAGAACAATGTGTGATTTGTGTGGTGCTCACAAGGCCTCAGTTCTGGAATCACTATACAACATCAGGGATGGCTCCTGGAATAGACACAGAAGTCATTTAAAATATGTCTCAGGACATGTGCAGAGTGCTTGTTCATCACAGCTGACATCACTCATGGAGGACTTTCAGGGGCAAATATGCCTTCCAGGCAGATGTAGTTCTTTAGAAATTAATCTGTTAAGTGGGAAGCAGCTTTAACATCTTCTCTAACTAGCCGTATAAGCATTGCCGTGGGAAAGACCAAAAATTAATGAGTAATGTTACTGTACTTTGTTGCTATCCAAGAACATTGTTACAGCTACTTGGTGACCATTCTTCCTTCCTTCCTTCTGCTGACTGCTTATTTATAGTCACAGATGAGAGGCTATTTTCCTCAGTGGGAGCTGGCATTTAGGACACTAGATGTTTGTTTGGTTTTCTGAATGGCCAATATACTTGCAGCATCGAGCCATTGCTCTGCAAACAGGTGTAAGAAAAGGTAGCAGTTGGCAGTTCTGAATTTTGAGAGGGGCAAAAGGACTTCCAAGTTTAACTGGATTAGAATCTGGAACAGGGTGCAGGGGTCCACACTGTTACTCTCTGGGATGCAGGCTTTGTGATTTTGTTGCCCGTTGTTGGAATGTAAATGTGCTAAATAAAATAGAAGTGATGCAAGGTCTGCAGAGTGCTCTTGCTCCCAAAGGGAACCAAAGCTGTGTCCACATTATACCATTAAAGCACAAGTGAATCACATTCTTTACCTCAGTCCCTAGGCACTGTACAGTGGTACCTCCGGTTACATACGCTTCAGGTTACATACGCTTCAGGTTACAGACTCCGCTAACCCAGAAATAGTGCTTCAGGTTAAGAATTTTGCTTCAGGATGAGAACAGAAATAGTGCTCCGGTGGCACGGCAGCAGCAGGAGGCCCCATTAGCTAAAGTGGTGCCTCAGGTTAAGAACAGTTTCAGGTTAAGAACGGACCTCTGGAACGAATTAAGTACTTAACCCGAGGTACCACTCTAGTTTGTTAAGGGTTGATCGGAAAGTGCAACTGTGAGGGATAAACTACAGGTAAACTACTGTAACCAGCGCTATTCTTCTAGGAAAAAAAGATGCCAGAACTCACCATGAACGCTTCCCTTGTTCTCTTCTAATGGCAATGGTGCCCACCTGAGAGGTGCAGAAACTGAGCTCAGACTGATAAAAAGCCCTGCCTGTAACCATGCACACTTACCTCAGAGCAGACACGTGCTGTGCTGCCCACAGATTTCTCACCAATGGGAGAAGTGGGTATAAAACTAATACAAGTTAATGGCGAAAACTTTCTTCTGGCAAGTCTTTTAGTTGCTGTATATCTGCCGAGGCAGTGCATACTAACTGCACAGCTTATATACACTGTGTATAAACATAAATGCTGTTCTGTGCTTAATACCACGCAAGTGCTTCGGCGTGCTTAGACACTGTACGATATTTCTCCAAGTGAAGAAGGGGGAACGGACTGGCTTGAAGAAGCTTGCCACAGTTCCGAATTAAATCTCTTTTTTCCTCCAGAGACCCGCCAGCCTCCCTGGCCCCTCCCTCGCAGCTCCCCGCTTCCCCCTTCGCTCCTCGCCGCCTTCTCCGGGTGACCCGCGCGCGCCTCACCTGACAGGAGGAGAGACTTCTCCGAGAGGGGCGCAAGCCGCGCGCTCCAGAGGGGGGGGGCCGTCGCGCCTCGCCCCCCGCGGCGCCTTCGGAACCTGCGCGCGGGCAGCGCGGGCTCAACCTAGTCCGCCTCTCGCGAGCGCCGAGCTTCTTGCCTCCTTCTTCTCCCTCGCCTCCTCTCCGGCTCGCGCCCTCCCGGCTCGCTGCTCCAGAGCGCCACACCCCGCCCAGCCTGTCCTTCCCCGGGCTGGGACAAGCCGCACAGGAGCCGCCACGGGTCACGTGACCGAGGCCGTGAGGCGGGCGGGGGAAGGAGAGAGGATGCTCTTCTTGAGGAGGAGGAGGAGGATTATGGGCTGTATCCTGCGCAGGGCCCGAAGTGAATGAATTTCCTCCTCTCTTCTTCTTCTTCTTCTTCTTCTTCTTCTTCTTCTTCTTCTTCTTCTTCTTCTTCTTCTAGGGTTTTGATAATGTCATGAGGCCACTTTTGTCTATCTCTCCCCCGCCCCCAACTATACCTATATTTGTTGTTGTTTAGTTGTTTAG
The DNA here is from genome assembly GCF_965112155.1 of Podarcis liolepis. NCBI lineage: Eukaryota > Metazoa > Chordata > Lepidosauria > Squamata > Lacertidae > Podarcis > Podarcis liolepis. Next base: position 29,650,487 of record NC_139556.1, read on the forward strand.
TCGTGTCTGACTCTTCGTGACCCCATGGACCAGAGCACGCCAGGCACTCCTGTCTTCCACTGCCTCCCGCAGTTTGGTCAAACTCATGCTGGTAGCTTCAAGAACACTATCCAACCATCTCGTCCTCTGTCGTCCCCTTCTCCTTGTGCCCTCCATCTTTCCCAACATCAGAGTCTTTTCCAGGGAGTCTTCTCTTCTCATGAGGTGGCCAAAGTATTGGAGCCTCAGCTTCACGATCTGTCCTTCCAGTGAGCACTCAGGGCTGATTTCCTTCAGAATGAATAGGTTTGATCTTCTTGCAGTCCATGGGGCTCTCAAGAGTCTCCTCCAACACCAGAATTCAAAAGCATAAATTCTTCAGCGATCAGCCTTCTTTATGGTCCAGCTCCCACTTCCGTACATCACCACTGGGAAAACCATGGCTTTAACTATACGGACCTTTATATCAATACCTATATATCAACATGCATAAGGACAGGCCGGAGTTATTCGCAGGCGTGAAGAGCACTCAATTGTCCAAATTAAGGCCCCGCCCATCCTAGACAGAGTTACTTGCAGTTAAGCCCAGGTGAATTCAGGCAGACTTTCTTCCTTGTAAATGAGCACAAGGTTGGACTGCAGAGAGCTATGAGCTTTCCTCCTGACTTTCCTTTCTCCATCCCAGACAAAGTTCCAGCCTTTGCTTTTGGGGTTTCTCACCTGTCAAATCAGCTTGAGAGTTTAGCAGGTGACAGTGTCCTTTTGGGATGGAGATCAAGGTTGAGGAGGAAAGCACTGCCTCCCAAATGTCTGCAAAGCCAGCCAGTATTTAAAAGTAACAGAGCAGGGCCAAAACAGCCACAACAAAGCTGGCAACTTTACCATTCATAAATTGAGGAGGATTTCCCCTGCTTGGTGGCAGCTATAGTTCTACGAGCCATAAATGCATGGAGAAGGGCCAGTAACCCTATATTTCTTTTACTATAAAAGGAACACGCTGAGTTAGCTGTGGCAGGGGATATGTAACTCATTCCTGTGTCTTTCTATTAGATATGTGAAAACCCTACTGCAGAGGTTTTCAACCTTTTTGTGTCCACGACTCCCTTGACCTTCTTTCTGCGGCACCCCTGTGGGGCTCAGGAGCCCTGTTATGTCACCCCTTGCCTGCAGAGCTGGCAGCTTCTCACTCTTTCTCAAACACCCTCCCTTGTAGAGTGTTCCCTCAGCCTCCTCTCTTCTCCCCTCACCTTGGGAGTTCTCCGGGCCTGGTCTCTAAGCTGTCCCCCACCCCCAAAGAGAGGTGTCTCCTCACACTGCCTCACAGGGGCCTGGTACTTGTTTGTCCTTTCCCAACAGCAAGGGCTGGCAGACTGGCTGGCTGGGCTCGCTCGCCTGCTTGCTTGCTTACTCTGAGGCCATTTCAGCTCCTGGCAACCATCACCCTCTGGTCAGCCCCAGAAGAACCATTTGCTTGAGGAGCTTGTAGCCAGGGCTGCTGCAACAAACAGCTGTGCAAGCCTTTGGGAGGCAGAGATGCAAGAGGGCATCAGAGGAGGGAAGGAAACAGGGACAGAGGCCAGTGTTGCCCTTGGCACCCCTGACCACCATTCAAGGCACCCCAGGGTGCCATGACACACTGGTTGAAAACCACTACCCTACTGAGTTCAATGATGCTTACTCAGAGAGTTGAAAGGGGTCTTGTAGGCCAAATAATCCATCAGCTCAGAGAGTATGTGTGCCAAGCAATTGCAGCATCATGCATCGCTATCGTCTTTTTCTTGGCAAGTTGCCTTTCCTTTAGCAACCACTTAACAGAAGTTCAACAGAGGCTGCTCTCTCCAGAACAGTCTTCAGGCATGGGATAAGGAGGCAGGGGCAGCCCTATCGTTAGACAGAATGAAGTAAATGGCAAATTCTTTGGGATGTTAGGGGGAGGGGTAGTACCTCTGGTGGGGGACACATTGGGCCAACCTAAACCGGATTAACTGGAAGTATCTCCAACTTACTTCCAAGTAAGGATGGGCAAATCTATCAGTTTTGGTTTCACATTGTACCAATCATTTCCACATCAGTTTGTTATTGTTATTATTTTTAAGTGCTTGTAAAAATTTGTCAGCATTTTAGTGTGAATTTCTTCTAATATACATGTTTTTGCATGTAAATTTGTCCAATATACACATTTTTGCAAGGCATTTTTTAATAGTATAACACATTTTTGTATGCTATTTTTACTAACAGGTGCATTTTTGTGAATGTTTTGTCCTTAGTATGTGCATTTTTGTACACATTACTTGTCTGGGTAACTGCATTGGTAAATTCAGAAAAATACTAATTTCAAAGGATGGCTGTGTTCCATTTCTCATATTGTTTTGGAAGGTATAAATTTGATAAGTTTGTCTTTAATTGATTTGAACCTCTCCCATCCCTACTTCCAAGTGGGACTCAGATACACATTATTTAGGTGTCTGGTGCCCTTGCAAAGACTAGGACATGCTTCATTGCTGTGACTAATACCCATTAAAACCAACAGGAATGCAAGGTTATTGAACGTGCAATGTGCCACCTTTACGGAACTTCCTAGACCTCTGACATCACAAGGCTGTCACGAGAAAGGCCATCTTGCCCATTTAAAAGCAGCTTAAAGGTAAGCCTAGAACAAACAAAGAAGGCCAGTAATTCATTTTTATGGAGGGGAATGCAACAAGGTTATTTGCTCAGAGAGTCATCATGAGAGTAATTGTTTTGGGGCAGTCTAAGCACAATATATGCCAAAACTTGTGATGAAATCGGAAGAATCTAATATTTCAAATGTAAAAACATGATTTCTGAGATAAATTGGGCTGCAGTGGGGACTTCCAGGAAAAGCCAATTTATAGTCTAATCCTAAGAGTCAATGTGATATAGTACTTAGTGTGCTGGGATAGGACCTGGAGGAGCAGGGTTCAAATCCCCATTCAGCCATGAAACTCACCATGTGACTTTGGACCAGTCACTGACTCTCAGTCTGACATACTTCACAGGGCTGAGAACAGACTCCACCCTTATTTGCAAAGCACTATAGTTAAGACCCTGGATTCTTTATCATAGACATGGTAGTGTAGGACAAAGAAACAAACCCTGGCACTCACTAGTTACATTTATGTTACATCCTTTCTCAAAAGTGTTTAGAATTGTGCTTTTAGCCTCATAAGTACCCTGCGAACTAAGTCAGGTTAATATAGAGTGACTGGCTCAAGATAATCCACAAGCTTCATAAAGTGAATATGGGTTGTAACGTGGTCTTCTTACACCTCCAGACACCCTACTACATTACTTGTGGCCTGTTACAATTAATGGTCTGTCAGCAAGCAAATAATCATGCCCCCCAAACCAATAAAAATCAATAAAAATACATAGCTAACTGTGGTTCTGCTTCCCCCCCAACAAAAATCTACATCCATAGTAAATAAAGATACCATGAATGGCAGGTCAACAGTGCAATCATATATATTAAGGCTACCAGATTTTTTTCAATGAATCTGGGGACACTTTTCAACTTTAGATGGATTTGTACGGGGACTGATTTGTAAATCCAGAGACTGTCTGCAGGAAATGGGGATGTCTGGTCACCTTAATATATATGTCTACCCAGAGGTAAGTCCCATTGAGTTTAGTCAGTCATATTCCCAGGTAACTAGTTAATTGCTGTCTGAGTTTCAGTTTGGCAAAGTCGGTATGGAAAGGCATACTTGAGCCCTTTGCAAACATTTACCTAAGTAGTCCTATTAACTTGATTGTGATCCCAGTAATATATTTGCCCAACTGATGACACTAAGTTGAAAGTCTCATGTGTTTGCTAAAAACATGTCCCTAATTATCATAATACATTGGGCAATTCCAGGCAGACAGGTAACAATGCAGGGTTATCTTTGTGTCAACTTAGATGGCAAAAACAAGACCTTGTCTTGGTCCTAGATTTTTTAAGATTGCCGGATTTCATTGTAAACAGCAAGAGATAACAACCAGCTAATTAGCTTGCACTCTGCACTTTAAACCACAGGCCTGTATTAATGTTTAATGAGCCTCCACATCTACCATTGGTTTAAAAAATCCCCAACAACAGTGTACTTTATGTGACATACATGACTGACATAATTAAGAGCTGTATTCTCATTTCCTTTTATCCCAGTGAACGCAGGGCAGCAGGGTCTTAGGAATAGCATTCCATTATGTTCACAATATTGTGTGTTAGATTGAGAAGCACTGATTGTTATAAGGCCTCCCAAATTGCTTCATGGGATTTGAACCCAGATTTCTGTTCAGCACTGTATCTGCAACACCACAATTATTGTTTCCTCCAAGAGGGAGGAAGCTGTCCTAGGGTAACTATCTCTTATCTCCTGAAGTTGTTTGATTACCATATCCTCTGAGTTTTGGCCACACAGACTGGGGCTGATGGGAATGGAGCCCAGCAACATCTGAAGGAACACTGATTCTACATGCCTGTCCTACCTACTGCACCTGGATAGGCCATAACAGGAAGATAAGCAGCTGTCTGAAGGAATAAGTCATGGAAGGGATTAGTTTTACTTCGTACCAGGCACTAAAGCAGGGTTTCCCAAATCTGGGTCTCCAGCTGATGGGAGATGTAGTCCAAAAACAGCTGGACCCAAGTTTGGAAAACCCTTCACTAGAGGCACTGAGAAGCAGCAGGAATCCCTCACTCTTCTTCTATATGTCTCCAGAGCCCAGCACAAAGTGACACAGTTCCACCCCTAAATTCTCTACATATGCCAGAGGACTTGTAGCTGGGGAGGGATTGGTGGTGACCAGATATAATTGCTAACTCCAAAGGCCAGACAATATTTATTGGTCTTGGAGCACAGTGCAAAGTCAGCATGATGTAGTGGTTGGAGTGTCAGATTATGGCTCTCCTCCCACCGTCCACCTCCAGCAAGTGGTGTTGCTTCCTCTGATTGTATACAGCCATTGTGACTAGTAGCCATTGCTAGCTTTACCTTCTGTAAATATGAGTAATCCCCCTTTAAAGCTGAAGCAGTTTCATTTTCTAGAAATGTTGCATTAAGGTTCCTTTTTTATAAACATGCCACTGAATATTCCAACCGACCGAGAAGAGAAAAGAAGATTAAACAGTGAGCAGCAAATGCTGACTATAAAGTAGGACTGCCACTGAAAATGATTTATTTACTTGACCGGCCAAGGGCTGAAGCTCTCCCCCTTAATTTGATGCCTGCTTCTATATTAGTTCATACTTTCTATCTCCCCAGAGAACCAGAGGTACACTTTGTTTCAGCCACAATAATGTATTGTTGTTTTAAAACACTAGCTGTAGATGGCCCTTCAGCATAACAAGCACCAAATATTTGAGGCAGAACCCCTCCAAGATGGTAGCCCAGATGCAATGAACTATGCAGAAAGGAAGCTTTCAGATGCTCAGGATACCTATTCTACATGAGCTTGTTTGCCAAGGAACACCTGCCATTCTGCTAAGGGCTCTTGTGTGTTGCAGAGGATTCAGGATAGTGTTTAAGCTTTCGCACTCAGTTCACATAGACTGCTGTGGCCAGGCCTGTTCAATCAGCAAATTGTTCAGCTGTGACCTTGACAAGAACTCCACAGAAAACAATGTGGCAAAGCAGCACCATGGAGAGCTCCAAGTGCTTCAACAGAGTCTCTAAGGTCACATCCACACAACACATTTAAAGCACACACAAATCCTAGGCATGGTAGTGTGTTAAGGGTGCTGGAAATTCTAGCTCTGTAAGGGGTAGTCTCAGGATTCTTTGGGAGAAACCAAGTTCTTTAAATATGTGGAGTGAATGTGACAGGCTTTGCCCCATCCTATGGATACTCAGCTTTCTGGGTATCATCTACAGTGGTGCCTCTACTTACGAACGCGATCTGTTTCGGGCTGCTGTTCACACCCTGAAAAGCCCGTAAGTAGAGCACCACTACTGCGCATGTGCAATAAAGCACTTCTGCGCATGCGCAAAGTGCACAGATCGCTTCTGCGCAAACCCAGAAGTAAACCTGAAAACCGTGTTTGTAACCTGAAAAGCCGCAACTTGAAGCAAATGTAACATGAGATATGACTGTATTTAAAAAGCAAGTATCTAGCCTAGGACTGGAAAAAGTCCTGCGTCAGCTAACTGCATCAGCTCCAATACTAGTATTGGACATAGATGGGAGCCTGTGGCAGTCCAGATGTTGTAGGACTCCAGCTTATATCAGCCCCAGCCAGCATAGCCAACTGTCAAGGCATCGGCAGGGTTGCAAGTTCCCCAACCCCCCATCCCATGTCTGTTTCCCCTCTCCAGCTGTTTGTAATCATTCCATTCCCACTGAGCATGCTCAGTTGTTATTGGCTGTTTAGGGGTCTTCAAGGCTTAGGGGCTGGTGTCTGCCTCTTGTGCATGAGTGGTACCATTATAGATGTGGAAGGATCAGAGAACTGAGTTTGCTATCTGCGGAAGAGAAGTGTGGGAGGAAACGAGGGAGAAGTGGCTTTAGTATCACTCTGCTAATATATTGTAATAAGAATGCTACTTTGCAGTGTCAACTGAGAAAGTAACCTGTTCAGTAGTCTTTTGTTTAGCTCACAGCTTGAGCATGTTTCTCAATAGGCCCTGATGTTTTGGCAGGTACTGTCAGCCAAGACCCACCTACCTGCAGTGTGGGAGCATAAATGAGTGGTGTATCAGTGTTTATGTGTGTCTTTGAGTGTGGGAGAAAAAGAAAGCAGTATAGCAACTTGGAATGTATCTAGAGACACAGGTCTGATTTTTGCAGTTGACATGCAGGCAGCCATGAAATTTGGGGCATGTTGCTAGCTGTGGGAAAACTGACACTGCTTCACAGATTAATGTTGTCTGCATGAGTGCTGTCTCCTGCAACAGGATTGTGAATTGTGTTTTCGTAAATAAATGGATATTGGAAAAGGTACTGTTAAATCTCCAGTGAAGACCAAAAAGGAAAATTCACAGTGCAATCCTATGCATGTTTATTCAGAAGTAAATCCCACTATGCTCTGTGTGAGTTACTCTCGGGGAGGTATCAAGCCATAACACTATAACAATGTCCCTGAAGTAGGGAGCACTATATATATATATATATATATATATATATATATATATGAATGATTTAAAATGAGTGTGTCTCCTTTACAAAGAAATGAAAATGCTCAAACCCTTTTAGGTTCTCTTATTTCAAGCACGCACTATATGCTGCTGCAAACATCTTTAAATTGCTTCAGCCCTGTTGTATATCCAGGCACTCAGCCCATTCATGACTTAGAACAAATAGTAAAGGATATTGAATGTGACACTGTTCTTAGCCTGGCAAGCTGAGCTCACCATGCCTAAGGCAGCTGGCCAGAACAAGCCAGTCTGTGTAATTATGGATGAAACAAGTCTTTTGCCATCTCTTCTTTCTTCTCACACAGCATGCTTAACCACTATTAAGGCATCTGTCTTTCTTACCACCCTCGCTCAGAAATGGGGAAATGTTATTCAGTTGGTAGAGACTGCTTTCTTGTCTTCTGCCATGTCTTGTGAACATACGTTCCCAGATTTGATAATAGGTAAGTCTCCTTGAAGGAAACTGACTATAAATAGGATTCCTTGATGCTGTCTAATCTTCTTACAGGCGGTTTTCACTTGTTCATTCATTCTGTCTTTGTTCACTGGGTGGAGTAAAATAAGATTTTCAAGGAAACTAGCTAAGAAGGAAATAAACATTTGTTGGCGGATTGGTGCTGTCTGGGAATCACGATCATGAAGTATGCAGATGCCCCCGAATTGGATACTGCTTAAGTAGTTGTAGTAGCTGACTGGACGAGCTATGAGCCCGTAAGACCCAAGTTCAAATGCAATTTCATCCTTGACCTCAGAAGTCTGCCTTAGCGGGAAGACAGATGCTAACTTATTTAGAAAAGTGTCACACGCAGAGAGCCACTTGTGACGGGTTAAGCTCATATATATATTTGGAGCAGAAGCTGGGTAACTTAATGACGGCCCTACCATTAGGCAGAGTGGGCAGCTGCTTCAAGCAGCAAATGTTGGGGGATGGGCAGAGTAAAGAGTGACAGTGAAGGGTTAGAAGGGTGACGTTTGACCTCCATCCCTTAAGCTAGCCTTCTGCATTCAGGTCGAGTGGAGGACATTGTGAATTGCTAGTGTTAAAAGAGCCAACTGCCAGCTTGGTTAGCTTCTGCACATGGAATTGGGAGCGGGGGTGGGGAGCATCCTGTCCTTCAACTTAGGCATCTTGCCTTGGTTAGGGATGGATGCATCAGCCGCCAATTTCACTTTCAGTTTCTCATTGATCCAGTCTTAAGTACAGTTCACCAGCGTTCCACATCAGTTTTTGGATCCCCCCCCACCTGGCTGTTAAAAAGGACTTGCAACTATTTGTCGACATTATCCACTTGCATTTCAACGGATATATATAATTTTGCAGGCTATTTCCCCCAATATAATGCACTACTGGATGTTAAATTTCATCAGTAAATGCATTTTTATGCAAACTACCACCTAATACGCACACTTCTTTACACATTTTTTTTTTGTTAGGAGAACCATATCACAAAATTGGGATAAGTGTGACTATCAAGGATAGCTGTGTTTTACTTTGAGTCTTGTTTCAGGTGGTGTGAATTTCTTCCCCAGTTTTGAGTCATCTGGTATTGACTGGCATTGGAAATGTTACCAAAAAGTCTCTCTCCACCCTCAGAGTACTTCTGCAATTTTTTTTTAAAAAAACCCTTCCTTTTTTTTTCTTAGTAAGGTGAAGGGTAGGCGCAGCGGGTGGTGCTGTGGGTAAAACCTCAGCGCCTAGGACTTGCCGATCGCATGGTCGGCGGTTCGAATCCCCGCGGCGGGGTGCGCTCCCGTCGTTCGGTCCCAGCGCCTGCCAACCTAGCAGTTCGAAAGCACCTCCGGGTGCAAGTAGATAAATAGGGACCACTTACCATCAGGAAGGTAAACGGCGTTCCATGTGCTGCGCTGGCTCGCCAGATGCAGCTTGTCACACTGGCCACGTGACCTGGAAGTGTCTGCGGACAGCGCTGGCTCCCGGCCTATAGAGTGAGATGAGCGCACAACCCTAGAGTCTGGCAAGACTGGCCCGTACGGGCAGGGGTACCTTTACCTTTACCTTTAAGGTGAAGGGTGAAGCAGTTCTTTTAAAAAAATGTATGGAAACACAGAGGGCAAGACTGATTGCTGACCTAGAAATCAATTCACTGACGTATGTATACCTGGCATTCAAGTTGTGAGCCTGGGAAGAAACTGGGTTCACATCATGACTGTGGGGCCTATTCTGAGTTCTCTTCTGCCTTCCACTACTTAGGCATGCCACAGTTTCCCACTGTTCTGTTCTAATAATGGTCACAACACTGAGAGGGTTCTGAGCGGGGAGGATTTCATGGCCAGATTTCAGGGTCCAGCAGAGCAGAGTTAGGTGAGAAAAGAAGAAGGAAATACAGGTTTCCACAGAGCAGAGTCAATGTCCAGATCCTGGTAAAGCAAGGCTGAAATTCAGGATGTAGCTAGCATCTGTAGGGAGCTCAAACTAGAAATTTAGGGGAGCAAGGTTTAGATGTTGTTTCAGCAACAGTCAACTGCAAACAGAGCCTTAAATGGAGCTGCAGTATAAGTGAGAGAATCCTCTTCAGTTAAAGGAGTCTAGGTTGCTTATACAACTGTCAATTCCAAAGGGACAAGGAAGACCTCAGCTCCAACAGGCCTTCTGGGCTGGAGTTGTCAGCGAGAAGAGGGCACCGTGAGTGCTTAGGCAAAGAACTGCTGGCAAAATGATCTACTTTGGGAGCAGAGCTTCTAGGGCAGTGGGGATGTCTAGGGTCAACGCTGAGGGTAGTTTCCTCTCCCAGTCTCATGCTGCTTCTGTATCGAAATCGGGTCATTTTAAGAGAGATTTTCTGAAAGTTGTTTATGGGTAGAGAATATAATAATGTTGCTGACACCCATTGCAAGAGTTCTGCTTGCGGACATTTTCTTTTTGAAGTTATGTGCCTGCACTATCAAGCGCTCCGCTGAAAGTTATTCTGTTAATTGATTCAGCTGGGAATTAGGTGGGGGTGGGAATAGTATGTAATAGCATTTCATATTGGCATCTTCTTTCAATGCTCAAAAATGAAGAAATGAAGGAAGAAATAACCACACGGTGTGACACATCATATGTGCAACTCTGGAACTTATTTGGCATGGTCTGACTGCCAGGGCACATTCACATAAGAGTTTCAATGTAGAAATATAGGAAGCTGCCTTATTCTGAGTCAGACCACTGGTCCAACTACCTCAGTGCAGCCATACCTCGTTTTATTGCGCTTCGCAGATATTGCTCCTTATGAGGACATGGGTGCAGCTGCAAACAGCTCAGCCTCTTCCAGGGGGAAGGAAACCCTCTGCCACTGCCGTCCCTCTACTTCCCAGGAGTGGAGCTGGCTAGGGTCGGAGCTGAATATTTCCTCTCCTGCGCCTTCAGCCAGGTGGGTGGGGGGGTTGTCTTAATAGACCGCAGCAGTGGTTTCCAATCAGCAAAGTACACCAGACACCCTGTTTTTCAAAAGCCAAGCCATGGGCTGGCATGTACAATGTTAGAAGATGAGCAATTAAATAGGCCTGAGATGGTATGTTTGATGTTGTTGAGTCCAGTGATGGTGTTGTCTGGGTGTATGTGGCAGCAAAGTTAGCATCTGGGTTTATTGCAGGACCAGTGTCCATGTTAAGTCTGCTTGCTGTATTATTGTGGGCAATGAGTTGTTTAAGGTTAGGTGGCTGTCTGTAGGCAATGAAAGGTCTTCCTCCCAGAGTTTGGGAAAGAGAACTGTCGTTGCTATAGTGTCCCGATTAAAGGAAGTAACACTCTGTTCTGGCTTGGTCAGACCACATCTGGAATACTGTGTCCAGTTCTGGGTGCCACAGTTAAAGAAGGCTTGAATGTATGCAGAGGAGGGCAACCAAAATGAACAAGGGTCTGGAAACCAAGCTTTATGAGGAACAGTTGTGGGAGTTAGGTATGTTTATCCAGGATAAGAGGAGACTGAGAGGAGATATGATAGCCATCTCCAAATATATAAAGGGCTGTCACAGGGAAGCTGGAGCAGGCTTGTTTTCTCCTACTCCAGAGGGTAGGACTTGAACCAATGGTTTCAAGTTACAAAAAAGGAGATTCCAACTAAACATTCGGGGGAAACTTTCTGATAGTAAGAGCTGTTTAACAGTGGAATAGACTCCCTCGGAAGGTGGTAGACTCTCCTTCCTTGGAGGTTTTTAAGCAGAGGCTGGGTGGTCAATCTGTCATGGATGCTTTAGTTGAGATTCCTGCATTGCAGGGGGTTGGACTAGATGTCTCTTGGTGTCCCTTCCAACTCTACCATTTTATGACTTCTGGGTCCAGGAAGGTCTTTTTATGAGTACCACAAGCACCTTTTGTTATTACCTAATATACACGGGTGGCGCTGTGGGTTAAACCACAGAGCCTAGGGCTTGCTGATCAGAAGGTTAGTGGTTCGAATCCCCATGATGAGGTGAGCTCCCCTTGCTCGGTCCCAGCTCATGCCAACCTAGCAGTTTAAAAGCATGAAGTGCAAGTAGATAAATAGGTACCGCTCTGGCAGGAAGGTAAACGGCGTTTCAGTGCGCTGCTTTGGTTCACCAGAAGTGGCTTAGTCATGCTGGCCACATGACCTGTACGCTGTATGCCGGCTCCCTCAGCCAGTAAAGTGAGATGAGTGCCGCAACCCCAGAGTCGTCCGTGACTGGACCTAATGGTCAGGGGTCCCTTTACCTTTAATACGTTATTAGTGATGAGTGATGTAGCTCCCATTCCCGTATCATTTTGTAAACTTCAATTTTTAATAATAAAAAAGAGAGGGGGGATCACAGTCACTTCTCCAGCCACAAGCATAGCACTGAAGTTCTTGTGCAATGCTAGGTTGTTTTCTAAGTTGGAAGAGTGGGGCAAAGCTACTTGCCTTGGCTCTTGTGCCTTTAAAAGCTACTTGATCTACAGCTATTAGCAGGGGATAATGCTTATCTCCATGCTGTGAAAAGCTTCACCTGCTGATCAAACTGCTATTAAAGGAATAATAGCAGGGTCAAGCCAGGCACCCCCCCTGCCCTGCCCCGCCCAGTCCTTTGGCAATCTTACTATTCGCTTCGCCATATTGTTTTCATATCACAAACAAACCATACTACATTCAGTTTTTGTCTTCGCCTAGCGAAGAAAAGGAAGAAGCATGATAAAGTAAATTGATGATAATCAATTTTTTAATTTTTATTTTACTTCTGTGCTCTCTTACTGGAGTTACCGCCTTTCACTGCTTTCTTTCCTGTGCCTTTTAACGGAGCAAACATTAAGCTGGTGAAGTTCTTTCTGGCCTGGAGATGCAGTATCTCTTATTAACTTCTAAGGGTATAAGAATTGGTCCAAGGTGATGGGGAAATGGCAATCTTATCCCCGTGTACATTTCCCAATAGCTGGGAATAGACTTCTTATGACATTTGAGGGGGAAAGGGGCGTCAGCTCAGCTCAAATAGCATAGCACTATTGTTCAAGGTGATAAATCACTGCAGCTAAAAGCCAACAATCAATCTGTGCTTGTGACTTTTGCAAACCTGAGACAGCAAAGGCTTACTAGCAGAACAGACTGGTGCCAAGGAGATAACACTTGACACACCTGACCCATGTAAACAAAACTTATCGTAAAAACACATTAATAGGGCTTCTCACTCACTAGCCAGCCTCCCTTTCCCTGCCCTTCATTCATTGTCACAGGCCTGATGTAGAAATAAGGGTGTGTCCTTAAATGCCATGTTATCAGCTGGGAGTCAGATTCTTGGAAAAGAGAAGAAGAAGAAGAGGAGGAGGAGGAGGAGGAGGGGGAGTTTGGATTAGATATCCCGCCTTTCACTCCCCTTCAGGAGTCTCAAAGCGGCTAACATTCTCCTTTCCCTTCCTCCCCCACAACAAACACTCTGTGAGGTGAGTGGGGCTGAGAGACTTCAAAGAAGTGTGACTGGCCCAAGGTCACCCAGCAGCTGCATGTGGAGGAGCGAACCCGGTTCCCCAGATTACAAGACTACCACTCTTAACCACTACACCACACTGGCTCTCAAGAACCGGGATTGTGTGGCGGAGTCTAAAACCAGTTGCTGCATCATGGGAGATGAAGTAGATAAGTGGCAGATAGTATCATGTAGGACAATTCAGGTGTGGCTGAAGAAGAAAAGGACCTCCTTGGTAACAATGCTCATGATCTTTTTTGTTTCGTGGTTATGAATCAGTGATATCACTAGGACTTTCAGTTTTAGACAAAAGTTGTGCATGTGATGTGCCTGAGACAAATACTCAGTAAGCCACCAACTATTCACTTGGCCGTTGTTTTTGCGAGTATCTTCTCCAAGTAACATTTTCCTCTTTGTCCTTCCTGCCCCCAGCCACATTTCCCCACACTGCTACTCAGAGTTACTTTTCTAGAAAAAGAGGTGCCAGAACTCACCAGGAACAGCTCCCTCGTTCTCTTAGAATTGCAATGGTGCCCACCTGAGAGGTGCCAAAACCCAACGGAGAGGTGCCAGAACTGAGTTCCGGCTGAAAAAAGCCCTGCTGCTTCTTAATCTTATTGGCCATGGCAAATTGTGACTTAATTATGAGCATCTGTGATGGCACCACATTGCATAGTAGCATCAATAACCCTGAGAACAGTGAGGGCTACCCAGCATAGAGAACATGCTGTTTTCGCAGAATGAAAGAGAAGAGTAGGCATGTATTGAGGAGACTGTTCCCATGCCATGTACTTACATAGAGTACACCTAAGGCATGGTGGGATAGCTTTTATAGCCTTCTCAGTGGTGGTGCCCCAACTATGAAGTGCTCTCCCTAAGGAGATTCATCTGGCATCTGCTTTGGGGTTATTTCAGCACCAGGTCCTTTTGCCTTCCCAGGCTTTTAAATTTGTTCTGCTTTATCTCTGCTCATTGATTTTCTGTTGCTTTCTTTCGGTTTTATTTCTGATAACTTTTCCTTGTTTAGATTTAATTTGCTTTTATTATTGCAATTTTGATTATTTTTTTAATCCACTTTGGGAATGCATTGAACGACAGAATATACCTCTCTAAAATGAATGAATAAAATGACATTCATTTAGGCTGCAGATACCTCAGAGTTAAAGCCTTTGCAAACTGATCACTGCTTTAAGAGCTAAACCCACGATACCACTGCTTGTGGTTTGGCCAGTTCTATGTCCTTTCCCATTCATAAGTAGCTGGTGGTGACTCTCAGAGGCACAGTTGCCATGTGTAGTAAATTATGTATGAAGATTGCCCAATGCACCTCTCCTGTGATATAGTTTACATTAAATTGTTAATCACGAACACAGTCCTTCTCAGCATGTAATTGAATACTGAGCCAAGAGAGAAGCATTTAAATGAAACCTCCCACAAAGCTTCAGATATCTTGGGGAGTTCAAAAGAAAAGAAGTTGTGCTATTAAAACAGAAGTTTAAAATAAATAAAAACAAACCCCTGTTCCAAGTTACAGCTGACATTAATTTGTTCTCTAAAATTATTATCTGCAAACCTGGACATCAAATGTTGTGATGATGTTCTTAAATATTTGCCAAATAGTCTTTGAATAACACACACACACGTCAATGTTATTTGATTCCAACATTTCCAGTTTGGGCAATTTATAGTTGACATGCAATGGCATTCTTTGTGTGACTGTAATAGCAGACATGCAGTAGAATGTAGCATTTGAATGCTTTTGAGATTTAACATTTGATGCCTCCTAGACATTCAACACTTAACTCTGGTTTGTTTGTTTGTTTGTTTGTTTGTTTGTTTGTTTTATAAAAAACCTTGTTAGTTAAAGAATCTGTAACAATCCATTATCTACCTTTAATTGATGGGTAGCCCTAAATAAAAAGTTCTAGAAATGCACACACACCCTCAAAAGAGGGGAGATGTAACTATCAGGATTTTCCCCCTTTTCTTTCAATTAATGTGCCTGTTGTGGAGGGGATTGCAAAGACACGGTTAATTGTTTGTTCTCATGATTTTTCCAATCCTCCCTTTCCCTTTTATTAATTCTGTCTAAATTTTACATGGCTCTCCAGAGACTGGCAGTCGGGCTTTACCCTGCCTTCTCAATCAGCATCTTCTTTTTGCACAGGGAGTGCTGCCTGATACTCATCTCTACAGGATCAGTGAGCTGAGTTTTAAAACCATGAAGCCAGTCCTCTGGTTCATTGCACAGCACATGTTTCCCAGCACCACTGCCCTGCTTCTACTTTTGCTTTTTAATTATTTAAGGCCGTTGAACAACTTTGCTTGTTTCCTTTGGAGAGGCCTGTTTAGTATGCCATTCTTAATCTGCTTTGTTTCAGTCACATGGATTTCTTGTTTTACTGCATTGAAGGCACCGGCTGCATTCATAACCATGCTGAATACTCTATGTTCTTATTGGGTGGGGGGTCACAATATGCCAAGAATTCAAGACACCTCTCTAAACTGAATTTAATATCCTAGCTTCCTTTGGTCCACTAGTTCAGCTCCTCCCCTTTTTGGCTTAGCTTCATGACCTCCATCCCTACATTACCTAGAATGCATTGCAATAGTCTAGCCTTACATTGCTTACATCCTAAACTCTTTTAATATCAAGCTGCTGCCCTTAGGCTGATTGTGTGATCCAGGTTCTGTGAGCGATTGTCAAGAGCGAGCCAGCAGTAAATCACACTGTGCAAGTTGGAGTCAACTCTTTATTAGCAAAAACAAAATCAACACAGGAGTGTCAGACTTAATGAACACAGCAGCTCATCTCCGATAGGTCTTGCCCCCATGAAGCAGTTGCTGAGACTGAATGTACCTACCTCCCCACAGCTGTCTAAATTCCCACTTTTCTAGGGGTTCCCCACCCCTCCAGGCAATTGGGGACTGTGTCTGTGTATCACCAATCTCTCCACCCTTTTCATGCCTCTTATGGTTCTGGGATACAAGTGGGGAGAGGAGCTTGTAACAGTAGGAGGGTGAGACACCTGTGACTCTTCACCAGCCGGACTCATCTTGGTCTCTCTTCTCCCACCCTCCTGCTTCAGCTTCTGCCTCTGATTCTGGACTTCCCTCTGACACAGGCTCCCCCAGCTCACTAAGCCCTTGTCAGTGTTTGTAAAAAGCAAAAAAAAGAAGGAAAGGGTTCTGACCTCCCTTTGTCTCCTCAGCCTGGTCCTCGGACCCTTGTCGGCACAAAAGAGTCCACGAGAATATCCTTGCAGAGTTTTATTCTTAAAAGTCTTTGTGCAAAACACGACTGAATAACTATACACACCAGCGCTAACAAACAACCAACCAACCAACCAACCAACCCAAACACCAGCCTCAGCACAAACTAACATTTCTCACTTATATATACAACTTGGTGCAGACCGCTGAGTCTTGCTGACCCAGCTTTATTCGCATTAAAGAAACAGCGGCCATTTTAGCCGTGACAACCCTTACCTCCTCAGCTTCTGACACCTCTTCATTCCAGTCTTTTCCCTCTAACCACTCGTCATTGTCCCACCACCACTCCCCGGGCTCTGAGCCTTCTTCTCTTGGTGGTTCCCCAGCTGGTTCTTCCCACTATTCCTCTGCATCCATGACAGCGATGTGTGCTACATAGCCCATCTATTTTGTGGTCTGAGTCAAAAAGGAGTGGGCGGGCTTAAATGTAAACACAACACTATTCCGATGCTTCTCTCCCCTTTTCTCTCTCTCTCTCTCTCTCTCTCTCTCCTCCCCCCACCCCCCAGTCATGTGTAGAATCACTTACCTACGTTATCAACCTAAGAAATGTTTCTGTTTGAAGTATAGCCAACTGGTACCTCTCACTCTCTTGGTACCAACACTTTCAAAAAGTCTTGGTGCATCTTTCAGATGCCATTTCCTGCATCCAGATATTCCACTCTTGTTCCATGATGCCACCTGGATCAGGTAACTTCTATCTTCCTTGCTCCTGCTGCTGGGCAGTGACAGTGTTATTTTCCATCAACAGTTTCTCATCCAACTAGAGTTAATGCATGGGGTGGGTGGTATCTTTTTATGTCATCGTACCATCCAAGCTGCAAGGTGCTGAACGTTATGATGCTATACACCACCCATTTTCAGCTTCACAGAAACGCCAACGCTATGATAATTGTTTCAGGTCAGTTGCAGGTAGGAGGAGGAAGACAAAATATCTGTATCAGACTTGCGCAGGACTTTTTAAAGCAGCACCCAAAATAGAAATGCAGACATTGTCAGCAGCCTGAAAGAGCACGCTGTCCTCATTCACTGAAGATGTGGGTGTTCCATTCTGTTGTCGCAGATGCTACTGCTACACACAATACAAATGAGATGTGGAAGAATAACAAAGCCTCATAATGAAAGAAAAGAGCCCCATCCTCTCACAGCCATGGCAAACAAAAACACAAAATGGCTAGGAGAGCCTGCGAGTCATCAGTACCCACCCATCTGCTACCTTTTTTCTTTTTTAGCTAATACATGAATATGTAGTTTTAGAGAATAGTAAAGGTGCAACAAAACTGAACATTTAAGCTACAGTCCTAATCCCACATACCTAGGAGGAAGCCCCCTTGTATTCAGTACCAATTGCTAGGAGAGAGAGTGTGGAGGAGGAGAGTACTGTTACACTCAGGTTCCATTTTGAGCTTCCCATAGGCATCTGGTAGGCCACTGTGAAAACAGGATGCTGAACTGGATGAGATATTGGCCTGGTCCAAAGGACTCTTCTTATGCTCTTAATAGGATTTTTTTCTGAATAGATGTGGTTAGCAAGGCCGGCACTTCCATCAGGTGTGGTGAAGCAATTTGCCTCAGGCAGCAGATCCCTTCCCTACCATGGCAGTCCCACCCTGGCTTTGCCTGTGCAACCACACTGCAGAGCCCTTGCCCTCACTACTCACACTGCGCCCTTGCCGTTGCATTGTGGGGATAGTGTGAGCGAAGCCACAGACAAGGTGGCAGCATGGGCAGAATAGCAGGGGAAGGGAGGGGCTTATAATTAGAGGGTGGAGTCTGGGGGCATTTTGCCTACAGTGGCAAAATGTCCTGGGCTACCCTTGGTGGTTAGGCTGCACTGTTAGGCTGCAATCCTATACTCACTTCCTTGGGGGTAAGCCCCACTGAATGTCATGTATAGGACTAACCACACCTGGCCCTGCTTAAATTTTGCTTTTGCATAATGCCTGAATCATAGTTCCATCTCTGTGGTATATGCAGTGACTCATTTGAATAAATGCATTCTGGCAGCAGTGATTAGAATTCTGAAAAGCCAGCATAAATATTTTGCAAACATGTTGCTTTAAAATATTTATTTATAGGCCATCTTACCCTCTGGCAGAAAAAAACTAAACAGGTTTATTTTTAAATCTGCCAGACCAAGAATCAAAAAGTATTTGATATATACAAGTTCATTGGGTGGTGGCTGGGGGGGGGGTCCCCCACCCCCAAATCTTACTATTACAATGCTTGCCAGCTATATCATATTACAGTGGGACCTCTGGTTATGAACTTAATTTGTTCCAGAGGTCCATTCTTAATCTGAAACCGTTCTTAACCCGAGGTACCACTTTAGCTAATGGGGCCTCCTGCTGCCTCCACGCTGCCACTGCGTGATTTCTGTTCTCATCCTGAGGTAAAGTTCTTAACCCGAGGCACTACTTCCAGGTTAGCGGAGTCTGTAACCTGAAGTGTTTCTAACCCGAGGTTTTTGTAACCTGAGGTACCACTGTATATCTTTGATAAAAATGGAATAAGTGTGAACAATGGCTACAAATGGAGAATGTAGACATAGAGGGCACCCCATTAAGTGTTCTTCCTTTTTGGAAGCACAAGTTCCATTCCTTGCATTGGTTGGAGAACACATTTTCCCTAAGAACATTTAGAATTTAGATAAAGTGGATGGTGCACTTAGCATCAGAGATGTCCTTTATACCACTGCAGTACAACCTGTTATTCAGAAATAAGTCCTACAAAATAGCCACGTGGAGATCTTGACAATAATATTCTTTGATGGACTGTTTGAAAGTTGGTAAACCCTTGTGTATAGATGACATTGAGATATGTTTAGATACTGAACAACTTCCATGGTTTTTAGGATGCTAGTTGAGATCCCTTCTATTTGGAACACAGTAAAAAAAAGGGGGGCTGCTACTACAACATCTGACTTTGTTGGAGGAAATAATCAAGGGACAATAACACATACAATGGGCTCAGATTCTCTGCTACACAAAGTTTTAATCAATATCACATTTGGCTCCATCCAGAGAGACACTGGTGGGAATTCAATCGCAACACTCCCCCGCAGAAGAGGAATGGAAGGGGATATGGCCCCAGACACATTATAGATGACAGTCAGCCCAGAGAAAATAGCTCTCATTGAAAGTGGTCCATGGCTGAACACGATGACAGCTTTCACTTATACAGCCATGCAGTTCACCCATGTGCTGGAGGGGCTGCCAGTGGTAGGCACCTAAAGGGACATGTGGTGGAACAGTGCTAAAGTCTCGGAATTCTGGCTATGGAGAGTAGAAATCTCTCTCCCAAACCTGACAAAATAGGCACACAATTTAGGAATTTCTGGTTTAATTAACTGGCAGTTGAAGAACACTAAAAGAAGATAAGGTTTCCCTTAAATTATAGCCAAGTTACCTCTAATTGACTGAGTTTATGGTTATACAAATCCTGTGGCAGTCCGTCAAGGGGGAGCATTAATCTTGGAGCCCCTGGGGCAGATCTCCTCCTGCATTAACAATATTTCTATGGCTTCCCACTCTGAATGGTAGCTGAGCAAGGTAGCTTAATTTTATTGGTTTATGGAAATGCAGGATTTCTTAAGAACATTGCTGAGCACACTTGAGAGAGTTATTCCCTCTGTGGGATTCAGCCTTATATTAACCCACAGTTTGAAATTGACTTTCAGGAATTGTAACATTAATTTTGCCCTGCTTCATTATTCTTAGAGTGAGTGGCTGGGAAAACTGTTTTTTTCCTTTAGTGCCTTCATAAATGTCTTTCCACAATGTTAGCAAAGAATCATGCCGGTCTCTTAATATGCATACCACACTGTCACTGCTTACTGAGGTATTCCTTCTTGTGATATCCAGCTCCGTAAATTCATAGTTAATTCCTGAAAGCCTGGACTTCCTTGCAGCAGTAATGCCATTAAGTATATGTTCTTTGTTAATCATCCAGAAATCCCCCTTGTATTTTGTATGCATAAATGGAGCATTACGATATAAACCCCAGCAGCATTTGAAATGCTAAAGTAGCCTTAACTTCAGTAAAGCATTTCAAATATTATACATGCTGTAAATAAAGAGCTTGGTGCTCTGTTATGGGTGGGGAAAACAATAATTAGAACCTGCTCCATTGGTATAGGAATGGCACCAGATCCAGAGGTGAAAAATGAGCAATTTAAACAGTAGCAAAAATAAATGTGTTATTGTTGCCAGCATTGCATGGTGGTGGGACCCAAACATTTAGTTTGACCTTTTCATCTTCAGTACAGTGGTACCTCGGGTTACAGACACTTCAGGTTACAGACACTTCAGGTTACAGACTCCGCTAACCCAGAAATAGTACCTCGGGTTAAGAACTTTGCTTCAGGATGAGAAATTGTGTGGTGGCAGCGGGAGGCCACATTAGCTAAAGTGGTACCTCAGGTTAAGAACAGTTTCAGGTTAAGAACGGACCTCCAGAACGAATTAAGTTCTTAACCCGAGGTACCACTGTATATTTAATCATGTTTTACTAGAGAATACTCCTCAGGCATGGTTTCAGCATATAGCTGCTTTCTTGTTTTGGGGAAGTTTGGGAAGATTTAATACACGAGCTGCTTTCCAGCTAATAATCATTCACTATAAGCAATCTTCTATATGTCTGTGGTGACTCCTTTCATGGAATGCTCTCCCCAGGGAGGCTCGCCAGCCACCTTAGCTACATATCTTTAGGTATCAGGCAAAAGTGTTTCTCTATAACCAGGCCTTGGAGTGATCAATTGATCTATGGCCTTTCAAATGTGTTTGTGGGATGGGTGTTATTTGTTTCTGTTACGCATTTTGTGTTTTTGTGTGTGTGAGCTGCCCTGTAGTCTTTCGATGAAGGGCAATATACAAAGTTTGATGATGATGATGATGATGATAATAATAATAATAATAATAATAATAATAATAATAATAATAATAATAATGGCTAAGGCTCAGTGGAAGAGCACATTTGGCATGTAGGAAGTCCCAAGGTTATCTCCTGGCATTGCCAGATAGGGCTTAGAAACCTTGGGGAGCTGTAACTGAGCTGCGTCTCTTTAAGTCTAATCTTTTTACACACGAGTTGGCAGTTTATAAATACCCAAATAAATAAATAAACAAGCAAGCAAAGGAAGTCTGGGTCTGGTCTGTGCCAGCACAGGTAACCTGGGAACCACAACTGTGGGAAATACATGTAACAATGTAAATAGATTTCTGTATTGATTTCATCCTCTGTTACTGATTTTAATCTATTTTAGATTACATGTTTGTTTTATTTGCATGCCTTCATTTTATGGTTCTAGATCTTAATTTTGTAAATTGTCCAGAGAATTTCCAGAGGGTAGAAATATGGCATGCAAACAAAACAAAACAAAACAAAACAAAACAAAACAAAAAGCTATTAGAGATTTTAGCTGAGTTATTGACCAGACCCGGAGAAGGGCTTCTTTCATATGATGGTAGACACTCCGCATAAATATATTTATTTATTTACTCAGTTACTGACTAAATCTAAAGAACCCTTCATCAGAGCTCATCTCGGGGCAGGGTAAAATACTATTACAAATCCACACAAAACCATGATTAATGTTATAACAATCGCACAGCAGATATCCATTACCCACGAGAGCCAGTAAAAAATAACCGTAATTAAAACCACAAATCCTTAAAAGCTTCAAAGTGGGCTACATACTTTCAGCAATACCAGGCTAAGAAGGCTTGAGCAAACAAAGGAAGTTTTTGCTTGGTGCCAAAATGAAACAACAGTTTGTGCCAAACTTTCTGTACTTGTAAGAGGAGGGTGCTCACACAAGCAAGGTACATGCTACAAAGGTGAGGATGACCTGCGCTGGTGCAGGGTTTAAAGAGCAAATTGGCAGTTGGGCCTGAGAGCAAAAAGTGGGAGCCAGGAGAAATGGAGCAATGCCAGAGCGATGTTCTGTTTGGACCCAATCGGTTGGGAGGTGAGTGTCAGCATTCTGCAGCAGCTGAAATGCTGGATGTCTTCAGGAGCATTTCCATGCAAGGTGAAGTAGCCAAAGCAATGTTTTATCACAGCATGGAAGCATGGCATTAACCTGAAGAGTTTCTGAGATGAACTGCAAAGGAAAGTAACCCTGAAGCCCAGAGTCCTCATCAAAATAATTCAGGTTCATAGCCTTGCAATGGGTTCTCATTCACCTATGGTATGGATTAAAACACAAAAAAAGATTTCAATGCACACAGTTGTCTTGAGGCTCCTGCCAGTCTTGGTAACCCCCGTTTGGATCCAGAAGATCATTTGCAGAGGTAGCCAACGTGGTGCTTTCTAGGGGCTGTTGGACTGGGGCTCCCAACATCCCCAGCAGCCACCATGCTATCTGGGGCTGATGGGGGGTTGGCCCCATTTGGAGGAACCCACATTGGCTTCCATTGTAGTAAGGGGATCTATCACAATGACAACAGAAGCTGGGAATCACTTGCTGATCTTAGGTTTGCAAGTCCTACATCACTGACTTGGTGTCACTCCTGAAGCTTTTATCGAGATAACGCGAGTGATTCAATGCCTTTTCTGAAGATGAAGAAAACTAAGCCCTTCGGCATCTAATTTCTTTTATACTGGCTTAAGCCTCTCTTCCTATTGATCAATCTGTCTCTTCAACCCAAAAGACAGGAAGCATTTGACATCTCAGTAGGACTGCAAAGTTCCTGGGTGGAATTGAGCATAGATGGCATGGTGGGGGATGAAGTTGTTTGAAATAGATGGGTATGTGGACATGCATGCAATGGCATTCACCTTTTGGCAACAATGAGAAAAGTAACAGGAATTCACACTCAGTGTACAAGGGGAAAGATCTCTATACAAATCTAACAATATATTCTCAGTGCCAAATTAAATAACATTGCTGCCAGTTTTTCTTCTTTTAATAGCATGATCAACCCTAGTGCACATTAAACCACAGACATACTATTCTAAGTTCTGCTGTGATAACAATATAACTGGCAAATGCCAAGGCAATTCTCGCTGTTTTCACCCTGTAATTTTTGTTTCTTTTGAAGACTAATCATCTTTCCACTTTAAGATGAAAGCACTTTTTTTTTTAGTTTAAAAGCTAACCAACTTAATAAAACAAATATAGTTATACAATACAAACATCTGAAAAGAATCACAACAAATACGAAGAGCCATCCTTCTGAAGGAGCAGAAGGTGAGCAGGCAAAAAATAAGGCCTGAGTTGGTGCAAATGTTTTCCAATAACAGGAAGCAAGGGAGGCCTTACCACCTCTTGATCTGAAGAACAGTAGAGCAGATAATGAGAAGGAAATGGAGCAGTAATTAGTAATTCATTCAGACTGCACAAGCTACTCCAGCGTGTAACAGAACAGAAAATGAGCTGTTGCAAACCTATCCAAATGCTGTTTCCCAACATTCCATGGCACTCTGTGACCAAAAAAGGGAACCCAGGATGGGTCTTTGCAGGTAAGAGGAGGCTTGATTTTCAGTGATGGGGGTCACCAGGGAATGATGTCTAATGATGTCACAGAATTCCAATGAAAACAAAAGCAGAAGATGCCAATCCTGTGTCTGAAACAAATCAATCCAGCTGTTTCCCACCACCGCTAATCTATGAATGATATGTAACTGATTACTCCAAAGGCCAATTAAAAATGCATTTCCTTTTTACTGAAATGGATGGTCTTTGCATTGAAATGAATGGTGGTGTGGAAATAATTATGCCATTAATCATGTTAAATTCATAATTTATGCAACCTAGGTAAATAATTATGTAAATGATGTTAGATAGTGAACAGGAAGAAGAATAATGTTGTATTTGGTGGAAACCAAACTACAGCAGAATGGGAACAGCACTGATTGTTGCAAAGACAGGCTAGAAAGGAAATTGCTGCCTTTTTATATCCCCGTCAGGCATAGATTAAGTTTTCCCTCAGATGGTTTCCCCCCCATATTTACTCCTTTACTTTCTTCCGTGGGACACTGTTACAGTAAAGGTAAAACATGCCCTGAAACCGATTGGTTTACCTTGCACTATTCAAGGATAAGCTGCAGGTGACAGTGGGGAGATCTGCTCTGCCTCCTCCCTGGGGGTCCTCGCTACATGCATCACCGCCTCCACTCTCATCTCTGACAATGGAGAGCATCTTGCTGGCATATCCTTTGCAAGCCATCTTTTACATTTTTCACTGATAGCAGTGTTTTAACCTCCATTGTTGTTGCTTAATACAACATAGGTCCTGATTGATCCACCCTACAATCAATTGATCAATTATGAAATCTATATGTAGAGGCTCTCTTTGTAACAAAATGCCTTTGCAGAGCTACAGATGGGCAATTTAAGAACAGCTTACGTGCATTTATAAATCTCATAAACTTTGTGCCAAGAAGTTAGAGCAGAACAGGATGTTACCCAACCCACAGAAATGGAGTGGATGCTTAAAGCATTAGGCCCCTAATCCATCCTTGTACTAATAAACCATCTGACATGACATCATCACATGGTGTGTTTCCAGACCACCCTCCCTCCACGCCATTGGCTGCTGCAAGATGGGGTGGGGGAACACATGGTAGGACAATATCGTGGGGGACCGGAGAGGGAACAAGATCATGAGATGCTCTTTTCAATGGCAACTTGTACTGGGCGATAAACCTTCTTTTCTAGAAATGTGATGCTTTGATAGAATCTCAGCACTTAGGTATGCAAAAAGCACATACCGCATCAATGGACTTTTATCAGGTGATAAGGGAAGCAAGATAAAGGGGGTAACCATAGAGCACAAGCAAGACAAACAGTACTGTTTGGACATAAGGCACCAGGGTTGTTTTTTTTTTAAAAAAAAACCACACCAAAAAAAATGCAGAGAAAAAGCACAGCCTTGGAAAGGGATTTGCTGCTAAGGTACATGAAAGCCTGCATGTCTTCATGCAATTATTGAGGGCAGGAAGTTAAGCATCTCCCAGGGCACAAACTCAGAAAAGCATTTCTCCCAGGATTTCTGTGCAAAGACATAAACCATTTCTCCCCTGTGTTGATTGTTTTGTTGGTGTGCTAAAATCTGCAAGAACCTCCCTTCCCTTGTGGTGTTGTGTCCTCAGACATGTGTGACCCCTTTTATAGTAGTAACCTCCTAATGTTGAATGAGTAGACCACATCTATCTTCCTATTAATATGTAGAGTGGGTTTGTGAGGCAGAGACACAGAGACAGAGACAGACGGAGGGAGGGGGGGGGAGAGAGAGAGAGAGAGAGAGAGAGAGAAAGAAAGAAAGAAAGAAAGAGAGAGAGAGATGGGTTGGATTGCATAAGAAACCAGAACAAATCTGAGGGGGAGCAAGTACCATACTTGGATCTCCCAATAGTGTCCTCCATATACTGCTGAACTAAAAAAATTCCAATTATGGCATATAAACGGCATGGGCTATTAATAACTATTATAATCCCTTACTATTGCCGATACCGATGTGAGTTAAACAAAGTTTGGAAGGCACCACATTGGCTACATCTCTTAAGGACTCGTATACAGTACATAAGTTTAGCAGAAGTGCATGCTGTGTTATCAGAGCAGTGTTAGATACGATCGATGTACAACTGATAAGCAAGTGCCACTGCTGCCCCACCAGCATTGATAACTGAAGGCATTCATTGGGTTCATGGCAGTGGCGTAGCGTGGGTTGTCAGCATCCGGGGCAAGGCAAGTAATTTGCGCCCCCTAACCCGTGGATTTGCGCCCCCTAACCCTAACCCCCAGATGTTGCACCCAGTGCAGCCGGCCCCCCCTGCACCCCCCACGCTACGCCACTGGTTCATGGATTAACAATGTAGTATAGCCCATTGAATCATCTGGGTTTTTCTCTTTCTCTAGCTCTCTCCCCCTAGTATATATGAACACTTTTAGTTATAGGCAGTGCAGGATTTATAAGCTAAACAAGCTATAGCTTAGGGCCCTACTCTCTTGGGCCCCTCAAAAAAAAGGGAAAAAACCTGGATGCACATTTCCAAAATATAAGATAAAAAACAAATAAAATAAAACCTACCTACAGCAACAGTGTTTTGTGTTGTGTATGGCCCTATTAGGTCCATAAATTACCATATAGTATATATTCAACACAAAAACCAGTGACAATTTGTTGTTGACAAAGGACAGCTGGGCCCCATTACCTTCAGTAGCTTAGGGCCTCATCAAACCTAAACCCGGCCCTGGTTATAGATACAATCCCCTACACATGCAGTGGTAGTTATGATAACTGAGCAGGTTATGATGAGCAGGGGAAGTTGGAGAAAAGGGTTATTTCTGAACTCTCTCTTCAGGAGAGTTTGCCACTTCATGTCTGAGACTGAAGATGTAGGTCCTACATCCGAATTCAAACAAGTGCTGCCTTTTGGCTGCAAAGGAGGAACCCTATTTTCCTTTAGCCATGAATGTACCTGAAATATACTTGGAGTTGAGTGTGAATTTCATGTTCTTTATTCAGCTCATAGTAGCAATGAACGAAACTTTCCCCAAAACGTCTAGCGATATATATTACTTAAACAGTGGGCCCCGTGTGATTGGCTAATTCCGGGCTGCTCCTGTAGGCCAATCAGGTTGCGGATTCACTTCCTCTAGAACCCTGATTGGCTGCTCCTGCAGGCCAATCAGGTTGCTGATTCACTTCATCCAGGAGCCTGATTGGCTGTTCTTGCAGGCCAATCAGGTCACTGATTCACTTCCACCTGGAGCTGGATTGGGTGGCTCCTGCGGACCAATCAGACTGCTGCATTCTGGATCCTATTGTTCTAGGATTCAGCTCAGTACATAACAGTATCCATGCCCAACATCCTATATGAAACCAGGTCCATCCAGGAAAGGTGCATTTGGGTGGCTCAAAAATGACCTGATTGTCATTTTTCAGCCCATAGGCCAGAAATATCCCACCACTGATGTAGAATAGCCCTGGGGATGAGTCTGCTCAGAAGAGCAGAGAAAGTAGCCCAAATATAAAGAGGCTAGAGACCCAGCTACACACTGAAGGAACAAACAGATGTGAATTCTAGTGGGGTAGCCCCCTTCATACATGTTACCTCGAGCTCTTTGGAGGAAAGGTGGAATATAAACGTTGGTTGGTTGGCATCCATCTGTCTCAAGAGTCAATGGAGCATGGCTCTGGGGGTGAAGTAGCAGCACCCAAGTGGCCTCCCTGGGGCGCAAGCCTGGGCAGTGTGTATGGAGGTCCTGGGCTGCCCAGACAAGATAAAATAAATAGGTTAGGAGTCTATGTGATATCATGGAAATTCTGCATTCAGAGTGCAGGGGACCAGTCTGTGTAATTGATTTATCTTGCTATATTTAGATATATATTTTTGCCTCTTTCACAGACAGCCCTCTCACAGTGACTGCTTTATTTTTGGTTGGCAAATGCATTGCGTTGACTGGAAGCGCTTGTTATAGAGGACTACTATATGGCGCTCTGTTGCGGGGAGACCTTAGCAGCGTTAGAAAGAGGATACTTAAGGGTTGTATATTAAAGAGAAGGCTATCAAGTACCATCTCCTTGCGGTGTTTCAGGACAAAGGAGGAGGCTCCCTAGGACTGATATAGCTAGTCACATTATGCACGTGGAGAAAGGTGGAAAGATGTATCTCAGTGAAACCCGTCGACAAGAGAATGAAATATTACGGCAATCAATAGAACTATGTACATTGCTTTATGTCATAATCCAAGAGGGATGTGTGGAATCAAGTTTTTGTTATTACCGGTAATTTTTGTTTGTTGCTTAGTTTCTAAATGAGGGTTTACTTTTCCAAACAAAACAACAACATAAAATAAAAAATACACCTCCCATGGCCAAAAAGGTATAGCTTTATAATTGTTCTTCTAAGGAATTTTCCCACCTTGTACAAAAGGTTTTTTTTTTAAAAAAAAAAAATCTCTCCAACCATTTCCAACGTTACCTCATCAGCATATCATACTGCATAAACTCGTTACCTCATCAGCGTATCATACTGCATAAACTCACTAAACAGCACTAAACCCTCTTCCCTGGAAGCTCCTGTAATTGTAGGTCAGTGAGGAAGAAAAAGGATGTAGATGACCGTCGCAGTCCCTTGCAGCTCTGCAGTTCTATAATTCTACAGTAATTCTCAGTTCCTCACCAGACTACAGCTCCCAGAATTCTTTGAATGTAGCTGCAGCAGTTAAAATGACATAAACCACAAAGTTTGACATAAACAAGGCTTTAATGTCCCTAGATTCTTCATCTATGCTTTTTTATTATTTCTGTAAGTTTGCCAGCTTCAACCGCTGTACAGTTCCTCCCCCTTCCAAGAAGGAAGATACACACATACAATTAATGTAATTGATCTGGTCGGAAGGCAAGAGATTCAGTATGGTTTAAAGTCCCAGTCCTCACCCCCTGGATATAGTCAAGATTAAACTGTAAACAGCCACAAAACCCGACAGCATTTATTGTAGCTACTTTTTATGTCCTGGCATTTGTTATTCTAGTATAATGAATTGTTATAATTCATTGTCAGGAACTGAGTATTATCATAATACTGTTTAATAGATGACATAATTTGGAACATTGCATTTATATCTGCTGTGGATCCATATTGGATATGGTAATTGCTGAAAAGAGGTACGTGAATCTCATCTGACTTGACATATCTCTCAATAACTATGATGTTGGGTTGTATTCAATTATAAGCCATAGTAGACCCATTGATTTTAGATGGATACAACCAAATGACATCAGCACAAGATGAAAAGTCCGCCTCCCACCATGACCAAAGCAAAGGAATTTGTGTTTTTGGCAGTTATTGCATACCTAGTATATAAGGCCATTTGTTTATAACAACAGACTGATGCAGAACAAATGCATATGTTCAAAAAGTAGATGCTCCTGAAGAATAACCACATGTAATATGAAAGCACATAGAAACCCCAGATACACAAACAGTAACTCCCCTCGCCCTTAAAAAAGAGAGAGAGAGAAAAGAAAGATGAATCCATTTACCAGGCCCTCCAAGTGTCCCTATTTTCCAGGGGCGCTCCGTGATTTACAGTTTCTGATTCCCGGTTTCTGATTTGATTCCAGAATGTCCTGCTTTTCCTTAGGACGTCCCTATTTTCATCAGAGAAATGTTGGAGGGGATGGAGTTATGCAGCCCCCAAGCCAAGGAGGTAAGTAACTATGCAACCTTTAAAACACATCTAAAGGCAGCCCTGTATAGGGAGGTTTTAAAATGTTTTATTATGTTTTTATATTTGTTGGAAGCCACACAGAGTAGCTGGGGCCATTATTATTATTAGTGTTATTGTTGTTGTTATTGTTATTTCATTATTATTATTGATTAGGACGTCCCTATTTCCATTGGAGAAATGTTGGACTGTATGCATTTTCTCAGTGGAGATATGAAAATAGTACCAAGTTTAGGACAGCCCTGTATACTAATTACTATCATTTGTAGATAAAGCATGTGATTCAAAACAAGGTTGATGTGATTAAATAAATAAATAAAAGTGCAGAAGGTTATCCTACTGTATCCTCCACACCCCCTAGCTCCAGAAATGCTGATTTACAATTTCAAAGAGGATTTCACATCATTGACATAAAAACCTCTTGGGTTTCATTGATCAAGGGAGATGTAGGGTTGGGTTATCCATTATGCTAAATCCGCTGTTGAGAGTAGGCCGTAGACCTGTTTCAGCAAGGCCATGGGTCTGTAGGGAAGAGACTGACCTTCAGCAGGAGCAATCCATCATAGGATGGGACAATACAAAGCACGTTGCCCTAAATAAAGACAGGATTCTCAATGTGATGGATAAATCAATACATTAAGCTCTTGGGAGTCTCAAAGTCCCGAGAATAGGGCTGGTGGTAGCACAGCCACAGTGTTATGAGTACTGGAACCCCAATCATTTTACAGCGTGAAACATTCAGGTAGGGCAGGCTCAGGTTGGCATTTTCCTCTTGGATTCAGCCACCCACAAAGAGCATCATTTAGCTGAAGAATAAACTTCAAAGAAAAAAGAGCTATGATGCTGCTCCAGCACAGTTAACTGCTTGCTTCACTACTTCAGAAGGAGAAAGGCTGCTTTCATGTTTTATTTCCTACTTGAAACCACCAAACTGGGAACAAGTCCCAATTTAGCTTTGTAAAGTGAAAATAAAACTTCAGAGGACCATTTGCCTCCGAAACACTGTCTAACTCAGTGGGGGGGCTAGAAGGAAGCCTACAATGAGGAGAGAAACATACCCAGCAGAGACTTCAAGCTCCTTTTGTTGCTAAATTCTACAGTGCACGTTTATAGGTGCTTAGATTCACTTCCTTTTTTATTGACGAAGCAATGCATTATTTCAATCTGAAGCAAGAGAATGGTCAAAGAACATAGGCTAAAATTTCAAAGGTTTAACGCTTTAATCCTAAAGTTAATCAGAAGACCTCAAATAACTTCCATGGGGAGAGAATGCCATGGATTTCAGTGGGGCTAACGTAGAATATAGGTGCTTTGTGGACATTCTAGTCACTTGACCAGGTGTGGGCAGAAGGCAGAACAGGATCTATAGGGAGATCTCTGGCTGATTTGCATTCAACGGGCAACTGTTTCTAATTTAACCATTTAAAAAACAGCAAGAGGAATGCCTTTCCCAATTAAATTAGGCAGCTGGAGCATATTCTCAGAGGCAACCTGCTATTTAATTCTGTGCCCATCCCCTAGGGGCATACTATTGCATTTGGTGGATCCTAGGTTCTAGTAAAGTAGATCCCACAAGCCTGAGAGAGGGCAGCAAGAACTTATAACATATTCTTATCCCTGAAACATGGATAGGAAATTGACAATGTTATGCCTGTACCAAGCCTTTACAGCTGCATACTTAGTGGGAAGGAGTCTACTGAATGGGATTGGCTTTGGAGTAAACATGCATAGGGTTGTATCCAGTGTAGTGCCATGTAAATGTTCCATCAACGAAAGGGGTACTACTTGTACAATGGAAATTTGGGGAGGGGGAGGAGAGGAGAGGAGAGGAAGGGGAAAGCTCCATTGCGCAAGCAGAAATCCTTGCGCTGATGGGACGTGTTTGTTGAATACCATCCTTAGGAACAGGCTGCATACAACCACATATTAGTAAATTCTCGGGGCATAAAAATGGTCTCTTTTGAGGCTTCAACTTTGCTTTTACATAGTTACACACACACAGAGAGAGAGAGAGAGAGAGAGAGAGAGAGAGAGGATTTAGCTACTGAATAATTTTGTCTAGTTTTTGAGAGGGTAAAATTGGTCTGAAAGTAGTCAAGGAGGAAGTAGGTTATTTTGAAATATTAAAAGACTATGAATGGCAAAACGGGTTTAAAAACCAGTCCCAATGTAGTTTTGTTAAATCTGAAAAGGAGTAGCCCTGGTAATGTGGATTGATTCTTGCTCAGCGGCGAGCCTAATTATTAGGCGGAGGAAACCTCTTTTATCAAATTATTCTTTCTTTTGTAACTGACTCTTCAACATTCCTCTGGGTAAATATTCCCTCCCCTCATGTTATATGCGTAATGTATTTATTTTTAAAAAAATTTGGCTAGCTTTACTGCACCAGAAACATGTTTGCAACTTATTTCCAGTTGGTTGCTTTTCAAGAAACTGTGCATTCTAAACCGGCATTCCTTCTTCCCACTAACCCTAGAAGCTTGTTGTATGCTAGTATCTTGTGGGGGACAAAACTGCTGCATCCAGCGTAAGCCCTCTGTCCACCATCTAGCTATTAATGCAGGGGATACAGGGATGGGGAAAGGAGCGGGAAAGAGTACCAATAATATTCCTAGTGCATGAACAGCCTTTTCACCACTGAGGGAACTGCTTGCATTTTGGTTCCTTTCCAGGAGGGAAGTTAAGTAATGAATTTGTTATAAGTGACAGTCACTTGGAAAGAGATGAGGCAGCAACAGGGCTCTCTCTCTCTCTCTCTCTCTCTCTCTCTCTCGTGTGTGTGTGTGTGTGTGTGTGTGTGTGTGTAGGGGCAAGACAATTCTCTGAGAAAAATGCTTCTCATCAGCAGTAGTCTAGTGGAGGGGGGCATTTGCAGGAGTGCATCTCTGGGACTTTTTTTCCAGAGCAGAAGCTACAATGTCATCGGCTGGAGCACCAGAATAATGGGCAGATCATCCTGGCAAGTGAAAGAGGTGCTAATGGGGCTTCCGAGTTTTGCTATGGTTTGTGACATATATACACACAGGAAGTCAAGAATGCAGTCATCTTACTCTGCTATGACTGTCATCTGATTCTGATATATTGAGCATGACCAGTGCTTTTTCCTGGTGATACACAGTACCAGCACCTCCCCCCCCCCCAATCTTGTGATGCCAGCAACAAGGCAAGGCTTCAGAGGAGTCCACGGTGCAGGTGCCTGGGTGTTGTGCATGTTCACTGCCTTCCCACCCTTTAGTCAGTGGGCGGGGAAGGAGGGGGAAAGAAGGAGCCTGGGGCGCAGGGAGGGGTGGGTGCGACCTCCACGAGCCTGCGTGGGTGTGGCCGGGTGGCAGTGCAGGCACAGTGTGGCCAGGCAAATGTGAGAGGACAGGACAGGGTGGGTGGCTGTCTGCCTGGCTTGTTGGGCGGCAGACATTTTGAGTGGTCCCACGATGCGCAGCCTGTGAAAAGGGTGGCAGATCGTCATGAACCTGGTGTGTACAGGCACATTTTTTTTCCTAGAAAAAAGACACTTGGTATAATGCTATGCTCTGGTATGTGTGTGAGAGTGAGAGAGAGAGAGACAGACAGACAGACAGACAGATGGGCCCCTGAGCTCCTTCAGTATCTTCCCTATGTAGGGAAATACCTGGAACACTGTGTTATTAACCACCAGGGACCAGAAGCGGTTGTCATACTTATCATTTTCCCTTTTACAATTGTACAATTATAATCATACCTTTAACTGTAAGCTGCTTTAGCTGAAAGGTGAATAAGATATTTTTAATATAATAAATAAATAGAAACACTTCTTTTAAAAATTAAATGCCCCCATTTTCAAATTGCCGAACTATTTGCTAGAAGCCAGCATCCGCACCAAAGCAATAAGATTACAGTCGTATGAAATAAGCACAGCCTTGGAATAGAAAAGGAAAAAGAATGTGACACATTAAATTAAATGCCTCACTGACGAATCAGGTGTGGGGGTGTTTTTTGGGTTTTTTGGGTTTTTTTTAGCAAAGCAACAATATTTTCTTCATCATCTTACAGCCCTGATATCATTTTATTTCCTCCTTGAGGGCACTTTATGATCACTTACTTAGCTATTGTGTACAAAAGAATTCAATGTATGTAGGTTTCGGTTGCATGCATTTTCGCATTTATTCCAGGAAATAGATACATCTTTGCTGGCCAGGAGGGGGGCAGTGGTGGTGGAGGAAACACCTCTCTTCATCCAAGGAAAAATAAACCGCTTAAATACTCATTTTAACATTCATGTCAACAATCAAAAGGGGGAACGGCATAAAGCAGAGCAGCTGGAGAATTGTGTGGAAAACAGAAGCATTCAGTAGGAGCAAAGCTCTTGTGTTTATTTTATTGATCATTTATTGCTTGATTTAAAAAAGATGCATAAATCACTCACCTTATAAGAGAGCCGTGTACACAAACTAAAAAATAAGCATAATATCGACACCAAGAAAAAAACAGGTAAAATAGGAGTACAGTGGTACCTCAGGTTACAGATGCTTCAGGTTACAGTCTCCGCTAACCCAGAAATAGTACCTCAGGTTAAGAACTTTGCTTCAGGATGAGAACAGAAATCATCCAGCGGCGGCGCGGCGGCAGCGGGAGGCCCCATTAGCTAAAGTGGTACCTCAGGTTAAGAACAGTTTCAGGTTAAGAACGGATCTCCAGAATGAATTAAGTTCTTAACCCGAGGTACCACTGTACATTAGAAGTCGATCAATAGACGGTAGTTTAAAAATGCCAGTCAGAAAACCTTGGGTGAATACAAAGGTCTTAAGCATGCACCTGAAAGAATAGGTGGTTGGAGCATGCTTTATCTCAAAAGGTAATAAATTCTACATTAAAGGGCAGAATTATCAAATGCATTGTGTCCTTTGAATTTCTATTAGACCATAATATATGTACATTTGGTGGATTTTTACGTCTTAGTATATATTTACTAATAAGAGGTGTTTTTGTCAATGTTTGGATGACCATTTACATTTTGTCAAGTCTTCATTGGTGCATTTATGATGAAATGTTACGTTTTGTTTTGTACATTTTTCGGATGCCATGAGCTGCTTTGAGCAGGGTGTACCATGGAAAAGTGGCATCTGAAAAACCTGGTAATGCTAATGGTAATAGGATCACTTTTTCAGATCCTTGAAGCTTTACTCTAAATCAGGCACCCCCAAACTCAGCCCTCCAGATGTTTTGGGACTACAGTTCCCATCATCCCTGACCACTGGTCCTGTTAGCTAGGGGTGATGGGAGTTGTAGTCCCGAAACATCTGGCGGATCTAGTTTGGGGATGACTGCTCTAAATAATTGTGTGTGTGTGTGTGTGTGTGTGTGTGTGTGTTTAATCAGGGTCAGGATCATGGCATTCAAGGAGTGGATGCTAAATCCTTTCTTCCTATGACACACTCCTGGTAAAAAATCCCCCCTCTGTTTGGTTCTGGGGGAAAGTTGTGATGGCAAGAATGAGAGCAGCCCTTCTGAACCAAATAGTAGCTTTAGGGAGGGCTTTGTTGTTATTGTTGAGACCATATTGTGTGTGGGGGGAAGACTTTAAAGTGAATCTCTTCACAAGTGTGCTATGGTGGTACTGTACTGATCCTGCTTCTCTAATTAGGGTAAGTTAAAAGCTACACATACAACGCAACATCAAGTAATGTGCTTAGTAATGCATGCGTTTCATCAGGATTTCTCCCCCCCCCAAATGCTCCACCCACCACCAGTGGTGCCCCCCACAACTTTCCCCATGGCTCAACAGCCCTTCCTAGGAAAAATATTCCCTGACCCCTTCTTTTTGCAGAACAAGTTGCCCACCAGAATGATGCCCATACGCAAGTGTCCCGACATACACACCCAGACATTATTACTGATCCTGATTAATCCCGCTGTTGAACTCTTTGCTCTCTTAACTATCACCCTTTATACTTTCAGTGGCTATATTGTATTAGTCTGGAGGCTTTGGGTGTTAATGAATCAGCTGGTAATCGTACCCCAAAGGAAGGATGAGAAAGCACCAGCTCATTCAAACAGGGTTCAGTGCAGTTTACGTAGTGAATGGCTTTCTGCCAGCCAGCATAATACAGCAGCACTGCAGTTATTAACCTAGAAATCTTTCCTTCAGAGTCTAAAATATCACCCAATCAGGGGCCGCAGGGGAATGCCATGCGGTGTTATAAATGGCAAAGCTGCTTTCCAACTTAAAGGATAGTGTGGAAGCATTGCTTTAGCTTTGATATTTACCAATGTGGAAGGGAACATGTTTCTGAACACGTAGCTGGCCCTTAAGCAAGCGATTTCTCTCTCTTTCCTCCCCCCCCCCCCCGATTAGATGCCGCTTAGCTTGTGCTAGTGTAGTTAGAGAAAATCCTGGCATTGTTTGCATTTTGCTTCCAAACGATGTGAGTCTCCCCACCCCACCCAGCTCTCAGTTTTAGATATAATACGATGCTTTTAAAGATTATCAAGTAAACGTGGGTTTTCCTTTTCCTGCCACAGATCATAATCTGCCGGGTAAACGTGCACAAATGAATTGCTGGCTTTGGAAGCAGTAGCTGGTCGCTTTAAAGAACTGGTAGTTTGTAAGTAGGCCATGGAAGGGGAAGAATATATTTTTGGATAGATTTTTATTATTTTTTTTAAAAATGATAATATAGCATTTTCAGATTGAGACAGACAAGCACAGTGCCAAAAGGTGCTGTGTATCAGAGCTACACTCACTTAGCTTCAGCAATACCAAAGTGTCTGTCGTCCCCAGACTATTCATTGGGTTCTCTCATATTCTATGCTAGATGTGTCTCTCCCTTCCCATTCATTCCTCTGTTGCCTTCCCTACCACCAACATTTAGATTGTAAATTCTGCAAAGGAGGGGGCCCAGGTTTGCCATCAGAGGACCATTCCTTCCTTGGAGGTTTCTAAGCGGAGGTTGAAGGGCCATCCATTGTGTATGATCTGAGATTCATTGCATTGCAGGGGGTTGGACTAGATGACCCTCGGGGTCCCTTACAACATTACGATTCTGTGATTCTAAGAGGGAGGTTGCTGTAAGGTAGGGATGGAGGAATCTGTCAGTTTCAGTTACCCTGATTTTCTCATTTTTCCAATCTTAAGTTTCGTTCTCTGCATTTCCACTTCAGTTTGCATTTTTTAAAAAAGTGTGTCCTTGTGAAAAATCCACCAGTGTTTCAGTGCAAATTTCACCACGATGTCCCTTCTTTTCTTTAAAAAATTTTTTTTATTCAAAGTTATAACAAAACATATTATCCAAAAACATATCCTTATTTCCCCCCCATTTTTCCTTCCTCCTCTCTCCCCCCCACAGAACCCATCCCCCACCCCCCGACTTCCCTCAGTTCCAGTCTTTGGTTTCTCCAATACAGTAATGCTATTTTCTGCATGTTACAAAATTGTATAGATCCTTAAACTGTTTAGCTGATTATTATCAGTAAAAAAATTGTGAATGTTTATTCAAAACCTGCCAAGGAGCCCAGTTCGCTTTGCTGCGTCTTCAGATACTTTGTAAAAGGTTCCCATTCATCCTTAAAGTCACAGTTATCCTTGTCCCGTAGCTTATACGTCAATTTTGCCAGTTCTGCATAGTCCATCAATTTTTCTTGCCATGATTCTTTAGTTGGGATTTCTTCAGTCTTCCATCCTTGTGCTACCAGAGCTCTCGCAGCCGTTGTCGCATACATGAAAATGTTTTTCAACTTTTTTGGCAGGTCTTTCCCTACAATCCCCAACAAAAATGCCTCGGGTTTTTTAACAAATGATAAATGGAACATTTTCTTCAATTCATTGTATATCATTTCCCAATTTTTTTTTATTACCTTACAATCCCACCACATATGATAAAATGTTCCCTCCTTTTCCTTACACTTCCAACATATATTTGAACTAGTTTTGTACATTTTCCCCAACTGCACTGGTGTTGTGTACCACCACGATTTCCCTTCTAACTCTACAATGCAGGAATCTTTTGCCCAATGTGGGGTTTGAACCCAGAAACCTGAGATTTAAGAGTCTCATGCTTTACACACACACACACACAAACCACATTTTTGGCTTAATATACACATTTTTTACAATGTGTACTTTCCCTAATATGATACATTTCTGTATGTTATTTTCACGAATATATGCATTTTTATTCACATTTCATCCATGTGGGGTAAAGCAGGCTTCTGAAGAGAGTAGGATTGAACTCTCCTCTTGTCAGCTGGTGAGCAGAGAGTTCAGTCCTGCAGGGTGCTGCTTTGCCAGTGCATTCCCTGTAGGGAATACTGATTCTCCCTCCCCCCGCCCCAATCCCACAGGGCAGCTTTGACAGGTTGGCAAGACTGCCCACTTATCAGCCACATGGCGCCACCATAATGCAGGGCCTAGAAAGTAGACAACAGCAAACACAATGGAACTTACCTCTGAGTAAATGTGAGCATCGGTTCATGCTACACGGTGCATGCATTTATCATGCACCATGAGGAAGTGCTTTTGAAAATGTTCCCTTGTCTTTCCCACTGAAATCCTCCCCAATATTATATTACTATATCTGGAGCGACACAGGTCAACATCTGAAAAATAAGGAGCTATGGAATTTGGATGCTTGAAAAAAAGGAACATCTATTACACTCCACAGAAGTGAGACACTGAGAAATAAAGTGCAGCCACTTTATCTTATATAAAGGACAACCAGTTGCAAGATGCCATTCTGTGAAATAAGTCCTTTCTCATAACTTTGGGTCGATAAATATCAAGCCAGATGGGAGAGTGCCACCTACTGACTCGCTTGCTCATCTTCCTTTCAAAATCCTGAGTTGCCAGTTCTGACATTGCTGTCCTTATTCTGAATGCTGCTTACTTCTGAGTAGGTATGCATAGGGTTGTATTGTAAGGGAAGGGTAAACTGTGCACCAGGAGATCAAAGATGGATCCCAATTTCCATACTTCCCCTGCCACAGGTGGAAAAGAAGTGGATATTAGCGGCAGGAGGGGATCATAAAAACAACCTGCAGGGGAAATAATAATAATAATAATAATAATAATAATAATAATAATAATAATGCAAAGCACTCCCAAAGTGCCATTGCTGTGATCAGATCTGCAGCCTCCGAAGCCTCAATTTCCCTTTAAAACAAAACACCAGCACTGAAAGATTGATCACAGACCTCCACGGGCACATGTAGCTTAGCTCTGAATTAAGTAATGTTTGCTCATTATTTTAGTAGCTGTGCTCTAGTGCCTTAAACACTGGCCTGGCAGACAGAAACCAAACAGGCTAAGTTGTTTTTCAGCACTGTGATTAATGAATTGGGGAAAGTTTCAGTCACTATTTTTTTTCTTCCAAGACAGACGGGTTGATATTAGAAGCACTGAGGCAGTGACAGTGATAGCTGTCAGCCCTGAATATACAGTATCATTTTTAAAGAAGCTCAGCAGACACACTGTAGTCCTTTGCATTGTCCTGGTCTTTCCCCTCCGCCCCAACCCCATCAATGTGAAAATACGTTGCCCCGTAAAAAGAATCTAAATGGCCACAAAAATATTTCCTATGGACTGGATGCCTCTGGTAGTATATGATACTTAAGCAAAAAGGAAAAAAAGTATTGAATAATTTATTTGGTGAAATTGAATTGTCATATATGCAGATATCATAGTAATATTAATGCCTGCCTTTAATGTACTGTTGTCATTTTATGTTCTAGGAGCTCTAGGCAAATTTTGCATTTTAAATCCTTCCTAACGCCTCATTTATCAACAGGGAAGGTTCCTAAAGATATGAGATTTCTGTGCCCCCAATCTGCACTGAGGTTCCCTTGCTGGACCAGGAGACATGCACACAGACTAGATGTGTTTGCATATCTGCATGCAGTTCCCATTCAGAAGGGAAACATTGCAGCCCTCATTTGTGGCCCCTCATTTGCACTACAAATGGCTGTGCTCATTTCCATCTGTATCCCCATCTCCTGCCTTGGACTACGTGTATGTTGTGGTGGTTCTCTCATGGGCCCCCTCTGGCTTCTCTAGCAGTGGCAGCCAGCTTCCAAGGTGGCAGCGGCAGTCATCTAGGCTCAGGAGTGGCCATATTAATTTCAAATAACACCTCTAATGCATAATAATAATAATAATAATAATAATAATAATAATAATAATAATAATTTATACCCCACCCATCTGGCCGGGTTTCCCCAGCCACTTTGGGCAGCTTCCAACAAAATATTAAAATACAATAGTCTATCTACACATTAAAAGCTTCCCTAAACAGGGCTGCCTTCAGATGTCTTCTAAAAGTCTGGTAGTAGTTTTTCTCTTTGACATCTGGTGGGAGGGAGTTCCACAGGGCAGGTGACACTACCAAGAAGGCCCTCTGCCTGGTTCCCTGTAACTTGGCTTCTCACAGTGAGGGAACCGCCAGAAGGCCCTGGGCATTGGACCTCAGTGTCCAGGCAGAACGATGGGGGTGGAGACGCATACCCTCCATCATACTGGGGACCAAAATCTGGACAATCCTTTGTTGGTCCTGAGCGCTCACACCTATGTGTGAGAACACAAGACCAAAAATGAGTAGCTTTCATGCTCTCTGGCATGACCTGGCTGACTCACACCAGACCAAAAAACAGGACATTCCGGGATCCAATCAGAAGCCGAGATTGGCTTTTGTAATTCCAGGATGTCTCGGTTAACATAGGGTGGTTGGGTGGTATTGTGGGAAATCTAAGCAGTTGCTTCCTGAACATGACCACTTTTTTAAAAGGGGGATTATGACAGGCATCAGCAATGTGTCTTTCTGGAGGACTGTGCTAAAGCCCTGGCAGTTGCACAAGGACGCTGCATGCTGACACCAGGTTTGGTTGTTGTGTGCTGTGATACTTGTATGGGAACCTAAACTGCACTCCCCAAGCTACAAAATCCTGAGCAGTTTCCCTGAAATGCACACACAAACATCCAAGTGACTACGCTAAGAGCACTTGCAGTAAAAGGGTTGCCAGGTTGCCAGTTAAAAATTCCTGGCACCAGCCAGTGTCATTTAATCTTTGCAAAGATTAATATATTTCTGGCTGCTGTTTTGTGTCTTCCGCAAGCAACGCTCTCCTTATTGCTTTCAACGTAGCTTGGAGTTTCTTGCATGTTTTCTTTTGCTACTAAGGTCAATTTCCACTGTAATTGATGTGCGTGTTTACTTAGCTCCCTTGGGTGACTTGAACAGCAAATAGAGCCAGCAAAATGCTGTAGTTTCAGATGCTGCCGTACAGGTTCCTGCAAAGAACACTGTAGATCAGAGTGGGGTGGGGGAATCGTTTTGTAAGGTGCTGAATAAGGAGAAAGTCACAGCATCAGCCATAGCCTTCGTTTCCACTACTGTTCTTATCCTGTTTCTTGAATTGATTCCTTGAGGGGCTGAAGCCCAATCAACAAGACTTAATTTGAGCCTATTAGTGTTCAGACAGTTATTGCTTCCATGCATTACCTGCATTAAGGATTCTCTGAGGTTTAGCACATTTTTAGTGGTTGGAAAAATGTGAAATAATAAAGGAAGGCCTGCGTTTGAGTACACACAGAATGTTTGCCTCCTCCATACTGTGTCACCACACACACACACACACACACACACACACACACATGCAGATTTAGCAGCAGGGCTGGTTCAAGACATTTTTCTGCCCAAGCCAGAACATCAAATTGTGCTGCTCCCATCTCTGCTAGTCAACGTGGAATGTACCCAAGGCTGGTCAATATGTTTTGACTCCCCAGGCTGAAAATCCCTCAACTATTTCTCTCTGGAAGATACAACAACAGTGCATTTAATAACTAACCATTTGCTGCCCTTTCATGATATCCTCGGATCAGTTGCCCAAGTCACGTGCCCCCATTCTGCCTAACAATAGGGCCGGCACACTTTTAGTGGAAAGGAACTGAGCAAACTGGTATGTTGTGGGGAATATGGGTTGAGTGAATCAGTCAAGGTTTGGATGTCGTAAACTCAGTGGTTAAAGCATCTTCTTAGCAGGCGGAAGGTCCTAGGTTCACTTCTCAGCATCCCCAGGTAAGATTGGGAGAGACCCGTGTCTGAAACCCTGGAGAGCTACTTTGCCAGTCGGTGTAGACAATATTGACCTAGAATAGATGGACCAATGG
The DNA here is from genome assembly GCF_965112155.1 of Podarcis liolepis. Taxonomy (NCBI): domain Eukaryota; kingdom Metazoa; phylum Chordata; class Lepidosauria; order Squamata; family Lacertidae; genus Podarcis; species Podarcis liolepis. The sequence continues at coordinate 29,692,080 of NC_139556.1, forward strand.
TCTGGCTCTGTATAAGGCACCTTCCTATGTTCACTATACATATTTATTTTAACCTTTTTGCATGCATATCCCGCCTTTCTTCCACGCATGTGGGTCTTGAGCGGTATATCATCTAAGCACACTCCAGGCCCAGTCTGCTTAGCTTTAGCAAGGTGGGGGCGCTGGCCTTGAATGCCTTCAGACCCTGGAACCCAGCTTGCCATTCAACCAACATTTAGCACATTACAAATTCAGATGAAAATGTGGGAACCCGAAGTAGAGCACAGGTTCAGCTGGAAACAGCGCATGTGGAAAAGCAGTCATATGACCACTTCTGCATGCCAACCTCCCAGAAATCCATGAAAACTGGTAGATCAGCTGACATATTGCAGACCTACTGACCCCCAGTGGTAAAGGTGGTATAACTCAGGGAATATCCTGCAGGTCCAACAGTGGATGCTAGAAAGATGACTGAGTAGTCAGCTGTGGGAACATCATATTATCTCCTCTAGCCTCTGCAACCCCTTACCAGAAAGGCAGGAATTTTACTGGCCATGATAGAATTTCACCTGCCCTGATCAATTACTAGAACAGGAGGGTAAGGAAATTTGGCATCCTACTTTTCTATTTTCTGTAAGGTTTTTTAAAAGGAGAGAGAGAGAAGTCCTTTATCTGAGTACATTGCTTAAAGGCAATTCGTCCTTTCTTAAAATTCAGGCTCCTGTCAGAAGAGAATCATGCTCTGTGCATGCTCAGGTGCCCATGGCTGGTTACTGAGCCACATTTTAAGAACTCCCACGTTAGGCCTTTGCATTCAGTGGGGCTTAGAGCCACTTCTGTCTTTTTAAAAATTAACAAGTCGTCACTTTCCTCCCTCCTAGAAAAGGCCAAAGTACTGTAGATATAGCAGCAACAGATCCATGCGCTTAAACCTAGTATCTGCTGCAGTCGCACTGAAAGCAGTGGATGAGGGTCTAGTTTGAAGAGCAAAATGAGCACATGAATGAAGAATCCAATGCTCTTCTTACCACCTAACTTCCTTCAGCTCCTCCCCCAAAGACTTTTTCTCCCAGCTGGGCACATGGTATCAGACCATGGTTGAAGGGAAATCAGCCTTGTGGGATGTAATGAGCAGCTAAGCTGGTGTGTGTGAGAGAGTCCTGGATTCTTCACCTTCCTGTTCTTTTTCACTCTCAAACCTCAGTGCCACACCTGCATTCAGTGTGACTGCCCCTAATCAGAGTTTTAATTAATTAAGCGTCTACCCAATCTTGGCTCCTGTCCTGTTCAATATATACAAAAGTGGCATTGTTCCCTCCTTTTCTTTTCCATTGCCAAATTATGCCTCCAAGCCGGCCACAAAAAAAGTACTACTGTTTCCTTGTGTTCCAAACGATGCTGTAATTCTATCCCAGGTGAGGTAGGCCAGGTTGAGAGACTCTGACTGGCTCAAGGGCACCGAGTGACCTTCATGGCTAATCAAGGATTCGAACCCTTGTCTCCAAGGGACTACCAGCCCAACAGCACTTCACTGGCTCTTACGTACTGATTGGCTGCCGCATCTAGTGTGGCCCCAGGAACAAGTGGCAAATCAGCTGATTTGAGGAAGCATCCTTCATCCCACGCCACCCACAAATATTTGTGTGCGAGGAAAAGGAAATAACCATCCTTGTCTTTGTTAAGTTCTTTGAAAATATCTTTCGCTAGAGCAGCCCTAATGAATTATTTATCCGTTTTTGGTGTGTGTTCACAGCCGTTTTAATTTGAAGAGATCAGCAGTTTTATTCAAGTTATTTATTCAAGATGTTAAATGTAAATACGACATCTTTGCATCCGGTGCGAACCATTTGCATTAGAGTTCTAAATAGCAGTTAATAAATTTCAAGGATTTTGCTTGGGGGGTGGGGAACGCGTACATTTCCCTTTTTAGAAACAGAGAGAGAGAGAGAAAGAAAGAACACACTGAGATGATGAGTTAAATAAATCAAGGGTGCCACCATGTTTATGAATAGAGGCACTGGGAACTGCTTCATTACAGGCAGAAATCAGCAGGTGAAGTGTTTCCCTTTAAAATAGACTTGCTCAGGCACTATTCCCAAACAGGATACATCCCACACCATGCACAAGGTCACACACGTCAACCTGACCCCCAAAGTCTCTGCATGCACTGTCCCTGCCAGTTACACCCCCAAACTTTCCATATTGAGCAGGAGTGTGCAAAAGGGGGCTATACGTGTGTTTGGCTGTCACAGGAGCCAGCCAGTAACCACACAGTTCAAAGTTGGAGTTAGCTCTTTCTTAGCAAAAACACAATCGCTACAGATTAGACTGAGTGTCAGGCCTAATGAGCACAACAGCTCATACCTGGTAGGTCTTGCTCCGGGAATCTATTGCCGGGACTGAAAGTCCTTGCCTCCCCACAGCCGTCTACATCCTCAGGGCTTTTTCCAAGCAATTGGAGACTACACCTGCAAACAGCCAACCTCTTCTCTGCCCTTTTCATGCCTCTTCTGTTTCTGGGAGACGGGGAGGGGAGAGGGGAGCTTATCACAGCAGGTGGGGGAGACCCGTGACTCTTCACCAGCCTGACCCATCTCTGCCTCTTGGTCCCCCCTGCTCCCACTCGCCTGCTTCAGCTTCTGCCTCTGATTCTGGGCTTCTCTCTGCCACAGGCTCTCCCAGCTCACTAAGCCCTGTTTTCTCTTCAGCGTCAGACACCTCCTCTTCCCATTCTTCTTCCTCTTTTCCTTCTGACCACTGATTGTTGTCTTACCACCAATCCCCAGGCTCTGAGCCTTCTTCCCTCAGTGGTTCCCAAAGCTGGTTCCTCCTACTCTTCCTCTGTGTCAAACCAGGCCATGTCAGATGTGGTGGCGAGTTAAAACAAAGAACTAAACACAATTAGCAAGCAATTAGGATATTGTTCGGCTCCCCAAGCCATGAAAAGCCATACATTTGTGCAGAGTTCTTTGTTCCTTGGACTTGAACCAGGTTCCTCATTCCCCACACCCCCATTTCTTTTCTGGACAGTAGGTAGCCTGCCATCGTTAAGCCCATCAAAAACCTGCCTTTCCTCTGTGACATTTAGACTTTTATTGGGAGAAATGTTCAAAAGGAGACCGTCAACCCTTTCAAGATAAAAAGAAAGGCCAGATTAAAAATGGACAAAGCACTGCCACGAACCAGCTGAGAGAATTGGTGTGTGAGCATCTTTACTCCCCCGCTTTTCATCATTCTCCAGAATGAGATGAACTGATAATGGGCATGTGAAAGTACACGGCTACTATAAGGATCCAAACCCATGATTCTGACAGCCATTTCAAATATGAGCACTTTCCCTAGAGGAAAAAGTGCAGTGCCAGTGTGTATGTGACAAAGGAATGGATTTCCCCATATGAACCACCTCTCCCCATATGAACCAACCAGGACCCCGTGATCATCACCTACAAACAGATGTGAAACAAACAGCAATGGCTTTTTGGTGGTGGCTCCTCAGCCTTGGAGGAATAGCCTTCCCTTAGAGGTTTGCCTGGCACCTTCTCTATTGTCTTCCCCACCACCACCAGATGAGAACCTTTTCAATTGTGTTTTGAGTCCCTGTTATAAATTCAGCCTTACCTTTCCCCATGACAGAGCATTCTATGTGCCTTCTCACATACAACACCTCACCTGCAGCATGAAGAGATACGGGGCAGAAAAAGTTTTAGCAGTTAGTTCTGTTGTATGTACAAAATGGCATGGTTCTACCTCTGCATTGCCTAACACTTCCTTGCTGCAAAGAAGCTTTGGCCCCCTCCTCTGCTTGCTATTTTGCCTGAAGCTGCTCCCCCCCCAATACTCCAGTTCTATGTTTGTGAAAGCCATATAAATTACCACCTGGGTACTCACCCAGGCCTAATTGTAGCTCCAAATTTTGTGTGTGTGTGTGCGTGCGCATTTTCCAATGAACTCCAGCAGCCTTATCGGTACTGCCAATTCACACCTCTGTACAGGTGTCAGGTTCTCCTGAGTATAAAAGCTATATTTGCCACAGTCCCGAGGGTAAGGCATATTCATAGAGCAGCATTTTAATGGAAAATCTTCCTATTATCTTTGGAGCAATAGAATGGGGGGAAGCGGGAGGAATACATCACAATTGCTAACTTCCCCCAGAGAATTGAGACCAATATTTACATTGATTTTGTATTTCATTCAACACAAAATATTTTCACCCCCGGGGAAATCACGGCCATTTGTGGCTTCTCCATAAACTGTCTTCTAAGGACTAATTTGTTCCATACAGTTGCTTGGCAGTGGACATGAAAGAGCAACACAATAAGCAAAAGCACTCAGTGTAAACTCTGGAAATGGGTTTTAGAAAAACTAGAATCCTTATGGAGTCCCTGGAGTTTGAAAGTTGCTCTGCTTTTTAATGGATCATAGGTAGACAAACAACAGCTATTAAATCTGATGGCCCCATTTATTTTGGCGAGTGGCTGATTTTCTAAACATCCATAAAAGCCCTCTGTGAGAGAATACAAGCTGGGCTGAGTTTTACACTTGCTCAACACCTGCTATATTTCCCCCAGTTTAAGAAGAATGCCCATTGATTTAACACCTTTGTAAAGATGAGCCTGTGAAATGGTCAGGGAAATCGTTATTTCAGCTGGGAAAGGGGGGGGCCTTCTAAATACCATGCAGAATAATATGTGGAAACCTGTCTGAATTTTGTTAGGTGTACATGCTTCCTTGCAAATGCACCCGTTGCGTACATGCACCCCCCCAAAATTGTTTGTTTATTTTATTAAAGTTCTGGACCACCCTTCATCTGAGAATCACAGGGCAGCTTACAATATAAAAACACCAAAATGTATACCATAATAACAAACAAAAACAATGCACACACACCCCAGTTTAAAAGGCCATAGATTGTTTAATTAGCCAAAGGCTTAGGAGAAAAGGAATGTTTTTGCCTGGCACCTAAAGATATGTAACAAAGGTGCCAGGGGAGCTTCCCTGGGGAGAGCATTCCACAAACTGGGGAGCCACCACCGAAAAGGCCTGTTCTCATGTTACTGCCCTATGGACCTCTCGCAGAGGAGGCACACAAAGAAGGGCCTCAGGTGATGTTTGCAGGGGCCGGGCTGGTTCAGATGGGGAGAGGCGGTTCAGATGGGGAAATCCATGCCTTTGGAATTGTCACATCCAGTGCCCTACACACTGGCACTGCACTTTTTCCTCCATGGAATCCTAAAATAGGGTTTGGATCCTAAAATAGATTAACAAGGCGGTTCACTGAAGGGAAGTTTTCCCTACTTTCCTAGTCCCTACAGATACCTGCAGCCCTTGAAAAACATCTTATAGAACAGTTGGGGAGCCTCCTGCACAATGTGGGATGGGGTGCAGAGATGGGAAACTCTCCTTCTATTAACTTCCTTAAGGTAACTTCTCAGGATCCAAGTCAAATTTTGTGGCAGGAATTGGATTGGACTCAATGAACTTTTAATGCATACTGCTCAACCGTCCCGATTTGAGTAGGACATTAGAGAAAGCCATTTTTGCCCAGTGCTCTGGTGCAAGTCAGCTGGCTCATGCCAGAGTGCCAGACCAAAACACACTTGCTTCTTTTTTGGGGGGTCTTGTGCTCTTATGCGAATCAGCTGGCTTCCTCAAGAGCTCAGGACCAAAAAAATGAGCAGCCCAGTTTTGATCAGTGGGATGTTGTAGAGTACATTAACAGCTTCTGACTGAGTGGTTTCATCATTGTGCCAGAAGGTAGGATCCGAACCAACCGATTCAAATTACAAGAAGCAAGGTTTAGATTGAACCACAGTGCATGGATTGCAATCCAACATTTAGCAATCTATTCAGGAAAATCATAAAGCCACAACAGCACAGTTCACCATGCCACTGCTGTGGATAATAAGTTGGAGAACATTTTCCACGTATTACTTTGTCAGTGTCACACAACAAAGCTATGAGGTGGGTTAGTATATTCAGTTTCACCATTGCAAAATACTTTAAAATAATTTTGGTCATCTTGATGCTTCAGACAGACAATAGCCCTGGAGGCAGATGGCTACTTGACAGGCAGTTAGCTGGCTCATTAATTTGTGAATGGAAACGATCAGGAAACATATGGAGATAACATCAGCAATAGTTAGATAGGTACTGTCCATATATGTCTATATGTGAGAAACCATTAAACTATTGATAGGCTAGACAGCAGCAGCAAGGTTAAATTACGCCATGTTACATAGAAACTTCTTCCTCACCCCAGTTTTGAGCTGATTTTCCCTGGATGGGGGAATCCTTCCCAAATTCAGTTGAAGTCAGGCAGGTCTCTGCTGCCTGTTGAGCTTCTGGCACCTACTCAACAGATTTTTAAAAATTCATCAGGTATTTTAACTGAATTCTGATTTTATGGCTTTAGCCAAATTTCATCTTCATTGTCTTTAGTTCCTTGTACACTGCTTAGAAACTATTGCAATTAAGTGGCATGTAAACCAATCGACCAATAAGGCAGGCATGTACCCATTCGAAACCCTCTAAATCAAAGGCAGCATGTGTCACGGCCTGCTGAGTGAATTGATAATCCCTTATTCCTGCAATTCCAGGAAGTACACACAGGTAGTTTATCAAGTTCTTGTGTGTGGCAATACATAGCCATTGGCTGATATTAGTCTTGGTGGGTCGTGTTGTGCAGGAAGGGAGGAGAGTGCTGGAGGAGACTCTTGAGAGTCCAGCGGCCTGCAAGAAGATCAAACCTATCCATTCTTAAGGAAATCAGCCCTGAGTGCTCACTGGAAGGATAGATCCTGAAGCTGAGGCTCCAATACTTTGGCCACATCATGAGAAGAGAAGACTCCCTGGAAAAGACCCTGATGTTGGGAAAGATGGAGAAGGGGATGACAGAGGACAAGATGGTTGGACAGTATTCTCAAAGCTACAAACATGAGTTTGACCAAGCTGCGGGAGGCAGTGGAAGACAGGAGTGCCTGGCGTGCTCTGGTCCATGGGGTCACGAAAAGTCGGACACGACTAAACAGCCACAAAAAGGCAAGATAACTCATCTGCACACCCACAGACCCACAGACCCAACTAGGTAGTAGTAGTTAGTCTATATATGTTCTTGCTATTCCATTCAATGAAGATAGTTCCAGGTGTATTGATGGCTGACCTTCCTCTAGATTCGGTCTGAAAGGACTTAGATGCTGGATATGAAACAAAGTAAAAAAATTCCTTCCAGTAGCACCTTAGAGACCAACTAAGTTTGTTCTTGGTATGAGCTTTCGTGTGCATGCACACTTCTTCAGATATCTGGTCTCTGTCTCTAAGGTGCTACCGGAAGGAATTTTTTTACTTTGTTTTGACTACGGCAGACCAACACGGCTACCTACCTGTAGCTGGATATTAATGAGACCAAACTACATATTAAATTAAATGCATGGTTTGCACTTGCATCTTTAATTTCAAACAAACTAACAAGCAATGGATTGAGAGGGGGCAATCCAGTCAGGACTGTGCTGGGAGTGGATGGGAGATTAGCCCTTTTCCTTATACCATACTCTAGATGAAATCCCCCTCCTCCCGAGAGCTGCTATTTGCCCAGGTGGGGAGCTCTTATTGGTGTCACTAGTTGCATTTCTCCCTGTGCAAATAGCAGCTTGAGGGCAGAGGATTTCCATCAGGATTTGGCCTGGCGAGGAGAGGATTAAGCACAAAAGGAGAGGATCAATGGCAGCTGTCGGAAAACCACAAGAACTAAAAAGACAGTTGCACAAATAGAGATGATTCCCAATGCATTTTGAAAAAAACTCTTGACAAGAGAAATTGTTTTTTTAATAATAATAATAATAATAATAATAATAATAATAATAATAATAATAATAATAATGTGCTTCTGCTTAGGTGAGCTGTAGTAGAAAACTCATCCCAAGCAGTTTAAAAAATAAAGGAGCTTGAAACATTTCCTTTGATAGTTTCCTGAAATGCGTTAGGACCCTTGTCTTTTAGAAAAGGATTATTAACCTTTTCTCCACCCCAAGCACACCTCAATCTGGACCACCCCCTCAGCCCTCCTCCTTTTTTAAAAAATGTCAACACAAGCCATGCACTTCACATAAGGTGCTGTTGGATCTAAGTCTTGAGCTGAATGGGGGTTATTCCCAGGTAAGTGGGTATAGGATTGCAGTCCAATACATCAAAACAGAGGTGTTATCTGCCTCTGTCTGAAAACCACTTAGGTTCTTTGTTTCCAAACTAGGAAAAATATGGAATTGCAAACCTCTAATTAAAACCCTAATGTATTAATAGTCACTGTCATATTTAATCTGAGCAATCGTTTCTTCTCCCCTGCAAACAAAATTGGCATGAAATGGATTGCTCTGATCTCTACTGAATTCACAGGGGGGGGATGAGTTTGATTTCCCTTGCAGTGCTCTTTCACATGAGCTTATGAACCCTGTAAGTAGCCAAGAGGTACAACACTGTGCAAATATGTGCTTCCTTTTATGAGGTCTACATTTGCATCTGCTAGATTTCAAATGACCTCGCTGGCAGAAAAATTACAACCTTGCAGCAAGGAAATGATAATGCAGATTACAATGCAGACGCTATTTTCCCCTTTTGTTAATGAAAGCAAATAGACACAGCTGAATAGTACTTGGTTTTGCAGATCCCACTGCAATATCACATTGACTGTGTTCAAGTCTGATGCCACCATACACACTCCATGATCTACATGTAGGGTCTGTACTATTCTTAAGTGGGTCCCTCATGCAGTTGCACACCTTCCTCTTAACTAGGCACCACAGCAGATGCCTGGTGAACAGCAGAATGGTTGCTTTATTGGACGAATGATAAGCACGATCAGCTCCGAGGACTGCTTACACAGAACTGAACTGATAGAGGGCTGCAAAACACTCAACACGAATCCCACTCACCCAGTCATAAGAGGAGCAGTTGCTGCACTCAATCTCCTAATAATAATAATAATAATAATAATAATAATAATAATAATAATAATAATAATTTTATTTATATCCCGCCCTCCCCAGCCAAAGCCGGGCTCAGAGCGGCTAACAATAATAAAATGATACAACATTCTAAAATCATTTCATTATAATATTAATTCAAATCAGATTAATGGCAACCATTGGGCTAGAGTTCTGTGAGGATTGCCATAGGAGGGAGTCAGGCTGTGCCCTGGCCAAAGGCCTGGTGGAACAGCTCTGTCTTGCAGGCCCTGCGGAAAGATGTCAAATCCCGCAGGGCCCTAGTCTCTTGTGACAGAGCGTTCCACCAGATCGGAGCCACAGCCAAAAAAGCCCTGGCTCTGGTTGAGGCCAGCCTAACCTCTCTGTGGCCCGGGACCTCCAAGATGTTTTTGTTTGAAAACCGTAAGTTCCTCTGTGGGACATACCAGGAGAGGCGGTCCTGGTATGTCCCACAGGGTATTCCTTTACATACCCTGTAGCAGAGGGTATGTGTGTCTCTGAGGGAAGACTGGGAGCTCAAGACTCACCCCCACACCTGCCCTGGGCTGGTTGGACACAGAGGAACTAGCTGGGGAACCACCAGGAGAAGAAAGCTCAGAGTGGTGGCTGGACAACAATGAGTGGAAAGCCCTGGAGAGGAGGGGATTTAGACAGCTGTGGGGAGGTGGGGACTTTCAGTCTCAGCAGCTGATCTGTGGGGCAAGAACTACCAGGGATGAGTTGCTGTGCCCATTAGGCCTGACACTCAGCCAAGTCTACGGAGACCATATTTTTGCTAATAAAGCATTAACTCCAACTTTGGACGGTGTGATTTAATGCCAGCTCACTTTTTGACAACACTCTACTGGGCACATGTGTCAGGAACCAGGATATTTGAATCTGGGTTGGGGTGTCCCAAGCCAGGGCCCCTGGCCTGATACTTGAATGCAAGACTTGAGAGAGAAACCAAAGTGCAAGCAGGCATATGTTAGAGCAGAAAGGGCAGAAGATCAGCCATGCTACTGGTTTTCCAGGCTTAGGCAAGCCGCTTGCCAATCACAGGGATTGATGCTTCACATCCCTCTCGCCTTCCAGGCCTGATGAGCACAGCTCCAAATGCCTCACTAGATGATCTTTGAGCCTTGGCCCATAAGGTTGCTCATTCAAGCCTCAGAGAACCCCAATGGCACTCCAAGCCATGGTGTGAACCTGCTGTGGGATGTATCTGCATTTCAGTGTGCAAATAGACTTCACAGTACATATAGAAGGAAAGCAAAAATAGAAGTGATGAGAATCCCCAAGAGTTATGCTTTCCTTCCATCTGCACCTTGTTTATTCCTGGCAGCTATTGTTTATTTTTTCATTTTCCCCCCTCCTCCCCTCTCAGCCAATCCTTTAATGATATGGGTCTTTGTTTCCTTTGGGCTGTAATCAGACGTTTTCTGTAAACATCTGTTCCTGCTTTAAATGGCTTTAAGAGCATCTCATATACAGGCTATTAAGGGATATTACGAAAAGGGTTCGTTTTTCTCCAAATGTAAGCAAAGAATACCTTCAACATTATCTCAGGACTGGAAGGCAGGGCTAGTAAAATGAAAATGAAATCCAACAAGGGCGAACATATATACAAGGCCCACAATTACAAAATGGGGCCAAGGCCATAGTATTTCCAAAATAGATTAAGTGGTTATAGTCTGACACTAATGGCCTCATCACACTGGCTCTCTATATAATGTGCATCGCTAATGGGGTGGCGTAGTCCCCCATTGACTCCACTATTTTGCACTTGACTCTGAGCAAGGTTGTAGTAGAAGACAAAGTAGGCATCATGTCCAAAGTCTGCCAAGTTCTGTATGAAAGGAGCCTTGGTCAGATAGGGGTACCAGCCACCCATCAGATCTGTGTTAGGTGATGTAGAAGCTGCAGCTCCACACTTAATGAAATAGCTTGAAGTCTGATCTGTACCTTGTTTCCAGAAGATCAGGCAACACTCTCTCTCCTAGAATATGATCTTTGTATCAAAGGCAAGCATCCAGAGATAATTACAGGTAAAGGTGTTTCCAGAGATATTTAAGTGCCAAAGCATATTTTGTCACAGTGAGGAAATGTAGGCAGAGAAAGAGGAGTGTTGTATTGCTTTGAGATTTGCTTGCTTGTTTGTTTGTGGGGAGGGAGGGAGGCAAATAAAAGAAAGGATTTCTTTTTTTTAAAAAAAAGTTGAAACCTTTTACAGGTGACTTAATGATCCCATTCAATGGGATTCATGACTGACTTATTAAAAATTAGCTGATTATGTTAATCTATTAAATCTGAATAAATTTGCATATTACTGTAACCTCAGTATTGATGCTCCCCCCTCCCACATTCTCTGTTGCAGTAGCCCAGCAGGTAGCCTCAACACATAAGCTGCTATCACACAGCCCCATGCCATGAGTCAAAATTTGCCCTTAGTGATTAGAATTGGTCTCTGCTTATTAATCAGCTCAAGCATAAGCTGGTTAACAATTAAAGCTCGTAGCTCTATTCAGAAGTTCAGGGTGGGTGTATTCAACATGTTCCTATGATGTTAATGAACAGGACAACCCCATTGCCTGAAAGCAAAACGTGATATATGATTTCCTCAGTGGATGCTTACAGGTTGTTGCAAAGTACTTAAGGGGTTTTTAAAGAGTAATCACACTTAACTATTGAAGAAGAATGAGCACCATTGTTATAAAGGTGAATTTGCAACAAGGAGTGGCATCGGAACATGGCATTCTTAGGCAGCTGCCAGGGCCCCAGCAGATGTATGGATGATTCCTGCTCCGAACCCCACTTATGTTCCCCCCCCCTTGCCTCCTCTTTGTTTTTCTGTATTTAAAAACTTGCTGCTGTTTTAGCTATTGTTTTATTGAGATGGTGGGGGTGTCGCTATTCTATGTGCAGGTATGTTGTTTTAAAAAATAATTATAATAATTTGGGAGCGGTATTAAGTGCTTTTTGCTAAGGTGAAAAAGGCAGGGTAATTTTTAAAAAATGCTTTAAAAGTGCTTTCCACTTCCTGACACAGTTTTGATCTTTCTCAAACAGGCAGAGAGCTACTCATTGCTAAGCCCTTCATAAACTTCATAACAAGCCTGCAAATACAGTGGTACCTCTGGTTACGTACTTAATTCGTTCTGGAGGTCCATTCTTAACCTGAAACTGTTCTTAACCTGAAGCACCACTTTAGCTAATGGGGCCTCCTGCTGCCGCTGCGCTGCCAGAGCACGATTTCTGTTCTCATCCTGAAGCAAAGTTCTTAACCTGAAGCACTCTTTCTAGGTTAGTGGAGTCTGTAACCTGAAGCGTATGTAACCCGAGGTACCACTGTATTTCTTTGGCTTCTTGGCTGTGCATAGGATGCTCTCCCCAGAGAGGCTCACCTGGCGCCTTCATTACACGTCTTTAGGTGTCAGGCAAAAATATTCCTCTTTTCCCAGGCCTTTGGCTGTTAAATAATCTATGGACTGTAAGTTTGGGGAGAAGTCTGTTATCACAATGATTATTTTATTATTAGGCTGCCTGTCAGTATGCTTTTTACTATATTTTTGTTGTATTTCTTAATCATTGATAATGTAATGTGTTTTTAACGCTGCCCTTGGAGCTTTTGATAAAGGGCAACATATAAATTGAACAAATAAATAAATAGCTCCCAAATGAAAAAGGATCCTAGGTTAGTGTTCTCCAGAATGTGCCAACTTTTCAATGCGCAGGGAGGTTGTCGAGTATTCAAACACATGATCTCCCGCATATAGCCTGATATCATATGATCCAGGAACAGCTGTTACCTCACCATTCTCCTGCCTATGCGCAGGAGCGGACTTTGGTCTTTAACATTTCAGTGGTGCCCTGTGCGAGGCCGCAATTTGGCAAAACCCCCCACACCTCTCGCTTGCTGTTCTGCTAAATTCACTACATCATAGTTGTGGCGCCCTGCAGTGCCCCCTAGGCTCGGCACCCAGTGTGGGGAAACCGGTTTGTGCTTCCCCAAATCTGCGTCTGGTGTGTAGACTGGCTGTGGTTCAAAGGGCAAGGCGTCACGTTTTCCATTTGACACATCTGTGACTTGTTTCTTACCAGTTTCAATACTGAGTGATATATATTGCAAGGTGGTATCTAAGAAACCACCTTATTATTACCACTGTCTGCCAGAAACAAAGGAAGGAGACAGTGATGCCCTTTGAAATCTTAACCCAAAAGCTATTCATAGGAAAGAGGAGTCTAATTGGAAATTAGTTTTCCCTCCCCTCCCTGCTGGCCCTTTTAAGTGTGTAGTGACAGAAGAAACTGGCTGCAGAATGCAGGTGAAACAATGATGTCATTCATTCATTTTCATAACACCACGCTGCCAAAAATAACTGCCTGAACTCTGAAGAACACCACGGCCTTCCTGCTGGGACAAAAATAACAGAACAAGGGCCATCTGTACTGTTGCTCTTTGCAGGGTGGGTGGGAATGCAATCTCTCCCAACCCACAACCCAATTTTGCATTACGGAACAATGAATTTGTCTTTCTCAACAACAGGAAAAAATCACTCTTTGGAGTTTTAGATTTCTCTGCAAAAGTGAACTAACTCTTTGCAAATCATCAAATGGTGTACTTAACTGCATTTTGCTTCCAAAAAACATTGAAGAGCACAATGCATATGCATAGCTTGTTCTTTATTCACGGGAATTTGAAGCACTTCCAAGGAAGGGTGGGAAATATGTGGGAGGAAACCACCAATGTGGTGAACATTATTTCTGATGAGCTCCTATGTTCTGAATGTTCCTTTATGTAGGGTGATTTTCCAGGTGTGCCCTGGAGATTGCAGTGCCCCCTTTCCCAATGCAGAGTGACTGCTCTTTAAAGTGCAATATCATATCCCAACACAGAATCATAGAGTTATAGAGTTATAAGGGATCATGGGAATCATCTGGTCCAACCCCCTGAAATGCAGAAATCTTTTGCCCAACATGGGGCTTGATCCTATAACCCAGAGATTAAGAGTTTCATGCTCTACCAACTGAGCTATCCTCTGTCATAATACCTGCCCTTCTTCTTTTTCTGGTATGGTGCAATCACATCTTATATGAGAGTTCAGTTCCAAGGGTTCCAAGTCCACCACCACCACCCCTCAGAGGCCACCCTACCACCTCTCCTTCCCACAGCAGATGCAATGATTGCAGCAGCAGCATTACGGAAGAAAGGGGAGACTCTCTTCCCTTTGTCCCCCGCCTCCACCAGCAGGGGAAGGGCAGCTGCTGATTTGCTGAGGAACTGTCCCAGTCTGTCCTGTCTCTTCCTTTGCAATTCTTTCACTGCACCTACTCACTCTTGGTCCTGCTTACCAGCCCTGTCAGCTCACTCTGTCCCGTTGCCTACCTGCCCGCACTGCCAACCTGACTACTTCTCTGCCTGCCTACTTGCCTGGGCCAGCTGCTAGCTCTTTTGTCATCACACACTGCAGCATGATGGCAGCCTTGCAATTTTATTATATGCAAAGAAATTGCTTTGCAACAATGTGTTTATTAGGAGAAATTTGCATTCAAACACTGAGGAGTTTTCATGAGGACTAATAATAATAATAATAAATCACAATCTGATGTGGAGTAGTGGAGAACCAAACATAACATTGGGAAAATGAGAAACCAAAACCGATACATTGTATAGTATAATGGCCATATACATTACTACCTCCATACCACAGGTGCTGGGGAATAACAGCAGGAGAAAGCTATTTATTATAAGTGGACTTCCCATGGGCTTCTAGTTGTCCACTGTGGGAAACAAGATGTTGGATTTGAAAGACCTTTCCTATTATCTTTTTTTCTTTGTTATTTGTTGAAAACACCAACTTTTGGTTCATTAAGTCAGTGTGTTCCATTCTGGGTAGATTCTGACTAAGCATATCTCAACGCACAGCTATGACAAAAGTGTATGGTTAACTCTCTTGGGGAGAAGGGTGGGCAAAGATTGGAGGCTTTTACAGTTATTACCCAGTACCCCAGTTCTCTCTCTCTCTCTCTCTCTCTCTCTCTCTCTCTCTCTCATCCTGCTGATCTATGTAGGTGGCAGTAGGTGGCAGCAGCTATTAATTCTTTGAGATATTTTAGGGTATATTTAGTACCAGCAGTTATCCTGGAGCCATTAGTCAGACATCCACTTTGGCCTACCTGCTAATCCTCTGGGGTAAAGAGACGGGTAAAGACTCTTTAAAAGGCTTCACAGACATCAGACTTTCTATGCACAAACAGGTCCTTGAACTTCTCTCCCCCTTTCGCAGGATCTTTGCTCTATTGCCTGGACTTTGCTTGCCTCACTTAAGCATCCAGTTCTCCATCTAACCATATTACCCTCTCCTGATCTTGACAATGTGCCAAAGTGGTGCTGGGAGGCAATGCCACATTAGTTTGTTACTGAAACAAAAGTGCTGCCGTCTTAAAAAAAAAAAAGTCCTGTTTTAATCTGTCACCAGGTTTTCGGTTATCTGAATCACTTCTTTTTGTGCTTCGTAGCTTGGAATTCAGCTGACTATTACTGAAATTACCTTAGCGAACGGAACATCCGGAATTGCACTGACAACCCCATATAGCTAAATCATTTACTAAGCATCTGACTTTTATAACTTCCTTCAGTAGGGACAAAACAAATCAAAGGCAAAGGGGGAACACAGGAGTTGTGCTCAACCCAGATAGGCTATTGTATGCTCCTACTATCTTTGACTCTTATTTTTGACTTTCTTCCATCCCACACATTAAAAATAATAATAGCTGAAAATCCTAGGTTTGGGTTCAGCAGAAAGCCTAACCCTGGGGGAATTATTTGCCAGCAGTAGATCAGAACCTAGATTGGACATAGGGAGAAAGTGCAGAGATTTCAGAGTGAAGTGTGGGCTATTTGAAGGCCCATTTGCAAACAAGCCCATGCTGCTCTTTAAACCCCTAAAACCTGAAGGCTCAAAGAGCAGCATAGGAGATCTTGCAAAAGGGCTTTGAAATAGCCTCACACCACACTGGGAGGGAGGAACACTTCCCCCTCCTAGAGCAAGCTGTGCTCCCACTGCTCAGCAGCTGATGAGGCATAGGGGAGTGCTTTGCGCTAGCAAAGGAACAATTGGGAGCTCACGTTGAGCTCCCAGTTGTTCATTTGAGGCCCTGCCCTTACCTGTTGCACACCTGATGTCTTGTTTGGTGTCAGGTGTAGGGCAGGCGGCTGTGGCTTGCCCTATACTCCAAGCCCAAATGGGGAGGCCTGCTGGGCTAAGTTTGGCCCATGGGTTGGAAGTTCTCCACCCCTGTCCAGGGTCCTTTCCCCACAGTGGCCAACCAGATACCACTGGGAAACCCACAAACAGGGCACGGGGCATCAGCCCTCTCCTGCTGCAGTTATCGTGATTTGTAGATCGCGAAGACAGCAGACGACTTGCAGCCATCACAACCAGAGTTTGCCACTGGGTTGTAACTGTTTATTATGTATTGTAGGTATATTTATACTGCCCTTCCATCATATTCCCAGGGAGGCCAGAAAAAGAACAAAACAATTATGTAAATACCCATATATTTATATATGCTGCAACATTATAAGTCATCCAGACGATTTCTAAAGAGCCTGGGAAACTGGTCTCACTGCTTGGCATGGTCAGAGCCTCTTGGCCGGAGCTTATAAGATGTTTAAAAATATGTAGAGCTTCAGAACTAGCTTAAATTGCTTAAAGCTATTATTACAGTAATTGAAACATCATTCCATTCTGGGAGCAACATCAAACATTTCCTTTTATCAGGCTGCCTATAGATATTAAGGCTAAACCAAGCTAGTGTCGTCTCTGGGGTAAGATACGGTAGAAGTCTATTGGCTTCACCAAGTACAAGCATGTGCGGGATTTTTTCCTACCCCTTTTGATACAGGTCAATGATCCCATTAATGTCACCTGATAAGAAAGTCAGGACCTTTATAAATTAAAGATCACATGTCCTGGGAAAACTAATTCTTGTTTTAATTTAAAACAGGCTGTTGGTGGGTTGTTGTGTGTGTGTGGGGGGGTGTTAGGGGATAGAGTTTACTCTTCATTTCAAAACAGTTCACAGTATATTGTCAGTTTAGTTCCTGGCTTTATTTGAGAAAAGATCAAAGATTCCTGAAAATTGATGTGTAGAATGCATTTAATCATTTCATTGCAATGTGCTGAATAAGTTAATAGTTGAGAAGACTCTGTCAAGCATGATACTAAGTAACACAGTTGGGCGAGAGTCAACAAAGTCCTTTATCCACATACCTGGGAGTGAATTCAGTGGGACTTCCTTCCCAGCTGGCAGGTATAGGGTGACAATGTAAGTCTTCTTGATTTCAAAAGGAGTTGCCAACATGTGCTTAGATCTCTCCCACTATCCTTAATGGGACAGTGTATAGGGAAGTTTTTAATGTTTGGTGTTTTACTGTGTTTGACGTTTTAATTTGTTGGAAACCACCCAGACTGTCTGGGGCAACCCAGTCAGATGAGTGACATGTAAACAGTCTGGTGATTTCTGTTTCAGTGTATCTGAAGAAGTGTGAATGCACACGAAAGCTTATATCAAGAACAAATAGTTGGTCTCTAAGGTGCTACTGGACATTTTTATTTTTATTTTTATAGATATTTCAACTGCGTCAGACCAACACAGCTACCTACCTGAATATAAATCATTAGTGTAGCTTTGACTTAATTGCATCCATATCCTGGACTGAAAAGCATGAATCTCAAATTGCGTCTTTCCCTTTATGGTCTTATAATGATTTTACATAAACATGCGTTATCATAATATTGAATATCTATTACAGTGAATTTCAAAAATTCAGTGAATGTGAACACTCCTTGGCGAACTACATAAATGTCCTGAAACATAAGCGTTTCCACTTGGGATCCCAGTGAATGATGAGAATTGCAGTCAGCAGACCGCCATAGCTATGTGCACATGAAACACATCCCATCCATGAACCATCATTTACTGAATATGTGAGAGACAGTGGGTCATACCTGGTGCTTACAGTCTCAATGCTGATTTGCCCCCAGGCCAAGCCTGGTAGCTGCACATTCTGCATTAGTAGGGGGGGGGGCGCTATACATTTACAGCCTAGGCACACAATCCCTTCCCTCTCTCACACATCCACTGGTGTGTGTGTGTGTGTGTGTGTGTGTGTGTGTTGAACTTTATATTCACCCACTAGAACTGGGGATAGAGATAGACTTTCATGTTAATTTTCTGAGATGGTCCTCAGTGACACATGAATATCAACATTTGCCAAATTTTGGACATTCACTGATACCGATATGGGGTAATGTCCAACTCAGCCATACTCAAGAGCAGTGCTGGATTTATGTATGGGCTAAGTCGGCTGAAGCCTAGGGCCTCTAAATCTAGGGGGCCTCACCAGCTGTCCCGCTCCCCAGCTTCCAAAATTGCAAACCCAAGACTTCATGTGTGGGCAGGGCAACTCGGGCCTCTAAATCTAGGGGGCCTCACCAGCCTGCCCTCTCCCCAGTGCCGCAGTCTCCCCTCTCCCAAAATTGTAAACCCAAGACTTCATGCAAGGGCAGGGCAATTCAGGCCCAGCAACTATTAGACTCAGGGATAGCCAGTGGGGCCCAATCTGAAGCAGTGGGGTGCAACTTGATTTTTTATTTTTTTTGGTAGGGCCCCAGTTCACAGCCAAAGTCTGCAAAATCTTATAGATATAAATAAAATCCATCTAGATTGCCCTGGTGCAGGGGCCCCCTTAGGAGTGGCCCGCTGGGCTCAATTTGGCCCAATTACTCCAATTGCCTTAAGGTCAGCCCTGATGAGACTGTGCAGGTGGTGGACTGACAAGCCCTGCACCTTCTAGGTCCCTGGTGTCACCATTCAGAGTATAGACTCAAGGACTTGTTATGGAAATAAAGGGGGGACACTTATTGGAAATCAGTTTTGCCACTTCTTCCCCCCCAAACCCCAAAACAGTGAGCCCAGCCACCTTTTATTCACAGTCGCATAAGCACTACACTACAGTATGGCCATAAACTTGTATGTTCAACCGCTGAAATATGCACCTGTAATTTCCGGCGCCACAGAAGCGAGTCCCCGTACCGCACTGCACTGGTTTAGCGCAGCGCACAAGTTGGCAGCTCGGTTCGGGGGTAGTTCGTGAGCTGGTCAAGCAACCTCTGTGGGCCGCAGGTTGGTGACCCCTGGTGGAAAATATGTAAAAATCTGAATATTAAGGGGAATGAACTGGAAGCTATGGGAACCAAAAGGATTGCTAAATTCGGTTTATCTTTGAAGTGAAAATTCTATGAGTATGGACATAAAAATTCAAGTTACTAGTAAATGCTTTAAAACATAAATAAAATATACTAAGCATAAGATGAATGGCAGTATAACAAAAAAGCTTGAAAATCATTTTTAAAATGCTTGTTGATCGTTATTATCAATCTAAAAATCCAACAGAGGGGGAACACAGGAATATCTCAGTGCCTTAGCTATTTCTAACTGATGAACAAAGAGTTTCTTAATCAGGAATCCCTGGAGATGAAATCAAGCAGGCAATCACTAAGCTGACTGGCAATAAGATACCAGGCCCATGTGGCTTCAGTGATATATATATATATATATATATATATATATATATATATATATATAAGTTATTTCCTCATTTACTGGGAAAGTGGACTAATCCATGCAATATGCTGCTGGTTTCACATCACAGTACTTCTAGTTGTATCTAAGATACTCAGAGTAGACCCATTGAAGTTAATAGCTAATTATTAACTTAAGACCCTCTGAAGCTTGGTTGGAAATCATAGAAATTGGGATCATATCGCCCAATTTCTCTTCTCAGTCAAGATCAAAAGTTATCTATATTCATTTTGATTCCCAGGCTAAATCAAATTGTTCCATCCATTGTAGACACAGATCAGGTAGGCTTTACCCCAGGTTGCTCATTTTCTTCATGTTATTTATCATCATAGGAAAAAACAAACAATCAGACTCTAACACTGGTCACAGTAGATTGCCAGAAAGCAGTTGATTGTTTGGAATGGCAATTTTTGCATAAATTATTGAGTTTTCTCAAATGGGAAGTAAGTTTTGTAGGGGACTATCTCAACTATGGCAGTCTTCAAAGGCAATGGGGCTGAACAAATTCCCTGGACGCAACTTCATGGGACAAGGCAGAACTGCTTTCCTGGTTGCTCTACCCCTTCTCTCTAGAGCAGGCATAGGCAAACTCAGCCCTCCAGGTGTTTTGAGACTACAATTCCCATCATCCCTGACTACTGGTTCTGCTACCTAGGGATCATGAGAATTGTAGGCCAAAAACATCTGGAGGGCCGAGTTTGCCTATGCCTGCTCTAGAGCCCTTGTCTATAGTGCTAAGAAATAACATGAAAACCAGTGGTTTTGTGGTGGAGGGCAATGAGACCTTTTAAAACTGCATGCAGACAATAATGCACCTATAATGCAAGATCTCATAGGGGAATTAGAGGAGGAGGAGGGGGAGGAGGAGGAGAAGAAGAAGAAGAAGAAGAAGAAGAAGAAGAAGAAGAAGAAGTTGAAGTTGTTGTTATATAGTTATGGAGCTTCAGTGGGAATCCACATAAACTATGAGAAGTCAGAATCTAGGTATATTAATATAAAACCAGATGTGCAAAATAAGCTGCATGCCATGAGGCATAGTAAGGTAAAAGTAAAGGGACCATTAGGTCCAGTCATGGACGACTGTGGGGTTGCGGTGCTCATCTCGCTTTACTGGCCGAAGGAGCCGACGTACAGCTTCCGGATCATGTGGCCAGCATGACTAAGCCGCTTCCGGCGAACCAGAGCAGTTCACGGAAACACTGTTTACCTTCCCGCCAGAGCGGTACCTATTTATCTACTTGCACTTTGACGTGCTTTCAAACTGCTAGGTTGGCAGGAGCTGGGACTGAGCAATGGGAACTCACTCTGTCGCAGGGATTTGAACTGCCGACCTTCTGATCGGCAAGCCCTAGGCTCACAGCACCACTCGCGTCCGCATAGTAATTTGTCCCAAATTATTCAGATATAGTGGCATAGATGTTTCTAGAAACGACCTTGTATCAACTTAACTATACCCCAATGCTCACACACCACACCAAATACAGTTCATAAAGGTGTAGGGTTTCTGAATCTTTCTTTGCAATCTTTCTTTATTATATTTATAAACATTGTAGACTATGGACACCTTCCACCATATTCTTACTTTTGGCTCTTGAAATTTCCATGACGTTGAAATTCCAGTTTGAGATTTTACCACATTATTTCTATATAAACGTCTCTCTTCTAGGTTAGGTAGCCTACAGTGGTACCTCGGGTTACAAACATCTCGGGTTACAGACTCCGCTAACCCAGAAGTAGTACTTCGTGTTAAGAACTTTACCACAGGATGAGAACAGAAATTGTGTGGCGGCAGCGTGGCCGCAGCGGGAGGCCCCATTAGCTAATGTGGTACCTCAGGTTAAGAACGGTTTCAGGTTAAGAACGGATCTCCGGAACGAATTAAGTTCTTAACCAGAGGTACCACTATAGCTGGGCTTGCAATGATATTGCTACAAATGCCATTACATGTATTTATGTTGACAGTGCTATATTTGTATATTTGTATTCCTTATTGGGCTTTCAATAAAAAGGTTTTTCTTCAAAAAAATATTCTTGATGGAAGCCGTGTGTGTAAATTACTAAGCACTGATGAGACAGCTGATCTTTTTGTGTGACATTATAGTGACAAACAGTGAAAAGGACGTCTGTGCCTCCCCAATCCTGAGACTTGTGTGTGCTTCCAAATGTTTAAAGACCTTTTGCGGTTTGGAGGTGCTTGTTATTCAAATTAATGAAAATGGGCTCAACTTACAAGAATAAAAAGGCTTTTAAATGCTGATTAAAAATTAAATCAGCTGTCCGTTATCCCCAGGGGGTCTTGTTTTAAGAGCTGTAATTCAGCTGAAAGTCAAACAAGTAATCTTTTCAATGCAGATAATTCTCATGCTGGAAAGAATTTATTGAAATTGTTTCTCATTCCTGAAACGATCAAACTTCAAATGAAGAGGTGGTAGGGAAAGCAGATTTCTTCTTCTGAAGCTGTGTTGGAGGCCACAACTTAATTGTTACCAATTTGCGAAGGCTTTTCTACTATTTTGTCTGCTCTTGAATAGAAACAGATGAAATGTTTCATAAATGGGAGAATGAATATTCCTGGCTGATCAAGTTTATTATTTACTCCTGTGAAAAGACCATGTAATTGACTATATTTTAGGAGCATGAAATAGATACACACATATATTTCTTGCAAATTCAATTCATAGCCAGGGAGTACAAGAAAGGAGACAAAAAATGTGACAGCCACAAGAAAACATTTGCCCCGAAATGAATGAGTTGCAATAATCTCTTGACTGTTTATATGGTCATAGTCAAGTGCATATGTCTTGTGACTCAGTAATAATGGTGCTTTTGGAACTGGACACAAGACCCCAGGAAACATTTGTCAATTTCTGTTTGTCAGTGTTAAAGGTGCATTCATCCTTAAACGGGAGGCATTTTACTCGGCTTCAAACAAGCATCTGCCCTAGCCAATGAGTGCACCTCCTCTTATGATGAAGAATATCATTACCTTTTAGTGTGAGATTCATTCCTCTAAGACAAGTTTAAGGTATACACTTTCTATCCCAAAGACAGATTGCAACATGATTTGATGTGTCAGCTGGCGTAGCAGCTGTGCTTTTTCTTCAGGGGGTACTCACTGGTACCCAGTACGACACCTCTTTTTGTTGTTGTTAAAAAACATGGCACTTACTGTAAAAACTTCATGTTGAGTACCGACACCTATTTTCCTAGGGAAAAAAGCACTGCCTAGCAGTAGGAGGATAGCACCAATGTAATAGCTAAATGGGACAAAGCCACTTTCAACCAGTCAGATCAAAATGGCAACCCATTTGGGCTCCTTTCTGGATCCTCAAAGGGCAGCTTTTGTTCTCTGTGCTAAGTAGAGGTGAACCCTTGACACACTTATTTTATAATCCTGACAAGGAAATACTTTTAAAGCCTCTTGTTTCCTCCAAACAGAATCAGACATTTTTACAAATCATATACTAGACCAGACATGATGGTGGGAAAAACACTTTTCCGTGTGGACCTGCCCCAGCTGCATGGAATGAGGAGAGTGAAGAGTGCACACTGGAATCAAGCAATTTCTGGTTTTTGACACATGTGACATAGCTACATCACAGTGTCTCCAAAAACCTTGACATATCTCTTGGGAAGACAGGAGAACAAATGTCAGTGTACTGGAAGCAGCAAAGATCACCAGTGTCGAAGCAATGATTCTTCAACATCAACTTTGTTGGCCTGGCCATGTTGTTCGGATGCCTGATTATTGTCTTCCAAAGCAACTACTCTGTTCCCAACTTAAGAATGGAAAGTGAAATACCGTTGGACAACAAAAGAGGTTTAAAGACACTCTAAAAAAATGTAGCATAAAACACCAATAATTGGGAAACACTGGCTTGCGAGTTCTACAACTGGAGAATAGCTTCTACTAAAGGCGTCATGGATTTTAAAGAAGCATGAATTCAGGACGAAAGGGAGAAACGAGTTAAGAGGAAGGCACATTTGGCAAATCCTCATTGTGATCAACTCCCACCTGGAAACCTATGTCCTCACTGTGGAAGGATGTGCGGATCCAGAATGGGCCTCCACAGTCATTTATGGACACATCGCTAAAACTGCGTTCACAGAAGACTATCTTACTCGTCCACAAGTGATCACCAAGAGAGAGAGAAGAGACATCACAACTGGATTGTTGCATGTGACGTCTATGGCCTAGAGTTTGGTGACCAGGGTCAACCTACTGAGAGTAGGTGACATGCTGAAATAACTCCTGTGACTTCCAGTTCATTTCCAGACACAGTTTAAAGTGCTGGTGGTGTCCCAATGTGGACATTTCTCAAAATGCACCTATGTACGCTTGACTCTAGCAATTAAGTACCCAAAGAGTAGCCCTGCATCAGCCAGAGAGGACACAATCTTGGGATGCAGGCAGACATAATATTAGAGATGTCATGAGCAGGATAGCGAAGTAGCACTTTTTGCAGCTGGCATTTGCTGCAAAGTTGTAGAATCATTCCCACCCCCAACCCACTTCTAGCTGTATGCTGGAAAAAATACATTTCTATCACTCCTGGAATCCTTTCCAGGCATTTGATTTATGCAGCCTCAGTGCATGTAAGTAGAAGGCGACAACATTGTGCTGACAGTCTTTGCCCCCTCAACCCTCAGGAATTCATGTCACTTTCTGAAACAAACCTATGCATTTCCAAATGTGTATGCATGGGCAGCTCTCCATGCAATCAGGAACCCTTCACCACTGTAAAAATGCCCCACTACTTTGCAGATCTTACACTCTGGACTTAGAGAGCAGCTTTGCAGTTCCCTGCCCTCCCCCAGCTTTTCACATCAGCATGGCTTCATTAGTGTCAAATTCTTTTCTGTTTGTGTGCACATCGGGTGGGGGCAGGGGGGGTCAATGGAGCAGATATTATTTTACCCTGTGCAATAGTATTCACATTTTGGCTAGAGATGAGTTAGGAAAGGCTGAAGGACTCCGATCAGTGTGAAGCCAGTTTGAGAAACAATGTTCAGGATACATGTGCATTTTTTATAACGTCATGTGAACATGGATTAAATACCCCACACCAGAAAAGCAGGGAGAGCATGGTAAACGAGAGTGTGAACACAGCTCTATCTTGGAATAATAAAATCATAGACTTGTAGAATTGGAAGGGTCCTCGAGGGTCATCTAGTCCAACCCCCTTCAAGGCAGGAGTCTTTTGCCCAATGTGGGTCTCAGGACCCTGAGATTAAGAGTCTCCTGCTGTACCAATTGAGCCACCCCAGCTGGCCCTTAGTAATTCTTTAGGAAAAGGAATCACCTACTGTCGGTTCCTAAACTGATAGTTTCTGTCCCTGTGCTTTTTTAACTCTCTGGTTAGGAGGAGATAATTTTTATGAGGCATGTCAAACTGTTAGTTTCTCAGAAACGTTTCAGTGTTCCACCTAACAACAATATTCCAGCTGGGATCATTATTGTCAAAAGAAGCAAGTTATGTTTATGATAAATTTAGACTGCTGAAAAGGACATAGCTACAGGAGTGGCATTTTGAATGGATTTCCTTCGAATTGGCACAAGACACAGTTTTGCACAATATTACTCACCATCTAGGCAGACAGTGTTTTTTTTAAAAAAAATCAGAACATTTTGTTGTTATTGTTGTTGTATGCACTTGCTGAAATGTTTTTCCACAGTCTGGGGGCACTGTTGTGCTTGCAATTTAAGAAAAGCTCTACTGTAGTTTGAAAGGAAGAGATTAAAGAGCAAAATAAGAGAAGAAAAATATGTTATCTGTAAGCAGGTGCAATCTTGCTACAAAGACACCAATGCACAGCTACAACAGTATTCAGAGAACACTCTGAAGTAGAGAATGTGTTCCAGGATAGATTGAGCTTCCTTGGAAGCTTGTTGCAATGAGAAGATCAGAAATGCAGGACAAATGTCCTTGAAAAGCAGATCCTCTGTCCGCTACTGATTTTCCCTTGCTATGCACAACTGCAGAATGGTGCATTTTCAGGCATGTACTCAGTTCTCTAACTGTGATTTGGGATGCTTAAGGGATTCATTATTTGCAAATACTAATGCAAACTGGCCTGATCTGCACTTCCACGACCAAAGCACGAATCAGAAGGCAGTTGTCCTCCAGGCTTTGCACAGTTTTGCAATGCCTCAACTTCAAAAGTAGTAAAATGCCTGTGTTAGGACCAAATGCATTTAGAAATGCATATTTTCTAAGGCAATTGTTGCGGATTTAGGCTCAGAGACAGAATGACATCAGGTGCCTTAAACCTGTTATATGCAAGTTTTTGACCTTCAGGAATGGCACCTGTGCCAGTGAACATTTGTGTGCCTGCTATGGGATCTCTGCACCTTACAAAGGATTCTGGGCCATTAAGGGATTCACTTTGTGCACTCATGCAAATGTGCATTTGTTAGGTAGTCATCTCCTCCTGCTCGCTTCCTTTTGCGCGGACAGGCGGAGTCCCCAGATCCTGCACGGTCCCCCCGTCATGTGGAATAACGACTCAAGACAACGTGCTATGGGATTAAATTGGCCACAACTTTATTAAATTTCAAATGTGGGTAGACCTTGGCTCAGGCATTGGGCGTTCTCCCTCCCTGGTCCCCAGCCGGGGACCTAGGGAGCATCAGGGTTATCCAGTGTGTGTGGGGGGGATGGGCCGGCTCTGGAGAACATATGTTCAAGCAGAGATGGCCGCCCCCGTAACGCCGCCGCCGCAGGAGAGAGCAATGACGACCTTTCGGTGTACGGCCAAAGCCTCCCTTCAGAAAACCCCTTTAACGGGGAACCCTGGTATCGCCGCCACAAGAGGAAGATGGACAAAAGGATTCCGCCCAAGGCCTGATACCGCCAAAGTTGTGACGTTTTGCTACGGGAAAGGCGAAACCTGCCAATGCAGGGAAATTCCTTTCCGGCCCTTTAACAGCGACCTTAACGTAGCAGCGCCCGCATACCTGTGAAGAAACGTTAACCTGCAAAACCTGTGAAGAAAAGTTAACCTGCAAAATAAGACCTTAACTGAGGGTGGGTAGGGTGGGAGAAGCTCTGGAGCCAAGTGAGGATTCCTAGGTAAGATCCTCCCTCTATTGTGTGGGCAGGTAATCCCTCCCCTACCTGGCCTGGTCTGCTTGGCAACGCTTCCCCCAGGTGGGATTGGACAACTGACTGAGGTAGGCGGAGACCTCCAGGTATCCCACCTGAGGGAAGGCAAAGCCAAGCCTATGCTGTTGGGGCGCTCCAGATCTAGGGGCTGCACGCGCCCGCGCAAAGGGCGCCCCCCGTTTTAAGTGGGGAGCGGTCATTCCAACATCCTTCTTTCTGCATCAGTCTTCCTCTCCTACAGACTTCCTCTCCACGGATCCACAAAATCTCCACCTTGCCTGCCTCAATTTCCCTCTCCAAATGGGAAGGTAACCAAACCATAACTAGACCTGAAGCTGGATTGAAATGGATCTACATAATGAATCTAGATCAGGGGTTGTCAACCTGGTCCCTACTGCCCACTAGTGGGCGTTTCGGGATTCTAGGTGGGCGGTAGGGGGTTCTATGACATAAGCTGAATCCTCCTTCCGTAGAACACTGGTGGGCAGTAAGGAAATTTTACCATCAAGAAAGATGCATTAGTGGACAGTAGGTATAAAAATGTTGACTACCCCTGATCTAGATAATCTGCCTCATCCAGGAACACCTGGAGCTGAGATTACTACCAGGTGATCAAGTGCATTATGTAACACCATGCCATTTTATACTTTAAAAAATGATTCCATAAATTAAGAATTAACCAGGACTACTATGCTTTCTTTCTAAGGATGCCCTTTCAGATAGCAAGCTCTGAAAACCATTCCTAGAATGAGATTAGTTTGACACAAACAAAATGCAGCTAACTCAGAATACTCTCCCGATGTAAAAATATAAAGGGTTTTCGCATTGGATATGTCAGAGAAATGAATGATCCATTAGGAAAAAAGAGAGGGGCAACTATTAATTCTATGCAGACATTCAGCATGCTGCACTGATTTCTGCCTGGCCAGCCAGTTTGCCCAGCATTCTTTCATGTAATCCTCAGGTAATTTACTCCGCAGGCATCGTACTCAAGACAGTCAGCTCAACCCAGCAGGGATGATGTGCATGCAGAAGTTGGCTTGTAAGCACACATTCCCTGCTGAATTGCACAAGGCATGGGGTGTGTGGAATGGGCTGTTCACTCCACTCCCTGTGATGCCTCTCTGAACCCATTGCATTAGGAATTGAATGTGGTTACAGCTTCCAACTTTGGTGGCTTCAGTCCCTGTCCAGGACAAACCATTCCAGCCCTCTTTCCTCTCCATCCTTCACAGGAAAGCGAAAAGGTTGGATTCAGGGCTCCCCATCTCTTCCCAACAAGTGATCATTGCTGTCAGAGCCAAGAATGCCAGCTATCAATTGGGTGGCTAGGCACGTGTACAATACACTGTATTTTTCCGTCTAAAAGATGCCCCCCATGTATAAGATGCCCCCTGTTTTGGGGAACTCCGAATTAAGAAAATGGGGAGAGAACTATCCGGGTATAAGATGCCCCCAAATTTTGGACATTATTTTTTAAAGGAAAAAATCTAGTCTTATACACGGAAAAATACGGTATATGCAGAAGCAGCCAACTGCTTCATGTCCTTTGGTATAGATCAGGACCAGTAGAACGGCTTTCAAGGAAATGTAATATCCACTTTGCTTATGTGTGGGCAATGAACAGGTCCCTTTGAATTCAGTGGAGCATGTGCCTCAGCAGTTAGACAGATGGTTGCTGACAGAGCCCTGAGCATGCAGCGGCTTCTACTTCTCTTGTATTAGAAAGGAGATGTTCCACACATTCATGGGATTTCCCATTGCATGCATGAACTGTTGACCTTGAGACACAGTAAGCCTCTACACATGGAATTCTAGACATACAGTCAGAGTCACTATGACTCAGGGCAATGTCAGATGCTGAGGGAATTCACAGGACGGTCTTCACCCACAGCATAATTCTGGTCTGCAACTCGTGTACAGACCAACAAATAAGTTTTTGTGCCATGGAGGTGTCCCAACACACAGTCTTACCTTTTTCCTTGAGCATATCAGGCAGATGCTCCTCCTTTTAAATAAATTCATCTGAAATAGAATTTATTATTTTGTGCATATAGTCTTGTATCCTGCTGTACCCTTCTGTGAGTGGAAAGTCATTCCATTCACAGAGGTGTCTATGAACTAAGGGCGGCCAATTTCCCCTCCACTGGATCTAAAGCCCTTCTATAAACAGAACATGATTCAACTCACTTTCATCCATTTTCTTACCATTAACCAAACCAGTAGTTTAGGAACATTTCCATAACAGAGTTAGGTGAGGTGCATTAGTGATGTCAAGGGTGCTAGCCATTGGACCCTAGGTAAATGGGGTTGGAATGGCATCCTTAGTTTGAAAAACCAAACAAAATGGGCACTTAGCGATCAAATTTCTCCCTAATGTTTGAATAAGCATATGTGTGTATGAAATTAAACTCTTTGAAAACTGTATCAGGCATATCAGTATATTCAAGCATTCTGCCAAAAGCTAGATTGGACAGCAGTATAGTCCAAGTATTAACTGCTACTATTATTTTTTAAACTGTTTTGGTCTCACTAGATAGCCATCTGCAAAAAGACTCACAGACTCAGAGGTTTGTTGTGAGTATGAATGACATGAAGAAGGAAGCATTACCAACAGAGCTTTAGGGATATGCTGGGCCATAAAATTAAATTTTAAAGCCTATCATGGAGAGATGAATATCTATTAACGTAGTACAGAGAAAGCATTTTCCAGGGCACATGTATAAAACGCTTCTGTAGTCAGGCCCCGTGAGAATGACTATCAGAAGGCAGAATGGAAGTTTATTTTATGCGGCTACATGTAAAATGTCATAAAGAGAGACTCTAATTTCACATTCTTTTCTTCACTCATTGCTTTATAGGCCTTCAGCCCTCCAGGGAGTGTGACAAATCCACATAATGTCTCCGAGTGCTGGAATTTGCATTTGCAACTTCAATATAGCTGAGAGATATGTATTAAAAAAAGGAAAAAAGAAACAAACCCACTATAGCCAGAGAGCTACATGTTAACTACACATTTAAGATGACTCAAAGCATACATTATTCTTTCCAAAGTGAATTTTAACTTAGTTTCCAGAAAGTGACTCCAGAGGAGCCATTTTCTACCCAGCACATCTGCAAGTGGGAAAAAGTGGCCTGAATAAAATCCTCTGTGCCTTTTGGTCCATCCTTTCGGCTCCACATTTCACCACAACCAGTATTGGCTTGTGCCAGAGGCTAGCAGGGTCAGGCAAATGCCAAGGTCTAAGAATACTAAGGCAAAGGGCCAACACTGCCAACTTGGTCCTCATTTGGCATGGGGCCTAGCCAGCTTAGACCAAGATGGATGTGAGATCCTACCCTAGAAACCCTTGCAGTCAGAAAAGGAACTATGGCATGTAGAGGTGTACCCAGGTTCTTGTGCCCTTGGCAAGGATCTCTATCAGTGGCATTAGCCCCCCCCCAAAAAAAACCCCACTTTACTGCAATAGCCACATTAGAAATGACTACATTTTACATGACTCAAAGTGTCCAGAGTGAGGGCATGGCAAGGAGGAAGGGCAAAAGAAGTCCATGTAAAAATGCAGATTTTGTGGAGTTTTTTAAATGTAAATTTTCATGTGTGCATGTGTGGTTGTCCCCCCCCCCCTTTTTTTTTTTTTTGAAGGGAGATGATACAGGAATGGAATATACATATGAATGGACACAAATCAGAAATAGAAAGATCAGTCCATCCTAAGGGCATCCTCTTAGTTTGCAAGCACTATGCCCCTCCTATGGACCCTTCCCCATAAACTAAGTCACTGAAAGCTCCCCCCTCCATATCTGGAGCTGGTCATGACAACCAGTGGAACTTTCAGTGCGTTTTGGGACAATAGGCAAATTATTCCTTGTGCCATAAAACCCACAACTGTTCCCCACCCCTTTCCTCTCTGCCCCCCAGCCAATCAATTTGAGTTCATTCATTCTCAGTATCAAAAATCGACTTAATCTAAAAAATTCGGGGTGGGGGGTGGGTGGAGACAGCTGGGAAATTACATCTTTGGTGTCATCAGGTTTGCTCGTCAGTCAACTTCAATATAAATTTCCAGCATTGTCTTGAAAGAATCCATAAGTGTGGTGCAAAGGTGGAAGAATGAATGGCTAAATGACAGTCTTTCAATCTGCAGGTGTCCACACAAAGATTTACTGCTGGTATCTTAGAGGATATGACAGGTTGTTATTTTCCCGAGAAAATCATTTGTCACATGCCAAATATAAAACTACAGCATGTCAATGTGACAGTGATAAGGATGGTGATGAAAGACGGCAGAGGGCAGGGGGACAGATCACAAAGACTTAAGCCATTTATCTCCTCAAGAATTGACTTACTTCAGGGCTCAGGCATCACAAACCAAATAATGGCAGAGAGGATGCTGAATCAGAGAACACCATAAGGAAAACCTAAAATGGCAACAAAGACCATTAAGAGCAAACAAGGATATAGCAGGCGTAATCGCGTAAGAGTCAGAACAAATGACAGAAGTTATTATAGGGTCAGGGAAGGTCAAAGCAGGACAAGACAAGGGGTGGCTTTTTTTTAAGCATGCTTGAAGCACAAGGAGTTAGGTTGGAAATAAGCTTCTGTCTAAGCTATCAGTTGCCGCTTCC
The DNA here is from genome assembly GCF_965112155.1 of Podarcis liolepis. Lineage (NCBI taxonomy): Eukaryota > Metazoa > Chordata > Lepidosauria > Squamata > Lacertidae > Podarcis > Podarcis liolepis. The sequence continues at coordinate 29,723,401 of NC_139556.1, forward strand.
TGTTGCAAGGAATGCTGGGAGCGTAGACCCAAGAAAGCTTAAGTGAACGAGCCTGCTTTCGAAGGTAAGGCAGTGCTAAGGAGGACTGGTTCCCAAAAGGCTGGATACACCACTGACAGGCTGTATCTGTCGCAGAACATGCTGGCCAGTAAACACACAATCCAAAGCAAAAACACAGTCTCTATAGTGTCAGACCTAAAGAGCACAGCAGCTTGTTCCCAATGGGTCTTCCTCCATGAAATCAGTTGCTGAGACTGAAAGTCCCTGCCTCCCCATAACCATCTAAGTCCCCTCCTCTCCAGTGCTTTCCCCAAGCAATTGGAGACTGCTACCTACACATAGCCTGCCACTGCTCTGCCCATTTCAGCCCGCTTCTGGTTCTGGGAGACAGAGGGGGAGGGGAGCTTGTCTCAGCAGGAGGAGGAGCCACATGTGACTCTTCACCAGCTTGACTCCCTCAGCCTCTTGACCTCCCACTCGCCAGCTTCAGCTTCTGATTCTGGACTTCTCTCTGCCACAGACTCCCCCAACGCACTAAGCCCTAATACCCCCTTCAGCGTCCGACAACGCCTCTTCCCAGTCTTCTTTCTTTGACCATGCATTGTCATCCCACCACCAATCTCTGGGCTCTGGGTCTTTTTCCCTTGGTTGTTCCCCAGCTAGTTCATCCTACCATTCCTCTGTGTCAAATCAGTCCATGACAGCATCCATTGATCACCCCCAAGAGTTCATTACATACTGACAGATGTCAAAATGACTTGAATAATTTTGTTTTTCTGTAAAGACTGTGTCCGAAGACACAGAAAATTGCTTTAAAATGGGAAGAGGGTCACAAAATGTTAGCAGATGTAGTAGGAAGACCTACCAATCTCCAACAAAATATTTCCTCTCCTTTGAAGTCTAGGGATGTCATGGATGGTTTCAAAATGTCTTGGATGATTTAGAATAATCAAGGAAGACCAAGTCATAGAAGGCAGTAAGTGATGGAACCAAGCTGCCATCACTGCGCATTAAAGAACACACATACCTAAGGCAGGGATAGAGTCAAGCAACATCTGGAAGAGCCACAGGTTCCTCACCCCTACTCTAAAGAGTGTGATTTTGATGTTGAAGGGTGGGAGTAAGTTTTCACTCTGGACTGAAAGTCATTGACAACCCCTGTGACCCAGACAGTCAGCAAAAGGTAAAAAGGGCAATTGGATGCAACTGGTTGCCTGTGCTTAGCTTGGTGGACCAAAGGTTGTGCAGTGCAAAATAGTATTAAGACAGCTAAGATGAGAGAATCAGAGATTTCTGGAGAATTCCAGCTTAGTAAGCCAATGGTGTGAAAGCCTTCTCTGAGCAAGTGAAGGTCAGATGTCATCACGGTCATATGAGAGGAGACAAGTTCTTTTTAATTCTGCTTCACATAATTGTTCCCTTCCTCTTTTCCTTTTTAACCTCCTCTTTCTTGTCCAGTCCCCTGATTTTAGAGAAGTTTCTTCTTTTGAAGTCAACAGTTCTGAAATTGCTGGGTGACAGCAAAAGAGGGAAGACAGCAATGTTGCCCTTGTGCCCTGCTTGTGAGCTTTCCAGAAGTGTCTGGCCAGCCAGTGTTAGAAACTGGACACTGGGATGGATTCTGATTCTGATCCAGCAGGGAGTATGACGTTTTCTTGTGAATGCACTGATCAAGCCACTCCTGTGATTTTTAATTGCTGATCTGAAAGAAGGCATGGATGATGGAAGAGGGGTTGTGCTAAGAGGCTGTGTTTATCTCAGTGGCCTCTTCAAGGAATCTTGCAGCTCCAGCATTCCTGACATGGCCATCCACCCTCTGCTTAAATAACTCCAGTGAAGAAGACCTAGGCAATCTCTTCCACTGCTAAACAGTTCTTACTATTTGGAAATTTCTCCAAATGTTTCAATGATACCCGATTCCTTCCAACTTCCACCCAGGGGTTCTAGTCCTGTCCTATGAAGCAGCAGGGCACAAACATCCTTCTGTGTGACGCCCTTCAGATTTAAATCAGTTTTTTTGTTGTGGTTACTTAGTATGTCCCATGAGAACCAGAGATTCAGGTGCTTCAGGGGAAAGTTGTATGAAAAGTGGGGTGGGCTCAAGACTGTGGGTTGTATCAGGGTAGCACAAAGGGCTTATCCACATTTACCTTTCCTGTGTATTTCCAAGCACTTTTATTTTGCTCTGGTAGCTTCCCTGAGAAAACTCACTCTTAAAAGCTCAATTGGAGCAATTATCAACACTTGAAAAACCCAGATTGACATCTGCTCCAATTGAGCACTAAAGAGCTGGTTTTCGTGATGAAAGCTCTGGGGCAAAAAAACAACACCAAAATAACAACCCCACATGCGTTGCACAAGTTTCCACGAGTGCAACTGTTGCATTGACTGTTGCATTGGATCCTGCAGTTCAACATCAAAACTAACCCATTCACCAACACAATAGCCCTTGCGCAAGTGGACAGAGAACACTGGATATAGTTCTCTGCCTCCATTGACATTCCTCGGTGAATCCTACCCCCCCCCCACACACTTACAGTGTAAAAGCAAGGCTGACATTGCCAGCTCCCTGCGAGTAGACTCTGTATGTTCATCTCAATACCCCAAGTATACTTTGACTATTCAGGGTGTTGAGAGTTTGCAGTGGGGTGGACTGTTCTACCTTGTAGTTTTAACAGTTTCTGAAAGCAACAAATCCATAATCGGGAGACCTTCTGGGAAATTATGAGCCTCACTAATGCCTGTGGATTTTTGAAGAGTAATTTCCAAAAGTAGTATTCCAGCTATTTTGAATTAAATGCTTTGGCTGAGATTTACTGCTTGGGGTTTATGGCATTTTCTACATGATGTAAGAGTCTATGTCGTTTCAATTAGAGAAGCAGAGTGTTAATGCCTTGATATTAAAACCATCTGTACCTAACTGTAAGAAAAAATGGCTGTCATGTTTCAGTAATCTATGGAAAAGCCAACTATTCTCTTTTAAAGAACAATAAAACTGTACAGTACTTAAATCTGCCTGTTTGGTCAGTGGGTTGTGTAAGTTGCTTTCCAACTTATCAGTGAAAATTAAAGTGGTGTATCTATATTTTTGCAGAGAGAGAGAGTGAGACCTCTCTATGTCAAGAATTCTTTGGCCAGATAAGTTCAGAGATTTCCGGTGCTGCCGCCACCACTGTTTCCTTTCTCAGCTCAGTCCCTGCCAGAGAGAAAGAGGAAACACATGTTTTTATCCATGGCTTTGCTTTTACCACCCTACAAAGGAAACTGATACTAATGGTGATGTATACAGCAGGAGGGTCATCAGCTGAAATAGGCAGTGGACCACAGTCAGCAGGAGGAATGAGCAATCATTTGCACCCAGTGACAGGTTTAAAGGGCCCCCCAAAATAGAAAGCAAGCCCATTTAGCCCAGTACTACCTGTTCTGGCTGGCAGCAGCCTTCCTGGTTTTTGTGCAAAGGCTATTTCACATCACTGACTACCTGACTGCTTTAACTGGAGGTGTCAGGAATCAAACTTGGGATTCTTTGAATGGAAAAGAAGTGCTCTGCCATTCCCCTTTGTTTGTATATATTTGTACATTAATAGTAGCTTCCCCCAGTCTGCTCACTAAATGGATGTTTCCCCCACTGTGACAAAAGGAATGATGCTTATTTTGCAACCCATTTCATGCGAGCCATTGAATAATCATTTGAAGAATGTGGTTGAAAGAATTCATAATCCATTAACTAGTATAAAACATGCTATTTCCCAAGTGAATAAAGGTAGGCTTGTAGCTGTACAATATGGGGGTAGAACAATGTTTGTGACAATTTTTTGCTTGCTTGCTTGTGTGGAGTGGAAATAGATCTTCTTCTTCTTCTTCTCTCTCTCTCTCTCTCTCTCTCTCTCTTTTGTATTGTCCTAGCTGCTGAAGTGCATGTAAAAAGAGAATTATTTTCAAAGGATTAATATTGCAATCAAAGCAGGAGAGGCTGCATTATAGGAAAAAATTTAATTCTTTCAGTTCTTTTCTTTACACAGAGTTTTGTGTTGCAAAAGAGACATTTTGTTGCTATACTACCAATTGCTTTCACTATTGGAAGCTGGAAGGCGATGGAAATTTATAGCTGCTCTTGTCGGATTTATATCATGTCCGACTAATGCATGCACATCAGTCAGGGTAGTTTGGAACAATTAAAGCTAGCTACAGAATACAATAACATTCCATTAAAACAATGCAGAATAAAACAAAGCCAGAACAAAACAGAGCCAAAATCATCATATCAAAAACATTAACTCCCCAGTAAAACACAGGTCTGCCAGAATACAAATGCCTTTACCATCTGGTGAAAGATAGCAAAAGTGGGGGCCAGCTGAGCCTCAGCTTAGGAGTGGGCACAATTTAGATGTGGATACTGAGAAGACAATTGCTCCTGTCTCAATCAGTCAAGCTTCTTCCATTCCTTTCCACCAACCGTGCAGATAACTCAACAAATCCCCAGCCAACCAGTTATTACACAGTAAATGTTTATTCTGCAAAAATACTCAGCAGTATTAAGCATAATTTACAAGCAGCTCATTCTCCCACCTCCATCCTCAGGAATATAATGTCATATAAACTGCAACCTAAGCACCTCCTCTGTCTCTCTCCCCCCCCCCCACTAGATAGAGCTATTCTCTACCTGTGTCTCACACTGAGTGGTCAGTATTGGGGCAAGTTTGGGGCAAGTACTCTTTGTTGAGAGAACCCCAACAGAGATTGAAGTCACAAAATGTGAAACATAGTAATGTGTGGAAATATAGGCTGTTAGACCTTAAAAATATGCCGACCTAAATGAGTACCAAAATTTCCCTCTTCCCCCAGCATAGGAAAAGACATGTTTGGTAAGTTAAAAATTGGTTTATTTACCAAACTCTTTGAACGTCAGGTACATGTGCTTCAGAAAAGTTGCACAGGCAGTAATGTGGTAAAAGTTCCTGGTTTATTACTATAGGAACTCAAGAGTAGCTGGTGAGAGCCATGTGGTTGAGCTGAAGCAACCATCTCAAACCTTTTCACACTCTGGGCATCTCAGGTAGACTGGAGAAAACAATAGGCTTGATTACCTACTTCCTCCCAACGTAAGGGGAAGTGACATAGCTAAGCATAGCAGGGCAGCTTACTCTATGGTATTAACTCCTTCATGCATCAATTAGACTTAAGCATGTTGGTTATATGAGACTGGTTATCCCACAGTCTGTACAAACTGTCCTTATTGACCAGGGCAGATTCGATTTTCTGATAGCGATTCCTGTTAAAACAATGTCCCTGTTTTGCCTTTTTGGAAGATTTGTGGGGATAGTAGGGATTCTGGGGGTAGGAAAACTCAGTTATTATGAGTTGCTAGCATTGCTATTCTTCAGGTTTCAACATCACTCTATAGGCCTATCATTAAGTTATTAATGTGCTGTACGCACACACCCAAAAATGTACAGGCACAAACCAAAAACAAGAGAATCAGTGTTTCATTACAATAATTACCTTATTAATAATTGGAGATAATATTGTCACAAAGTAAAAGATGCAAGCAAATAAAAGAGAGTTCAAATCAGTGTAGCAGGTTACTGAAGTCATATATTTCTTTTCATTTTGTGATAGCAAGAGTAAAGCCAAACAACTTACGGTAAGTGAGAGAGCTACAGTTGCTGAAGTCAACAGACATCAGTGCCATCTTGTGGTTGTAAGTATTGGACTGGATATGGAGAAATCCAGAAAGCAGAAAAGAGGTTGTTGGGTTTTTTACAATATAAAATTGTTGACTTAAACGTGGAGACTGGAAAATTGCTAAGTCACCCTAAACTGTTGCCCTGTGACCTGTTATGTAATAGGAATGTGATAAGTGATAGATTTCTTCAGCCTATCCACCCCATCCCACAGACTAAGAGATCTTCATCCCTGTACTGAAAGTGATCCTATTTCTGTTATTCAAATTGTTTCATACATCAAATAGAAAACCTGCCTCAGGACATCCAGTGTTTCAGCATGTCCGTACTTCTCTGTTCATATATACATACATACATACATTTCTCATGCTTCATGGCTATTGTTTTAGTAGATCTATTCAGCTGGGGAAAGTAGATATGAAGCTAGTGAAAGTAGGTGGGTGGGGGAAACAAGAACCCAGATCTTCCAGAAGACTCTGAGCAGCTCCCTTGCTGGAAAGGTCCACATCTAGGAGCACATTGATCAAGGACTGGAATGGTGAGGGAAACCAACTACAATTTGGGTGCATGCACTACTTCTGCAGCCCCCTCTTCCCTACTGCTGAACCATTTGTTTCCCAATCAGGTGTGTGTGTGTGTGTGTGTGTGTGTGTGAGAGAGAGAGAGAGAGAGAGAGAGAGAGAGAGAGAGAGAGAGAGACAGAAGGGTGGTCATGGCCACTTTTACTTTGGCCACACCCAGCAGTGGTATGGAGCGTTCAGAAAGTTGGCCAACAGGGAATGCTCCCCCCTCCCCCCAAAAAGGATAAATCCACCAAGATATCAACATCTTCATACTTTGGGTATATTTCAGAGCGTGACTTTTCTTCATGTTGTCACTCATTTCGTTATACATGTTGCTTTCTACAACTGGAACAAATTTGCTCCCAAAAGGTCTCTGAAAACTTTGCTGTCTAATGTTCTCCAGATTGCCACAATACTTGATACCCCATGCTATTCGAGTCTGGTACTGGATATTTAGCAGCTGATAATTTTAAATTTGTTATTCAGTATTTATCAGAATCTGAGAGTTTGCATGCAATGTCCTTTAATATCTGATGGAATTTGATCAACGTACAACTGCATTAACTCTTTGACCACACATGAAATTTCACATATGGTTTCACATGCTGTCAAGCCCTGCTTCAGCACTTGGCGTTTTGAGGGAAAGCTTTACATTCAAAATGCAAATTCAGCATTTCAAATTCAGAACTCCAAATGCAAAACTGGGCGTGTTGGTGAATTTCAGATGGTTGTGAATATTTTGTTCATGTTTGGTTATAGTTCTCAGACTACAACTGTTACTCTCCAGGGAGGGCATTCTGAAACAGCCCTCATTGTGGACAAAATCCAACATTTTTTATCGTTAGAGTTCTATCCTGCCTTCCAGAATTTGGTGTGCAAGACATCCTGTCTTGTGCCTATAAAGAAAACTTCAGCAGGGAATGGAAATTTTAAAAAAGGAATAGAAAGTTTACTATGTTGCTATTTTAAAGAGGCAGCTAAGAGATGAGGGCATGGAACTCAAATTACACAGATCACAACATTCTGATTTCACAAGCCAGGGAGAGGGAGTCCCATGAGTTTTAATTTGCAGCGTCTCTTAGGAATTTCCCCAGTGTTGGGAGAAAAGGGGGGTGAGTTGTTCTACCTTTGCTACAGAAAACCTGCCTTCAACTCCTGGATCCACAAATATGCATCACACCATTCAACTGCCATTCTGTTGACTTAAATTGATTCCTGTCTCTCTAGGAACTTAATGATGGTAGAAGGAATACATTGGCAGGATGCATCTCAGTGTCAATTGTTTTTACAGTTCTCCCAACTACTGCCCAAAGGTGGTTGTCCCACCACCTGGAAGACAAGGCAATGCAATTTATTATGGCCTGAGGTTATTTATCTTGTACTGTTCTCCCCTGAAAGCAAAATAGGTTTGTGCGGAGATGCACCGGGGTGCATGTGACAAAATTTAAGCACATAAAACAGCATATTCCCCGTGGCTTCCCAGAAACTTCTCCCCTTTGCAAAAGCAGGAAAGTAGCTAGAACACCGAAGGTCTCGCTGAGTACATCTCTGATCATAACAATTGCTGTCTATGAATATAAATAATGAAAGATACTGCAAAGGAAGATTGCCAGCTTCCATTTCCCCCCCTGGAACTATATAAAAACCTTGGCAGGAATTAATGCACAGCCAGGTTATAAAATTGCTTGTACATGGAGAGACCGAAATGGAATGGAAAATTACAAGCAAAGCTTCTCAATGCAGCCGTGATTTTCCAATCACATTAACACAAAGCTCTACAAGTGAATAATGGCGATGACAGTGGGGGTTGGGGAATGAAAATAAACACATGGCAAAGGCACTGTATCAGTTCAAGATTGGTGCTGCTGCCCGTAAGTGTCTGCAATGGAATCCTGAGGTCCACCAACTGGATATTGGTGCACTTGGAATTCAAACCATCAGGAATTTGTTTTCAGTACAGGCAACACCCAATTTGTGTGGGGGTTACATTCCAGGTCATCGTGTGCAATGGCGGAGGACACATCACCCTACCTCACCCCTAGGAGTTGGCTCCTATCCTGGCCACTAACATGGCAAATGTACAAAACAACCCCAGCTTTGCATATACTCTAATGGGGGTGGGTCTGAACAGGCAATGGCTGACCAGGAACGAGACTTTGTGGGCATAATGGACGGCTCCGTAACAATGTTGTCTCTGTGTGTGGCAGATGCGGAAAAGGCAAATTACATGTTAGGGATTATCGGGAAGTGGGTTGAAAATAAAACTGCCAGTATCATAATGCCATTATTCAAATCTATGGTGAGGCCACAGTTGGAATACTGTGTCCACTTTTGGCCACCCCACCTCCCAAAGGGTTTGGTAGAGCTGGAAGAGGTCCAGTTGCACAGGTGGGAGGACTGGGATGTGGCTGCTGGTCCTGTTGGTCCACCTGTGCAATCCTGACCTTGCAGCTGCCCATTCCCACCCAGGTAAGCCACAGTGGTGGCAGTGCCAGGAGGGTAGCTCTGTGGAGGATCGAGGGTCCAGAGTGGTTATTCCATGTTTAGAAATTGCTGGAAATTCTGAATGAAGTTTTCCAAATTTGTCATAAGTGGATGTGATAAACACAATGATTCTCCGTAAATACATGCCTCATTCTAATTGAAAGTTCATTATAATGCTTAATCCATTCTCCTAGAATGCTTTTCATTGTGCACTGGCAAATGTGTAAATTAAAACCCCAGAGGTAATTTTTGTGCTTTATCTGGATGCCAGGAAGATTGCAAAATTATCATCTCTTTCATAGTTAAATAACTTTAACCTGCGCACCGACCTTTTAATATGCAAATGGATCCGCTTTGTGGGAGGAAATGCATTTGGCTAATTGTTAAAATGATAAGTGGAGGAAATCTGAAGGAACCAGGAATTTACTTTGAAGTAACCCCAGCTGAAAGTTGATGTGATAAGAAACAAGGATACACGCACACAGACAGGCGCACACACACACACACACACACACACACACACACATACGGAGGCTCTGCAGAGCAATTGTCTACTGCTGTTCAAATCGGAGGCTATGCAGCTGTAATGAAAACCAGCAGGAGAGTTTCAAACTTACAACACCGGCAGCAAATTTGGTGAATGCATAATGCATGCCCAGAGAGTTGAGAAATTTCAATAGGTCCTTTGGGGATCATTTTTTCCTTGCTTTTAAGAAGTGTTGAAAGGACTAAATGCTGTGACACACGGATGACTCTAACTGAATATTCTCTTAAAGTCCAAAACGTAGTTTTCTTTGGAGCAAATAGGACTGTGAACGAAATAAATACACAGGGAAAATCAACTTGCATTCAGAATAGTTCCAGGAAGCATAGTCTACTCATATTGTTGCACGCCACGCCAGTGGCGTAGCGTGGGTTGGCAGCACCCGGGGCAAGGCAAGTAATTTGCGCCCCCTAACCCGTGGATTTGCGCCCCCTAACCCTAACCCCCAGATGTTGCGCCTGGTGCGGCCGGCCCCCCCTGCACCCCCATGCTACGCCACTGTGCCACGCCAATCTCTGAGTGGTGCGAGAAGCCAGGGGCTCCAGGCACTTACCCAGGTTTCAGCTATACTTCGAAATGAGGCACATTGGAGACTGTGGTGTCTTTATGATATATGGTTTATCTGCACATATATACAACCTGAGCCTATAATGGAGGGTTTCACAGCATTAACCCCCCAAGAGGACTTTGCTTCTCCTATCTGCAGCCTTGGCTTCAAACAGAGATCAATCATGCCTCTCTCTGCCTGCTTCCCAGCCCTCAGCTTTTCTTCCAACTTCTCACATCACTCCCAACTCTCTCCTCTAAACTCTGCCTTTGACCTTCTAACTACCTGTGAGCTGAGGGAAGGTCCCCACACATTTGCCAACTCGCTCAGAGCCACTTCCTTTAGCTTCCTGGTGAGGTGATTGGCCATTAAGGGGAATAGTTTGGCTATTCAAGGAATTAGAAGGGGGCTAAGGCTTCATATAGCTATAGCAATATAGCGTGTGTGTGTGTGTGTGTGTGTGTGTGTGTGTGTGTGTGTGTGTCTGTGTGTGATATTCAACTGTTCTGGGACATCCCTATTTTTTCACGTGAGAGCAGAGTACCCTAAAACACATGTTTTGGGGCACTGTGACCTCCTGGGATCCTGCTTTTGGGGGAGGCCACACTCTTACACTGGTTAGGTGATTCACACGGGGCCCCAGAAAACGAGCATCTCGGTTCTTCACCTCAGCATGTTGGAGGGTATGGTTTGTATCCTGGTCTCTCTCTCTCTCTCTCTCTCTCTCTCTCTCTCTCTCTCTCTGGCCCTTGGAACTCTACCCAGACCACCCCTCCCCTTCCTAGGCCACATACCCTACTGAGTCAGCTCTGCATTATTCTCCAGTGCTTTTGCCTGACTGGAATATGGATCTGGGTACAGTGGTGCCTCGCAAGACGAAAATAATCCGTTCCGCGAGTCTCTTCGTCTAGCGGTTTTTTGGTCTTGTGAAGCAACCCTATTAGCGGCTTAGCAGATTAGCGTGATTAGCGGTTTAGCGGTTTAGCGGCTATTAAAGGCTTAGCGGCTTAGCGGCTAAAAGGCTATTAGCGGCTTAGAAAAAGGGGGGGGAGCGAAAAAATCGCAAGACTCGCAAGACGTTTTCATCTTGCGAAGCAAGCCCATAGGGAAATTTGTCTTGCAAAGCGCATCGAAAAACGGAAAACCCTTTCGTCTAGCGGGTTTTTCATCTTGCAAGGCATTCGTCTTGCGGGGCACCACTGTAATTCAATAAAAGTTCTATTCTAAGAAGTGCAAATGTGACCTATGCAATCTTTATTGAATCACATCATTGAATCCTCCTGTTAACAAGTTACATAGCTTTAAAGAGATCCATTGGGAATTAATTCCACAATGTAGCCAAACTCCCTGAGCCGCTGAAATGTCCCTTATTTGGCTTTTCCTTGGTTACATCTTAGATTATTGGCTGCATCAGAAAAGAGAGTGTGTACATTGCCTCGGTTGTCTCCACTACTCCCTCTGTAAGAGCACAGTTATGCCCGTGCCACAGATTACATTTCAATGCTTGAGAGAAAAAGGTACATAACTATTTCATGCATTCGGAAGAACATGACCTAAGAGAGCCACATCCATCAATAACATTTGTACTGTACTGCAGCATTCATGAGGTGAAATTCAGCTTGAACAAAAAACAAACACCAGTTGTGTGGAAACGTAAAATATTCATTGGCAAGACTGATTGCGAAATGGTTTTGTTTTGGCCCAATCTTGGAAGGCCAAATCTAGCTGTCACCTTTTATTCTGGACAATTATGTGCAGTCATTCACTGAGTAAGTCATAGGAAAACATAACAATATTGCAAATGTAGCCACACCTGTATGTTAGGTTGGATCAAGACTAGAATAGTTTCACTTAGCTTCCGTTGATTAATTATTTTTAACTTAAGTGATTGATTTTAATGGGACCTAAGTTCAAATACCGGGACGCGGGTGGCGCTGTGGGTTAAACCACAGAGCCTAGGACTTGCCGATCAGAAGGTCGGCGGTTCGAATCCCAACAACGGGGTGAGCTCCCGTTGCTCGGTCCCTGCTCCTGCCAACCTAGCAGTTCAAAAGCACGTCAAAGTGCAAGTAGATAAATAGGTACCGCTCCGGCGGGAAGGTAAACGGCGTTTCCGTGCGCTGCTCTGGTTCGCCAGAAGTGGCTTAGTCATGCTGGCCAAATGACCCGGAAGCTGTAGGCTGGCTCCCTCGGCCAATAAAGCGAGATGAGCGCCGCAACCCCAGAGTCTGCCACGACTGGACCTAATGGTCAGGGGTCCCTTTACCATTACCTTAAGGTCAAATACATCCCATGTATTATTGCAGTCTATGTTCATACTGATTTTAAAGTTTATTTGTATTGCTTCTTTTATATATTGTATTTTATTTTGGGGTGTATGGGGTGTTAGAGGAGGGGTAGTACCTCTGGTGGGGGACACAGCTTGATCCCCCTGGGGTAGTTTGTCCACCGTTGGTCCCCACCCCCTGCACTCAGCTGTCACCTGTGTCTCTTAGAAGTTGCCAGCATGCAACAATGGCTACACTCCTGGAATGGCTTTGACTGGCTGGCTAAGCCAAGTGAAAGTAGTTGATGGGTCTCAAACCCTTGGGTGAGTTAGGGACTTCCCCTGCATGAGAAGACAGGCTCCAGTAGGTTGAGCGGATGAGACTGATAGTGGGTCCATCAGTCAAGAAGGCAGTTTCTGAACATGCTGTAGAGGGAAGTGAGGGGCAGGTTGGACCTGAAAACTTGGGAAGGTAGCCAATCTAGGAGAAGGTAAACTCCGATCCTAAACCTCTGATGCCTTCTGGGATATCTTCAGGAAAAGAAAGGACTAAGGAGTGAACCCTACACAAATCCAGAGTGGAGTCCCTTGAGGACTGTCCACCCAAACACCCTTATGCATTCATGAAGAATTGAGGGGCAGCAGGATCGTGCCTGCTAGCTATGCCTCATGCATTGCAGCAACACACCATGGAGTCTGCACATGTGGCATCAGTATGAAGGTGCCTATATACATGCACAGGCTTTAGGGGCTCCTCCAAATGACTGGGAAAGCCTGACATGCACTTCAGTGTTTGGAGTGAATCTACTGCGGTGTGCAATACTGGGGAGTCATGTGGAAGGTGCAACCATTAAAATGCATTGCATTGGGATTTATTCAAGAAGGTTCAGAATTTGAAAAGGGGATGTGGGGATCCAATAAAAAAGCTATTGAACTTACAAAGGAAGCAATGATTAAGTGGGCCATCAGCACTGGGTATAATATTGAAATTGACAAGTGGGAAAAACTATGGAACCAAACGACGAGTTTCTCTGCTTGATATCAAATAAGAGAACATGCTCTAAAAATGCAATACCTATGGTATTTATTTGACTCCGGTCAAACTGGCCAAAATGTATAGAAAAACTCAAAAATCTGTTGGAAATGTCTAGAACTGGCATAGGCAAACTCCGGCTCTCCAGATGTTTGGGACTACAATTCCCATCATCCCTGACCACTGGTCCTGTTAGCTAGGGATGATGGGAATTGTAGTCCCAAACATCTGGAGGGCCGGAGCCTGGTCTAGAAGCTGAGGGTACATTTATTCACTTATGGTGGAGATGTAATTGGGCAAAGGAATTTTGGGAAATGGTGTACAAGGAGTTAAAAAAAATCTTTAAATTTACATTTCCCAAGAGACCAGAAGCATTCCTTCTTGGCATAATTGGAAATGAGTTACCAAAAAAAGCTCATAATTTATTCTTATATGCAACAACAGCTGCAAGGATAGTGTACGCAAGGTACTGGAAACAAAAAGAGATCCCAGGGAAAGAACAATGCTTAAATAAACTAATCGAATATGCTGAGCTTGCAAGTATGACATCTAAAATAAGAAATGTAGACGGTAAACAGACAAGGAGTGAGTGGGAGTATTTAGGGGAATATTTACCACCACCCCCAAATAATGATCTTAAATATAAATTCCAGGTAGGGGTTACTTCTTGACCAGCTCTTGACAATATAAACAATATTGTAAGGTGGAAAATAAGGTGAAGGTATTATTGTATATACAGCTAATTAAGATATACAAAGAACTGTCATGGAATGCTAGATGGGAAGTCCAAAAGAACTACTGTATAAGGATGGAAAATGATATGAGTGTATAACTGAGAACTTATCAATATTATTATTTTTTTACAAAAATGCATTGCCTGGGTTGGGGGCTCAACTGAACGCTCTTATGATGACTTGCAGCTGAATTTTGTGACTATTGTGTTTGAAGGGATGTAAGGTCATATGAACATGATATCTCATAACCTGCAAGTCACCCTTTGATGCTGGCATCTGGAAGTGACGGACATACTGAACCACTGAACCAATTCATTTTGGCTTTATTTGATATTTCGTCTTTCCAGTCATATCACATTTGGATGCCATGCTTATTTTCTGCACAGAAAATATAGATAAAGCCTGTGGAGATTTTTTTAAAAAAACCCAGGACACAAATAAACTGCAGAAACTGCATTCCTGTGGCTGCCTCGTGAGACTCTCCGTTTATTGTTTAAGCAAAGTTTTGCCGTTGTTAAGCCAACTAACAGATATGTGCAACAGCTCATGTGACAGAATGGTAAGAAAGTGTATTAGTCTAATCCAGCAGGGGGTCTATTAAAAACCGGGAAGAGAGTTCCAGAGAAACAGAAATGCTGTCAGTACCATATGTTTATGATATAAAACTGGGTGCTTTCCTGCAATGATATCCTATAACAATGGCAGATGGCCATCTCTTCCTCAACACCCCTCCTCTTTATCAAGTAATAAACTTTAACAAATATTGACCAAAAATTCTATGGCTGAGCAAGGCTTCAGTTTCACGACAAATTACATATGGGCTGCTAATGTTCTTTTCCAGGTGCTGGGCTCCCCTTGCCTGGGAATGGCCCTACGAAAGCACCCCTGCGAAGAGGGGGTGGGGAACCATTAGAAGTGCCCAAATCCATCAACTGGATTTTCTGTGCCCCAAAACCTCCTTGGCCACCCCGTCCTCTGCAGATCTGATCCCAGGCCTACACTGAGCTGTTAGCAGTGTCCCACACTCCTTGAAGATAAAAGCCTGCTTTTGTAAACAGCATTAAAAAAACACACACTCACAAACACAGTCAATTATTCTCCAACATTTATTTGATGAAAGTAGGGATATCCTACCATACCATCCAACATTTCCCTGTTTAAAATAGGGACTTGTTAAGGAAAAGCGGGACATTCTGGGATCAAATCACAGCGCCTGTAAATCCAGGGCTGTCCCTGGAAAATAGGGACACCCGGAGAGTCATTTTCCCACAAGAAACACAAGGAAAATCCTGCCCCCAGGTGGGTTGCAGCTGTTGTAGTTCATTATCCTCTTCCAAAGATTGAAACCTGAGGCATTAAAAAAAATATGCTTAGAAGTAATAGGAAAATATAGGCCTGGGCAAGCCACGTCATCCTCTTATACAGTGTTTCCCAACCGGTGTTCCGTGGCACACTAGTGTGCCGCCGAACATTGCCTTGTGTTCCGTGGGAGGGAGACGGGCGAGTCGGGCGGCGAGAGGCGGGGCGGCGGCGGCGAGCACACGCGGGGCGGCGAGCGAGCGAGCTCCCACATCCCATCGCCGCTCGCTTCGGCCGGCCTACTGGAGGAAGGCGCGAAAACCCGGCGGGCTTTTGGGTGGGCGCCAAGCAAGAAAGGCGGGAAGGCTCTGGTCCCTCCCCTCCCGGCGGGGCTCCCGCACGCACCTTTCTGCGCCGCCGCGTCCCGCCTGAGCAGCAACAGGAGGAGGAGGAGGGAGGCCAGCGCCGGCCGGGTCCCCCGGGGGAGCGGGCGCTCCGGGCTGCTCACCATACCCCGCGTCTCGGGCGCAGCAGCCGGCAGTCCGAATGCATCCCGAGCCGCGCTGCTCTCGCCTTGCCTCCTTCTTCGCGCCTCCTCCCGGCTCGCGCGCCGTCCCTGCGCGGATCCGTCCAGCCTCCGGCCGCCGCCGCCGCCCCCTCCTCTTCCTCTCCTTCCCCCACCCACCAACCCGCACGGCGCGCTCCCACCGCCCCCGATGGGCGCAACCACTTCCGGGTCCGCTGCAGCCGCCCCTTCCCCGCCTCCGGCAGCCGAAAGTCCCCCAGCGGAGCCCGTCTGGCCGCTCCCCCCGCTCCCTGCCCACCTCCCGGTGTTGAGGCGCCCTCTTTCGTTGCTTCGCGGGGAGGGAAAAAACTTTAACTTTTGTGCGTCCCTCCCGGCGTGACGCTGCGCGCTGACGTCACGGGGCGGGGCTTTAATGGTGGTGTGCCGCGAGATTTTTTTCCGGTAAACAGGTGTGCCGTTGCCCAAAAACGTTTGGGAAACACTGCTCTTATATACCTGGTGGGATTGACAAGGCATATGACCCTCCCCTAAATCTCATAGCTCTCCTCCCAGGTGATTTGGTCTGCAGCCACAGTGTGGAAATAAAGGAGGAGATTGCTTTTTCTTACAGTTCCCTTCTCAATGAAGTAATCAATTTTAATCTAGCATGTAAATTCTCAAAACTTTCTTATTTTTAATTCTAGCAATGGCTTCTCTCACTTAATTACAAACAGTATTTCTACCTGCAACACACTTGAGCAAACCTGCTCTTCTTCCTTTCACAGATATTTTATTTCCATTTGCAACTGTAGCTGCCTGTGATGAGTTATCATTTAACTCTTTGGGGGGGGGGGGATTAGCATCAGACGTCATGTTCATGGAAGTTGCCAAATCATTTAAGCAACTAGAAGGGTTAATAGCACCAGTTAATAGCACCAGTTTTCCTATAACTTGATATTGCTGGATAGTTCTGATGAGTTGCAAAAGCATTTTTAGTTACAGATAGGTAGCCGTGTTGGTCTGCCAAAGTCAAAATAAAAAAAATTCCTTCCAGTAGCACCTTAAAGACCAACTAAGTTAGTTCTTGGTATGAGCTTTCGTGTGCATGCACACTTTTTCAGATACACTGAAACAGAAAGCATTTTTAGTTTGCTTTCTGTTGCCACCCTGTAACTTTTCTTTATTAGTGCCACTTTGTTTTGTATGATTTCTTGCAAATGAAGGAAAACAACTTTTCTGCTTGTATATGTTGATAATATAATTTTGGTTACTGAGAACAAAGAAGATTGTACAAAAACAAGATTGGGTGCAGGCCTGGCCAGGACATAGGCATCTTGACTGTGACAAAGGTGACCTGTGTGCTTGCTTGCTTGCTTGCTTGCTTGATTAACAGCTGTTGGGAACTTCAAGGCCCCTGCTCTCCCTTCTTATGGTCTTAAAGCCCCCTAGATTTAGAGGCCCAAGTTGCCCTGCCCTCACATGAAGTCTTGGGTTTGCAATTTTGGGAGAGGGGAGGTTGCCTGCTGGAGAGGCCCCCTAGATTTAGAGGCCCTAGGCTTCAGCCTATTTAGCCTATACATAAATCCAGCAGTGAGCAGAAGGTCCCACTCAACATGCTGTGTAATTTTTATAGAGAGAGAGAGAGAGAGAGCGCTAAATTTGGCTGAGAATAATATTCACATGTGCAATACTTAACGTCTGCTTAATTAACACACTTTCTAAAATCTAAAAGCACTGCTGAAGTTCATAATGCTTTGCAGTGTCATCTATCTCAATTTTATAATAACAGGAACAATTAAAACATGCATATAGTGCAGTTTGCAAATCTAATGCTGACGTCCCATTTGCAGAACAGCTTTTGATCTAGCGAAGGCCTCTGCTAATGTAAGAAATGGGGAGACTTTCCATGCCATTCTGTATGGTTCCCCCTGCCAGCCCTGAAACACATTTGGGGGATGTACAAGAGTGGCTGCTGCTGAACTGGTGACTCAACAAATATCTGTCACACACACCTTCTCTTACATTAAAGGACACCTCCGCTCTTTCAAAAGTTGTTTCAGAAATCAGTGGAACCATAACATTAGATCTTACCTGCTGTCCAGACATCTGCTTCCATCAGAAACCAGAAACCTCCTCCATCTGAAGACATGACTCGCAAGCTGTACGCCTGCTCCCTCGGCCAATAAAGCGAGATGTTGTCTGGCAGGGCAAAAAGCCCAGAATAAAATTTAAAATATTAACGGATGCAAAGGAAAGAGGGGGATTTGCCCTGCCGGACTTAAAACTGTACTATGAATCAGCAGCGTTTTGCTGGTTGAAAGAGTGGATGCTCCTCGAGAATACAGATATCTTGGATCTAGAAGGTTTTAATAATGCATTTGGTTGGCATGCATATCTATGGTATGACAAAGTTAAGGTGCATAGGGCCTTTAAAAACCATATTGTCAGAAAAGCACTATATAATGTTTGGATAAGATACAAAGATCTGTTGGAAAACAAAACCCGTAGATGGTTGTCACCTTTGGAGGCTAAAGCGTTGAAAAAACTCAATATGGAAGCTGAATGGCCGAAGTATTGGGAAATTTTGGAACAAGAGGGAGATAAGTTGAAGTTACAGAGTCACGAGAAATTGAAAACCAAAGTACGAGATTGGCTCCATTATTATCAAATAATGGAGGTTTACAAACAAGACAGGAAAATTGGCTTCCAGGTGAAGAAATCAAAATTAGAAACTGAACTGTTAGAACCCAGTACTAAGAATTTGTCAAGAATGTACAATTTGCTGCTGAAATGGAATACACAAGACGAAACAGTTAAATCAGCAATGATTAAGTGGGCACAGGACATTGGTCATAACATTATGTTTGCTGACTGGGAATGGTTGTGGAACACCGGGATAAAATTTACGGCATGTAATGCCTTAAAGGAAAATATTATGAAAATGATCTATAGGTGGTACATGACCCCAGTCAAGCTAGCAAAGATTCACCATTTGCCTGATAATAAATGTTGGAAATGTAAAGAAACTGAAGGTACTTTCTATCACCTTTGGTGGACGTGCCCAAAGATTAAGGCTTTTTGGGAGATGATATATAATGAAATGAAAAAGGTACTTAAACGTACCTTCCCTAAGAAACCAGAGGCCTTTCTCCTGGGCATTGTTGGCCAACTGGTGTTAAAGAAAGACAGAACTTTTTTTATGTATGCTACGACAGCAGCAAGAATACTCATCGCAAAGTATTGGAAGACACAAGATCTACCCACCCTGGAAGAGTAGCAGATGAAGGTGATGGACTATATGACACTGGCCGAGATGACTGGCAGAATCCGTGATCAGGGGAAAGAGACGGCGGAAGAAGATTGGAAGAAATTTAAAATCTATCTTAAGAACTATTATAAAATTGATGAATGTTAAAATGTCGAGGTTTTGAGAGAAAAAGGAGATTACAGCGACATAAGATTAATTTAAAGAAAAGAGTAAGAAGAAATATATTTGATAAAACTATTTAGGATTTGCTGAAATAATTTCGGAAATTGGGATGTAGGAAGGGGAGGTTTGGGGGAGTCCGAGAACTGAGGGATATGAAAAAAAGGTTATGAAATTATACATGTTTGTATGTCTTTTTATTTGTTTGTATTGTTTAAAAAAAATGTTGTAAAACCAATAAAAAATTTATATATATAAAAAAATAAAGTGAGATGAGCGCCGCAACCCCAGAGTTAGCCACGACTGGACCTATTGATCAGGGGTCCCTTTACCTTTTTAAGTTTGTTTTTGGTATGAGCTTTTGTGTGCATGCACACTTCTTCAGATACTTCTGAATAAGTGTGCATGCACATGAAAGCTCATACCAATAACAAACTTAGATGGTCTCTAAGATGCTACTGGAAGGATTTTTTTTATTTTGTTCCGACTACAGCAGACCAACATGGCTACCTACTTGTAACTAGCATGCAAAGAGTGAGGAAGAATGATGAAATTGAGTGAACAAGGGAAGAGAATAACAGCAGGTGGGTGTAATTCACATCTAGGAAAGGTAAGTGCGTAGGGATGTGGAATTGAGAAATTGCCTTCTACAAACCTCCTCTGAACAGAGAACTTCAGAGCATTCCTCTGCTGGACTAGGGTGGATGAGGGCATTCCCACCAGATTTCCCGTGTCACCACTGAGTCAGTTCTGCCACATTGCTCCCATTTTCTCTCTGTGCTTGAGAGCTTTTATTCATTTATTGTTCCTTTGACTCCTCCCCTTTCACAAATAAATACCTTGTCATCACAAGGGGCTGAAACAACAGTTGCAGGTGGTTTTGTAAAACAGCTGGTGTCTCCATTCCACCTCCATTCACACACATAGACTGATCCTGCCTGTATGGCTTTCACTTAGTAGTGGTCATGATGGGGACTCACCCAGCTGATGTCTGTCTTATAAATGTTCCAGATAGTCACCCACCAAAGCCAAAGCAGTTTGTTCCAGGAAACCAAGACCTGGAAGCACCATAATTCTTAAAGATATGGCACTTAATCATACACGTCAGGGACTGGAAATACCAACTCAAGATGGGATATTAGGTGGAATTTCTGCATGAGGGAGCCATGAATGTTTAACTTGAGTCATCTAGTCCGCATTAGTATTGTGGCCCTATTTAATTAATTCATCTACACAGACTTTCTTCAGAGAATCTCAGAACTATTATTATTTTTAAATGGCAAAGTTATTTCACCTCTATCACTGATACAATCTGAGCAGAGACATTTCCACAAGAAAACGGAAAAAAGAAAGATGCAGGAAACCTCAAAAAACACACTTTGTGACCAGCTGCTGCAACATCAAGTCATGCTATTTAACAGAACAGTATTTTACACTCCTAAAAAAGACATTGCTGGACACTGGGAATGTGAATTAATAGCTAGTGTGACTCCATTTACTTCATTGTCATAGAATTCATTTTACTTTGCAACATAGCAAGGAGGGGGTGGAATCCTACAGAACGGTTTAGTACATTCTTATTCTCAGATATTATTTTATTTTGGATCACATTGTGTTAAATGATGAAAGAGTACAGCAGGTACAAATGTCAATTAAGGAATCTAAGCAGGGCCAGATTAACTATTATGCTGAACCTCAAAGAGCATTGCACCAGCCCCGTTGGGATTCTGAATTTTTATATTTACAGTTCTATTAGAAGTGGGCCTCTTTTGCTCTCTGCGCTCTACAGCTCAGAACCTGTGGATGTTGCCATAGCTACCTGACAGTGGAACAGTGGCCAGTGCAAGCCTTGGATATTTTTGTACTTGTAAGAAAAAGTCATGTGTGTTGCACACACTTAGATACTAGTCCAAAATGTGGAAACGGAGGTAGGAAAATGGCAAACTTTCTGGAACAAATGTGTTAATCAAACTGCACTGCTTGAATTCCCTCCCCCTTAATTTTGATGAGCTTATTGTCAGACCACAGCTATATGTGCTGAAAAATAGTTTTCTGAAACCGTTTAAACAAAATTTTATTTAAAGGGGGAGGCTGACATTACACCTGAATGGCCAACCTTATGGGATTTTGTAACCAGCAGCAATATCTGGGCAACGGAGGTACTTTTTGTATCTGCGTAAGATTTTGCAACTCCAATGTTTAGTCCATGAGTTGCACCTAATCTAGGCTTGCAGAATCGTGGCCCAGTAAACTGAGCACAGAGCCATGCAAGGCACTGATAAACCTATAGATTTTGCTTCACAAACCAGAGAGGTCATCAAGCACATGACATGCCCATTGGCTGCATTAAACCTTGCTTAATTGAAGCAGACCCTCCAAGTGTCCCTGTTTTCCAGGGACAATCCTGGATTTACAGAAGCCACTCTGGTTTCTGATTTGATCCCAGAATGTCCCACTTTTCTTTAGGACATCCCTATTTTTATCAAAGAAATGTTGGAGGGTATGGAGGTATGCAACACCTGAGCCAAGGAGATAAGTAGACAACCTGTAGAAGGCATCCCTGTATAGGGAAGTTTTTTTAAATGCTTAATGTCTTATTATGCTTTTATATATGTTGGAAGCTGCCCAGAGTGGCTGGGGAAAACTCAGTCAGATGGGTGGGATTTATTATTATTATTATTATTATTCATCGGAAAAATGTTGGAGGGGATGTGAGGCCCTTTTAAATGTTTTGTTTGCTTAATGTAATATGAAGAAGCTTACCATACAAACGTGTAGTTTTAAAGGCCCTTTTCTTATGAAAAGTAATTAAGTTTAAACAATTTATTGGGGGGGGGAGAAGAGTCAGACTCCGACCCACCCTGAGGCTGTGCCTCTACAAGCTCTCCCACTGCCGCTCATCACAGGAGCTGGCCTGTGCAGATTCCTGCTCTCGCTCTCCATGACCCACCCTGTGCCCCCACAAAAACTCTCTCTCTAATGCCTCCTCCTGGACCCACCCCACCCTCTGCCCATGTCATGTGATAGCTTGCTCCTGCTCTACTCCTCCAATGGACCACACAAACTTCCACTCACCCTCTCTCACTCTCCTCCTCCCCCCCCCCCCGGTCACTGGAGCTCCCCTCCAGATCCTCCAAGTGCCCCTGTTTTCAAGGGATAGTTTCAGATTTACAGAAGCTGTCCCAGTTTCTGATTCGATCCCAGAACATCCTGCTTTTCATCAGAGAAATGTTGGAGGATCCAGAACCAGAGCAGCGCACGGAAATGCCGTTTACCTTCCCGCCAGAGCGGTACCTATTTATTTACTTGCACTTTGCTTTCGAACTGCTAGGTTGGCAGGAGTAGGGACCGAGCAACGGGAGCTCACCCCGTCATGGGGGTTTGAACCACCGACCTTCTGATCGGCAAGTCCCAGGCTCTGTGGTTTAACCCACAGCGCCACCCGCGTCCCTAATAACAAACGTAGTTGGTCTCTAAGGTGCTACTGGAAGGAATTTTTTAATTTTCTATGTATGCTGTTATTTTGCCTCTCCTTCCAACCTTTTCAACCAGCAGCACTCACTCTCTTCTTTAATATCCCACCTCCTCAGCTAGGTGTGTTAACTATTACTCCAAGGGTGGACTGGAGTGGGGAGGTAGAGGACATCCATACCGCACTCATCAATGAGGTGTTTCCTGTATCACTTCTGGGTTTGTAGCTACCATCTCCGAATGAGCTGCAAGGATTCTCAGACTAAGTGTCGGTGACAATGATGGAAGATCAGCTGGGTTTGAGTATCACTCATATTTCAGTACTATGGCTTTAGTGACTTGCAAGAAACACTCAACTGTTAATTGATAAATAACATACTATAGCTAGAGTGGTCTCATTCACATGGAATACTAGGCCAAACTGTGGCTTAGTATGAATTGGCAAGTGTTCTGGCGCACAGTGAGAACATCATCCCAAGTTAATATCCCTCCTTAATTCAGGTAATTTAGACTAGCATTGCTGTAGTTTTTTGAAGTGAAGGAAAGTATGACCCGAAAACCTGGTTGCAGTCCACAGCAGTCCATTATGAAATGGAGAGTCCCTCCATTAATATCCATCCAGTCAGTACCCCGGCTGCTGTTTCCCTAGAGCCACAGAGGTCAGAAAAGCTACTTGCAATATCTATTTTTCTTGATTCTTCAGCCTACTGTGAAGATGATTTTTAAAATCCAAAGGAAGACAAAATGTTTTCCAAGCTATTGGCAGTGATGATGAGGCTTGGCAAGGAGCCTGAAGGCTCTACGCAGACGGACAATTCATCCAAACTCCACAATGAGAGGTTGATGTGGGAAAGCATAGCTTAATAAAAAGGACTTATGTAAGACACAGGGATCACTTTAGGCTATTGCATCTAAATAGAGGAGGCACTATGGATGGAAGAATGATTGACAGCCAGCTGTGTATTCCCCCCACCCCTGGTGTAAAGCAAAGCAATTTTTGGTACAGCAAACCATATTTTTCCATTTCAAAAGTAATAGGCTCAGATTGTGCATGGCATGGTAAATGCGTTGCCTTTGCTGATGGATTATTGCCTTTCATCTGTTAAATAATTTTTGTTTTAGTATTATTTTATTGCATATTCATTGTAAAGCTGCAAGCCTGTGCACAATAACCTGGGAGTGAACACTGTTGAACAAAGTAGGCCCCACATCTGAGTAAAAATGCATAGAATTGCACCACAGCAATGTAACGCTACACTTGTCCACTCAGAAATAAGTCGTGTTCAGTTTAGTGACACGTACTTCTAGGTCAGTACTTACAGGATTGTAGCCAAATGTTGCTTCCAGATGACCTGTTTATTGAGCACTCATCCTGACTTTTTTTTGCAGGGAGATTAGACAATGCCATCTATTGAGCAATCTATCTGATTTGTTAGTGGAGAGGTTAGATGCTGCTGCATCGAGCAGTTGTGTGATAAATTGCACTTACAATTTCCCCATCACTTCTTCAAAAAGCTGTTCTTCAAATAGTCCACTCTTAGGGGGAAGTGTGTTTGTTGTTCAAGACTTCCACATCAGCTTTAATTATGCAACCTAAATAATATCTTCCTATATCCCGAAAAATGTAAGGCTATCATCATGCTGTAGTTCATGTGGCTGCCAATAGGAGGCCACACCAACTACAGTTTGATGACAGAAATGCAGGCAAGCAAGCAAACAAACAGGGGGGGGGTGGCCCAAGCAAGCTGCTTAATGGGGGGGGGGGAGTACTTCAGAGAACGGTTTGCCAAACTTCTCTCTGACATGTATCCCCCTCCTTGAAACGTGGGTGGGGCTTCAGTTGAGCTGTGAGGGGAGGTGTCTGGGGCAAGCTGTGAGGAGAGGCAGCAGCAGGTTTGGATGAGCTGTGAGGGGATCTGTGAGGGAATGGATGAAGGGTAAAATCAGAAGGGGGTGGCTGGTGTGAAGAAAGGGAGGTTGGCAAAGGGGTTGGTGGAGTTGATAAGTGGCAGCCCCTAGTATATTTATATATAAATGATAGGTGTTTTGTACAATTTTTTAAATGGTATGATGTATTTGTATTTATGTTTTTCAAAGTGTTGTAAGTAACTTGAAGACCTTTGGGTAACAAGCAACTAACAAGAGCGGTAAATAAAGTAATTTTAACTATTTCTATTTGGGTCAAATTAGCTAAGAGATTCAAGAGGGACCAGCACAGCAGGTGGTCAGGAAGTGGTTGTCCACATTATTGGGAGAGCCACAGGCTCTCCATCTCTTGTGTCTTCTGCTTACTTAGTATGTGGATAGTGTCATTATATAGATTAGCCACTAGATGGCAGTGGGCTTAGTTGTGCCTGGGCAGAGTCAGGAGTTTCCTGAGCGTCTTCTGTTCTTACTTAAGAGAACTAAAGTTATGGTTTAGTTCCCTGGCAGGTGCGTCCTCTACATTTTTCATGACTGCAAGCCCTTGAACAAGGACTTCTGTAGAAAGTGTTTCTTTGTTCTTGGTGGTGGTGATGTCCCCGTTTGGTTCAAAGGCCCCCCAAGTAGTGAACACAATAAAGCTAAAATATACACTAAACTACAATAAAAATGGCTTCCCCCAGTCTAGCACATCAAAGATGGAAAGGACTAAAACTGCTAAATTAATTTCTGAAACATTTTTTTAATAAAATAAAATAAAATCTCAGGTATAAATTCTCACAGTTTGAGTTCCCAGAATTCCCTGATCATCCAAAACTCTTTCTTTGTAGCTGTTTTGTTAACTTAGTACGGTATGTCAGTAACCTTTGTCAATGTAGCTGCATGCTTTTCAAATCCTTGCTTTCCACAGCTTTAGATGTTGCATGTTTAGTTATTGTATGCTTGTTCTTTTTAACCAAGCTGCACAATTACTGCTTTATTTCCCAGTCCACCAAAATATTTGACTACATCAATTTCCTTTTGATACCTATTTCTACCCTTTTTAACCTCTAGTTCTGTGAGTATTTCAAAGCCATTGGGTCTATTTCAAAGAATCCTTTTGAACTTGAGCGTAGTTATTTTCTTTGTTATCATTTCAAAGGATCCACCTTCCCCCTGAGTTTTAGGAAATATAATTTTATTACTGTCTGGACTTGCTACCTCACAGAGCTTTCCTCTCCGAAAAACATTTTCTTCACAGCATGTTTTTTAGGAAGAATATATCTCACAGATAACCAGGATTGCCAACTGACCAGAAAAAAACACCACAGTTGAGCCTGTTCTTGTGCCTTTAACTGCAGATTGATCTACAAAAAATCAGAAAGTCAAGCTTTTTACAGCACAGAGGCAAAAAATTACTACCTGCAAATGAAGATGCTACTGCCACAGGATCTGACTGAAAGTGGCAAGCCTACAGATAACACACACACCAACATTTAACAAAGAAAGAATTGGACTTTTCTGTCAAAACGTAATTTGATTAGGTCATTGAAAGTCTTTATTTCAGGGATGAGGAACCTGTGGCCTTCAAATGTTGTTGGATTCCAGCTCTTATTAGCCCCAGCCAGTATGGCCAATGGTCAGTGACAATGGGAGTTGTAATCCAATCAATAACGATTGGAAAGCAATATATTCTGCACCTGCAGTTTATCTACTTGATGAAATTATTTGGTTTCATATGGAAGCTCATTTGCCTTCAGGCCTCCTCTGAAAGAGTCATGGTCTGGCAAAGATAACAGAGAATTCTCATCATGGAACTACGATTCCCAGAGTTCCCTAGAAAGAGGAAATGCTGTTGAACCAGTTGATATGTATAGTATAGATGCCACAGAAGCCACACAATGTTGTGAGATCCAGGGCCAGTGTCAAGTTGCAACTTGCTTATTGATTCATCAAAAACAATCCCAATTAAAGTGACTTGAACCCAACTACTCTGGTTTGACTGGATAGTGAGCTACAGTGGTGCCCTGCAAGACGAATGCCTCGCGAGACGGAAAACTCGCTAGACGAAAGAGTTTTCTGTTTTGGAGGTGCTTTGCAAAACGAATCTCCTATGGGCTTGCTTCGCAAGACGACAATGTCTTGCGAGCTCCTGCTGGTTCCCCCCCTTTTTTCTAAGCCGCTAAGCCACTTATCAGCTGATCCGATCAGCAGATAAGCCGCTAAAAGCCGCTAATAGCGCTAATCCGCTAATCCTTCAATGGGCTTGCTTCGCAAGACGAAAAAACCGCTAGACGAAGAGAATCACAGAACGGATTCTTTTCGTCTTGCGAGGCACCACTGTATTCAGTTCCCCCAAGAAAATGTGAAATGGGGCTAATTCTGTGGCGGTATCCACCCCACATCAAACACTGGGGAACTTGCAATAGCTGAAGGGGGCCTGTCTGGTGCAACTGGCGAAATGTAAAGATGCTTTCCAAAATCACAAGTTGACATATTAACAGTGTGACATTGAAACAGCTCTTTGATTAAATTCTGACCTCTGGAAGCCACAGCACCCAGCCTGCCTTTATGACCACACAAATTCCTATACCAACACCTTGCTTGTTTCTAAGACCACGTAACACCTTAGCTGCAGAGGATAACTTGACAGGACTGGGAGCGTAGCTTTCTTTTATGGATGTACTGCACTGTAACACAACCACCTTATAATGTCAAAAATTGCCATAGTAACGGCTCATTTCATGTTGACTAGGGGGATAAAAATTCACACAACATACATACACAGTAACTTTCTGGCATATAGCTACAGGCTAGCCCATGGCACCTTTTACTCAGGGCAGCCTCCCCCTCTCCCTCTTCCAATATGTGTGTGGGCTTGTCAAGTGTATTGCCTCCTAATTTTGCACTTGAATGGCTGATGAAACAGAAAAGGAAGTCTTCAAGCTGCTTGGTGTATTTATTAATAAATCTTGCCTTTCTGTCCATTGAGTGCTGCTTACTAGGAGGGGCAAGGTGGTGGGCAGGCAGGTGTGGTGCAAATGCACTAACGGGAGTGCAGGATTGGGTCCACTGGCTCATTTGCACCATGCCAATCTCCCTACCACCTCGCCCCTTCCGGTAACTTTTCTCAATTAAATATGAGATGTTTAGGATTTTGCATTGAGTCACAGCATATTCACTTGCGCCTGTGGTTCTGTCGGTCCTTTCTGAAGCTGCAGCTTGCAGCATGCATTGGGTCTTCTTTTGTACAAACTAGGCTGTAAAAACACAAGCTATCTCTGAGCAGATCTGCAGAGACGCAGCAGCTAATCTTACAGCCGTGTCAGAAAAAGGCAGCTTGGAAGACAATCACCCCCTTAACTGCAACCTTTCATACATGCTTCCTCCATCAAGACTATTTTTAAGTGAGGCAAAACCAAAGGCTTTATTGATTCTTGCGCTTTTCATTGAAATATTACTTTAAAGCCCTTGGCAGAGTGTTATGAAATAGTCCCAAAGGAAAGGTCATGTTGGGTGTGTGCATGTAGGAATACCAAGTGTGCATGCTCAAGGAAAAGGACAGCTTAATCCCACCTCAATCCCCCCAGTTTTCAAAGTGTTACTTTTAGCAGAAGTTGGTTATGTAAGGAGTAAAAGGTTTTAGGATACCAGCCTGTGAAATGCAAGGGCCTGGCATTACTCACATGTGGTGCTATAGAGGACCCTGAGATGTCAGTACACTCCCATATCATCCAACATTTCTCCAATGAAAATAGGGACATACTATTCTATTATTATTATTATTATTATTATTATTATTATTCCCCTCCCATCTCAGTGGGTTGCCCCAGCTACATTGGGCGGCTTTTAACATAGATAAAAATATAATAAAACACTGAACATTTTAAAACTTCCCTATACAGGGCTGCCTTCAGATGTCTTCTAAAGACTGTACAGTGGTACCTCGGGTTACATACGCTTCAGGTTACATACACTTCAGGTTACAGACTCCGCTAATCCAGAAATAGTACCTCAGGTTAAGAACTTTGCTTCAGGATGAGAACATAAATTGTGCTCCGGTGGTGCGGCGGCAGCTGGAAGCCCCATTAGCTAAAGTGGTGCTTCAGGTTAAGAGCAGTTTCAGGTTAAGAACAGACCTCCAGAATGAATTAAGTTCTTAACCCGAGGTACCACTGTATAGTTACTTAATTTCTTGGCTTGGGGGGGTCACATAATTCCATAACCTCCAACGTTTATCTGATTAAAATAGGGACGTCCTACCAGTTGGCCAGTAGGGACGCGGGTGGCGCTGTGGGTAAAACCTCAGTGCCTAGGGCTTGCCGATCGTATGGTCGGGAGTTCGAATCCCCACGGCGGGGTGTGCTCCCGTTGCTTGGTCCCAGCGCCTGCCGACCTAGCAGTTCAAAAGCACCCTCGGGTGCAAGTAGATAACTAGGGATAGCTTACTAGCGGGAAGGTAAATGGCGTTTCTGTGTGCGGCTCTGGCTCGCCAGAGTAGCTTCGTCACGCTGGCCACGTGACCCGGAAGTGTCTGCAGACAGTGCCGGCTCCCGGCCTCTAGAGTGAGATGAGCGCACAACCCTAGAGTCTGTCAAGACTGGCCCGTATGGGCAGGGGTACCTTTACCTTTACCAGTTGGCCTAAGGGACGCAGGTGGCGCTGTGGTCTAAACCACAGAGCCTAGGGCTTGACAATCAGAAGGTCGGCGGTTCGAATCCCTGCGACTGGGTGAGCTCCCGTTGTTCGGTCCCAGCTTCTGCCCACCTAGCAGTTCGAAAGCACGTCAAAGTGCAAGTAGATAAATAGGTACTGCTCC
This sequence comes from Podarcis liolepis, assembly GCF_965112155.1. NCBI lineage: Eukaryota > Metazoa > Chordata > Lepidosauria > Squamata > Lacertidae > Podarcis > Podarcis liolepis. The sequence continues at coordinate 29,752,679 of NC_139556.1, forward strand.
AGCGGGAAGGTAAACGGAGTTTTCATGCGCTGCTCTGGTTTGCCAGAAGCGGCTTAGTCATGCTGGCCACGTGACCAGGAAGCTGTCTGTGGACAAACACCGGCTCTCTCGGCTTATAGAGCGAGATGAGCGCGCAACCCCAGAGTCGTCCACGACTGGACCTAGTGGTCAGGGGTACCTTTACCTTACCAGTTGGCCTAGGCCAGTTGACCCCAGGTCCCAGAGTTCATTTTTTTGCATTCCAGACCATTTTATGCAGTTTCTCTTGAGTCCTCAGTATTTGATGAACATGAAATCTTTCCACATTCATTTCTGTAGAGCAAATTTACAGTCCAAATTTGTCCTGTGTTTAAACAAAAACATTGACTTAAAGGCAATTATTTTATATTTGCACTAGAATGCCCCAAGTCCAGTTCTGGCCATGTGCTACTTATTGTGTGGACCTGTCCATGAAATGGGCTAATAATGTGGTTTGTAGGGTAGTAAGCAGAAGTATCTGTGCTTTATTTGCAAAAGATCTGTGGGAAAGTGTTAAAAATAATTGCCAAATCTCTTCTGCATACTAGCTCTATGGAATTCTTAACAAACAAACAAAAAAGAGCTAAAAAGCAGACATTATACCATAGTGAAAAAAATTAAAGGCTTAAGAGCTCCGTCTTTTTTGAGTCAGAGGATAAAATATCAGAAGCAGCCAGTTCATTGTGTTCATTGCATGCTAGCCCTTTAAAGCCACCCAGGTTCCCCTTGACTCCAAAGTATATTGAAAACAAGAATGCCCAAGCATTAACCATCTCATGACCATTGCCTTCATGACTGGGAAGAAACAGCAACATTGTTTTTTTTCCTGTGCATGTAGGAATCTTAGCAGCATACCTGCATTCTATATACTTAGTCCCTACAGAGTTTCAAACGCCTGGTCAAAACGTATTTATTTCAGGAGGCCATTGCACGCCAAATGCTTCTCAGATGTTTCCCTTTTTTAAAATAAAAAGTTAAAAAGTCTTGAAGTTTTAAATTATGAGGGTTTAATTTATGTTTTAAATTTTGCATATTGTCTATTGTTGTAAGCCACTGATACCAACATGGTGAAAATCAGGATAAACGTATTTTAATACACCTTTTCTATTTGAATGTTCAAAACGTTTTAAACGATCATCTCAGCAAACCTTTGCAATAGTGTTGTTCTTTATTTTTCTAACTTAACATGGAAGCTGCTCTGCTCCTAAAGCCCATAGGATTTACTTTTAGGCTCCAAGAAGCACTCAGTGGCTGATCCCGCCCCCCCCGCCCCCCCCATTTTTGTAAATGTAAAAATCCAGCAGTTACTCTGCCTCCAGCCTTTCCTTAAGTAAAAAACACAGGTTCCTTGTTAGGTAAAGAGCAGAAGTAATGACAGACACTGCAGTTTTTATATGAGCAAAGCTGGAGATATAATTTTAGATTGTGTACTGGGTAAAGAAGTCAATTCAAGCCAAGTGGGATAGCATTATCCAGTGACTGGAGGAAATACAACCCTCAAAATTGCTGTTGTTAATAATTCCAGATACACCACAGAGCTACCTTCCCTCTGAGGCAGCTGACTGGAAGGAAGCAATTCCAGAATCTCACTCAAATAAGCCTAACATGACTCAGCACAAAATTTCATTTTTTTACAACCATCCTGTACAGCAGAGATGGGAAACCTGTGGCACCAAACCAGAAGCAAGCTCAGCTGTGGAAGGGGCTTTGCAAAAAACAATAGCCCAGCATGGCCCTTTGCAAGCCCCCCTCCCCCACTTCACAATATCTAGACAAATGTGGATTTGGGAGTACCTTGAGCAGGGGGAAATGTCTGTGTTATCTGGACATTTATTTATTTTTTTCTTTGCAAACATTTGGCAAAAAATAAAAATATGTAAGCATGCAACCTTTACAACAGTGATTACAGTACTGAATATTCCACCCCACTTCGTTCATATAATCCATTTGCTAATTCAACATTTCTTTTCAAAGTCTGAGGATATGTGAAAACAACTTTTCACAATTTCATTTGTTGACCAGATCCTGAGGGAAATTCACACAATGCTCACAGAGAACCAGATGTGCACTAGATAACTTCAACATCTGGTGTTTCTATCATCAGTTTTCATGCAGACTGTCCATAAAAAATAATTGACTCTTATTGATTCCCCAGCAGTCGGAACCACATTGAGAAGGTAAAAGCTATCACAGATTGGTGGTCTCCTAAAATGACCTGATATTGTGAAAAGGACAAGTACCTGTACCTTTGTATAAAACAACTGTTATAAAATTCTTCAAGAAAGTGAATTTGCTGTGGGGTTAAACCAGGCATGATGTTGATGAAATGCTGAGCAAGATTTTGGGGGAAATGTCTTGCTTGGCTGTATCTGAAAGAAAGAACTGCATGGTCTTTTCACATTCCTACATGGAATAAACACCACCATTATTATCGATCTAGTCAAGAGAGGCATAATACTAAAACAGTTCTTGCATTCATTGACTGTATAATGTTTCCACATCAGATGAGTGGAAGGGATGTGTTATTTCATTCATAAACACTTGCATGCCGTTGTCACAGTTGAAGTGATTCCCCAGAGAGGTAAATAGTTTCTCTACCATACTATAGGCAAATATTCTGATAGCTCAGTGTCTTTAAGAGTCAATAGCGAAGTACTCCAACGCATCTGAAAAACTACCTCTATTTAAATCCCATTAAATAAATATACTGTGGATTTAGTGCCTGCCTACTTAAATCAGTAGGATTGCAACATTTCCATTCAAGCAAGTTTGCTGCTCCAACACTTCCTCTTGCTTCCGAGAATCAAATATTCATCTTGAAGCGGACAGGAAATATATCAGACTGCCTCTGATATGCCAGTCCCCTTTCTATGTAGCCAAGGGAGGAAATGACTGAACATCATGAAAAGGAGATCTGAGCTCACAGGCCGTCAACGGTGACTGATGAAGAATCCTCCAGAGCAACTGAAGGACGCTCCCTTTCATCGGTATCACAGTTGCTGGGTGGAAGGCTGATAGTGTTGGGCTCACATGGGCAACAGCCAACTCCTCCTTTCCGGCTGTTTGGCCGATTCCGAAGGGAAGCGTGGAAGTCTAATGATAACACTACTAGACGGTATAGTTGTAGCATCACAATTAAGATATTCTTAGCTGTGAAAAACACCAGCATCTGGTTAATGACTTGGAAATAGCCCATCAGTATCAAGCGCACCACGAGGAAAGGGCCGTCTTGAATGAACAAGCTGATCCCAATGTTCCACAGGTCTGCACTGTATCTGCAAAGAAGCAAACTGAAGACCCTCTTTGAGGAGCCTGGGCGACCGCAGCCAACATGTTGCACTACAAACAAGGAAGACCATTGCTATTATTGCAGTAACATCAAGTGAAGCATCATATGAAGTCCTCATGAACATTCACCGGCATTTTCATGCAAATTTTCTGACTAAGCTTGCATGCAATTTTGCTTAATATACACATTTTTGCAAAGCTAGGTTACCTAATAAAATGATTTTTAGTATTTTGTTTTCACTAATATATTGTTATTATTTTTCAAAACTGGAGAACTGATTGGAAAATTCAGAGAAGTGTGAATTTTTAAGGGTGGCAGAGTTTCAACTAGTGTATTGTTTTGGAAGTGTGAATTAGGTTGGTTCACCTTTAAATGAGAACTGAACTGAATTTCTCCTGCATCCAAAGCTTTCATTCACAGAAGTGAGATTACATGAGCCAGCAGTTTATGATCTCAGGTGTGGCAACTTCTGTGATTTGCTATCTTCAGTGCAGAACTGCAGGTATGCTTTTACTCCCATATTACATTTCACATGTAAATGCCAGTGTAGAGACTACACTTCTGGGATCTGCAGAAATCCACTTTAGTGCCACATGTGAACTTTGCCATCTCAGCTAAGTGATAGCTTCTTGTAAAGGGCTTTAGACAGATGCCAGCAACCCAGAACTTTTCACGAGACAAGAAGGCAGTTGTTCCCATTGGCTTATGTTACTTTTCAGGAAGTCAGAGTGGCCTAAGCTTCTGGTGGGGGGAGTTAGTCCTTGCTAATCAAGGTTTCAATGGAGAGGGTTTTTTCTTTATTTAGTGGCATGTAGGATAACCCCCTCCTTAAACTCTGGAGTTAAATCCTTGGAATTTGTTACTGTCCCTCACCTGCAAGATCCAGGGGAAACTGCAGCATGCTCCAAGTCCATACGGCTAGGATTGCATACACGACAGCGCGGTTGGTCCTAAAATTAACAAAAATGATTGACATACATTTAAAAAGCAATCCATCCAAAGCATATGGAATGCCATCATATTAAAATGCAACCAAGTCCAGCTCATGGGGCTGGGAACTTCTTAGGACCCCTCAATACAGTGGTACCTCGGGTTAAGAACTTAATTCGTTCTGGAGCTCCATTCTTAACCTGAAACTGTTCTTAACCTGAAGCACCACTTTAGCTAATGGGGCCTTATGCTGCTGCCACGCCGCCGGAGCACGATTTCTGTTCTCATCCTGAAGCAAAGTTCTTAACCCGAGGTACTATTTCTGGGTTAGTGGAGTCTGTAACCTGAAGCGTCTGTAACCTGAAATGTCTGTAACCCGAGGTACCACTGTAGTGAGAAAATTAATGGAATCCAATCCAGGTATAGAAATAATGTTAAGGATATTTTACAAGACCCAGTTATTAACCAAAACATACTATAAAACAATCCAGCCTGAAAACAAGACATCCGATTAAGGGTTTGTTTTTTAAATAAATCCATGCTTCCGTGTGTGTTGGCAGGACCCATTAGCAAAACTGCAGCCCAAGAGTTTGATTGGCATTTGTGACTTTTATGGCATTCTAGCATGGTTACAGTAATGTCTCCCAGACCCTTGTGCTCAGAATCTCAGGATGAGGAATGACCAGATAATATCCTATGGGCAGCATTCAGCTTCTGGCCTGTATCCTCCTGCCTAGTGCAAAGTGAAAATATAGCTCAGAGACTAATTGGAGATGGGGAACTTGTGAGGTGGTGATAAGGCAGTCAGTGGTATATGCAGGGGACAAAGCATGTTCTATACAGGTCAGGGCCTGGGATTCCTGAACAAAGATATAATGCCCCTAATGGTCTCTTATAGCAGACTCCTATGCAGGTCTGCTCAGAAGTAAGTTTCGTTGAATTAAACGGGGCTTGCTTCTGAATAGACTTGCATAGGATTGAGCTATCAGCAAGTTCTTTGGAGCGGCTCTGTTTTGCATTTTCCCTTACACTGGGGCATCTCAGTCCTAGAGGCACATGTAGTGACTGTTGCAATTTATTAAAATATTTGCACCCTTCCCCTTTTATCAAGCAACAAAAATGCAATAAAGTGCAATACCAAATGGACAATAGAGACAACAATCAAATAACAAATGAAACAATGATATAACAGCAATTAAATTAGTTAGCTATCTTAGATAGATACTAGCAGCAGCTTCAAATAAAGATAAAGGTAAAGGGACCCCTGACCATTAGGTCCAGTCGTGACCGTCTCTGGGGTTGCGGCACTCATCTCGCTTTATTGGCTGAGGGAGCCGGTGTACAGCTTCCGGGTCATGTGGCCAGCATGACTAAGCTGCTTCTGGAGAACCATAGCAGCGCACGGAAACGCCGTTTACCTTCCCACCAGAGCGGTACCTATTTATCTACTTGCACTTCGTGCTTTTGAACTGCTAGGTTGGCAGGAGCTGGGAGCTCATCCCGTCGTGGGGATTCAAACCGCCAACCTTCCAATCAGCAAGTCCTAGGCTCTGTGGTTTAACCCACAGCGCCACCCGCCTCCCAGCAGTTTCAAATACGTAGTATCAAATACCCAACTGTGAAATAATGTTTTTGACTAGTGCCCCAAACTCTCCCTGTCTTGAATGTGTTCTTGAGCCAGCCTACGCATTAGACAATGATGTAGCAGCTGATTACTGCTTGGAAGTACTATTATGCATGTTACTGTGAATGTTCAAAATCAGGAGAATTACTGCATGCAAATATTGCCAAACCCAAATATGTTTTGTGTATGCCTAAAAATTGATTCCTGCTTTGGGAAATCCATGAGTGAGTGCTGACAATAGGTGGCTATCAACATTCCCTGTCTGTGACGGGTACACCCCTGAGATTCCTTATTTTTGTAACATTTCTCTGGGGTTGACAGCATTCACATGTGAACGTTTCCATTTGCATAATTTCAGATATTTGCTGAATCCGGAATGCTGTAAACCACTGTAATTCAGCAATTCTGGAATGAGACATTTTGCTTAGAAGCAGTACTGCTGAAAAAGGCAGAAGTCTAGGAGCCTCTCATATATAATCAACAGGAAACAAGTTTGTTCCATTACCCTTTGCAGATGTCATTGTTGTGTGCTACAATATTCCCCTGTTCCCACTTCTGCTGTCTGCAGGTGCTGATCAGAAGCTAATGACTAAATCTCTATGTAATGCAGATGTTGCATTAGTCTAACATAGGTAAGTGGGCAGAGAGATAGAGAAATACGCTATCTGTGTTATCACTCCATGCACCTAATAATGTAGGTATTGCCTCTGAAATCTCACACCGCAATAAATTAGCTACAGCTAAATCCCATTGAAAGCAAAGGAAGAAGTCAGTTGAGATTAGCTTTTGTAGCATTGCTGTTCGGTAAAACTCAGGAATGCCTAACTTTCTTTTATTGTTATTTAGCTGGATGCCTTTCATTTGCAAAGGGCTACAGAACACTGCAATTCTTAAATTCACAATCCTACTTAGACAAAAATTGCCTCTTCCTATTTATCTGAAGAACATCTTGAATTTTCAGGTGAAGTTCTTCAGGGACTGACATCACCAAGGCCTCCAAAATAATTGGTGTTCTACCAAATCACCTACCTTACGTTCTCAATTTCCATGGTCTCACTTGTGAATTCAAGTATGTCTGCTGCAGTCCCCACAAACATAAGAAGGAGCTGCGACAACTGGTCCCGGGTGATTTCACCCCCAATGGGAAGAAGCCATCTCCCAATGATAAGCAGCAGTAGGAAGGTCTGGTGGAGACCAAGCATCCAAACTGACTCACACACAGCGGAGATTGTGTTGACAAATTCTATGGCCTGTTGCAAAGAGCCATAAAAACAAGCATCAACATAGGAACTGTGGGAAATATGAACAGATACAGGAGTAGGGATGCGTGATTCGGTCAAGTCCTGTCTCTCATTAAAGGTAAAGGTAAAGGTACCCCTGCCCGTACGGGCCAGTCTTGACAGGCTCTAGGGTTGTGCGCTCATCTCACTCTATAGGCCGGGAGCCAGCGCTGTCCGCAGACACTTCCAGGTCACGTGGCCAGCGTGACAAGCTGCATCTGGCGAGCCAGCGCAGCACACGGAAACGCCGTTTACCTTCCCGCTGGTAAGCAGTCCCTATTTATCTACTTGCACCCGGAGGTGCTTTCGAACTGCTAGGTTGGCAGGTGCTGGGACCAAACGACGGGAGCGCACCCCGCCACGGGGATTTGAACCGCCGACCATGCGATCGGCAAGTCCTAGGCGCTGAGGTTTTACCCACAGCACCACCCGCGTCCCCTGTCTCTCATTAGTCCAATCTTAATTACAATTCTCCACACTTCCACATTTTAAATCCTCCTCAAAAATATCAGCATTTTAGTGTCAATACATATTTTTGTATGCAATTTTGCTTAAAATATACATTTTTGTGAAGAAATATCCGCGAATAATGATGCCTTTAATATGTTACTTTTATTAATAGATGCATTTAGATGCACAACTAACCCTGATATCGCTGGATGGAACAAGGTTTATAGTTGTAACTGCTTTAAGAATGTTTTCAACCGTAATTGCTTTTAGAAAGTTTTAACTCATTTAGAATATTTCTGTTTGTAAATTGTGGGTCTGTTTGCCACTCTGGGTTCCTTGGGGAGTATGTACAAATTACTTGGCTCAGGAACTACATTGCAAAATTCGATGAAGTGCAAATTTTGTGTTTCATTTCCAATATTGTGCTAATTAGGTAGGTTTGCCTTTAAATGTGAACTGGATCAGATTTCTTCCTCATCCCTATACCTGAACCAGGACAGATGGTTTTCAGCACTTCTAAAAAAACCCAATATGTTGGACTCAGCAAATGCTATCCAAAGGAAGCTTGGCGGTGTTCTGCCACTAGAGGCCAATTCACATGACTGTTCAGTGCATGGTAGGTGTGGAAGATGAGGTCTGTTCATGTTGTCCTGGCCTCATGACAATCTGAATGTAAGATGGGTTGGCTTTTGACAGTTGCATGAAGTCTGACAGTGCATGAAGGTGCCTTGTTCTGAGTCCATAGGCCCGGCTACCTCAGTATCATCTGCTCTGACCAAGAATGGCTGCTTAAGGTCTCAGGTTGGGGGTCTTTCTCAGTGATGCTGAAATCCCAGGAATACAACTTGACATTTGCTCCACCACTAAGAGTAGCCCTAGCCTTAGAAATTTTAGGACTACAGTTCCTATCTTCCCAAGGACCAGTGACCTGCCTTAGTACAAAGCAGATTCCTATATTCCTAATCCTGCTTTTTCAGGGTTCCTGATCGTGTGGAGCTCTGCCTAAATAATAAAAATAATTATAATTATAATTTAGACCCTGCCCATCTGGCTGGGTTTCCCCAGCCACTCTGGGCAGCTTCCAACAAAATATTAAAATACAATAATCTGTTAAACATTAAAAGCTTCCCTAAACAGGGTTGCCTTCAGATATCTTCTAAAAGTCTGGTAGTTGTTTTTCTCTTTGACATCTGGTGGGAGGGCGTTCCACAGGGCGGGTGACACTACTGAGAAGGCCCTCTGCCTGGTTCTCTGTAACTTGGCTTCTCACAGCGAGGGAACCGCCAGAAGGCCCTCGGCGCTGGATCTCAGTGTCCGGGCAGAAAGATGGAGGTATACTTCAGGTATCCTGGACCGGTATACTGGACCGAGGCCCTTTAAAGGTCAGCACCAACACTTTGAATTGTGCTCGGAAACGTACTGGGAGCCAATGTAGGTCTTTCAAGACCGGTGTTATGTGTTCTTGGCAGCCACTTCCAGTTCAGTGGCCGCTCCCAGATAGGAAGATACACAAAGGAAGATACGCAGAGGAAACATGCTTTTTAGTGTGCAGGGGCAGAATCTGCTCCTAGCCGCTTTTGGCTCATTCACTGCATTTGTGGACATTTGAGGGCTATAAAGGGGTATGCATCCTGGCAGCACTTCTTGACTTGGTGCCAGAGGTTTGTGGTTCACAGATCCTTGAAATGACCCAGTTTTCCAGACCAAATGCTTTCGGCGTAATATGGCTTGAATGGAAAGAGATATTTGATTGCTTTCACCTCGCCACAAAGTAAAGAATTTACTTCTTCATGCTGGGGGAAGGGGGGGGCAAAGAAGCCAACAGCATTTCTAATTACAATCATCTTGGCTAAAGAGGGATATAAGGACAGATATAAGACCCAGCCTAACCAACTTTGATACACACTTTATTCCATTTTATAATACATATTATAGATAGTGCCTTGATAATGCCAAGGAAGTAATTTGCTAAACATAGAAATGGATTAATAATGAGAGGAAGCTGTATTGTTATTGCCACAAATGTTGAAGGGGGAAAACCCTAGACCAGGCATGGCCAAACTTAGCCCTCCAAATGTTTTGGGACTACAACTCCCATCATCCCTAGCTAACAGGACCAGTGGTCAGGGATGATGGGAATTGTAGTCCCAAAACATCTGGACAATAATTAGTGGAAACAAGCATACAGTACTTCAAACCATTGTTTATGAAGCTGTCTTGTTTTCACTAACCGGAGTTAAGATTAATCACAGTTGAATCACTATAAACTGTGATTAATCTAAAAAGAAGTGGAAGTGTGGTCTCTTTAGGGCCGTACCAGAGGATGAGCATGTGACTTCAAGGGGAGGTTTGGCTCATTCTTGTAATGCTAAACCCTTGAGATATTGCATTTGTGTGACATTATCTGCCACAGCGTCATTGCACAACTTAAGGACACTCTTTTAAAAGTAGGTGTCTTAGAAGACCTCACAACTGATAATACAACACAGTTCGCAGTAGTAGAATTCAAGATAGTTCAGACACCAACATTTCAAGAATTAAGTAGATGCTGTCATTTCATGAGACCCTGCTTACCGTTCCTATTATGGGACCATCTATGGCCTTGCTTTGATAAGCGGGTTCATATTTTGGAGTGAATGGCCGCATATCCGATTCATTATGGCAAGCCTGCAATAAAAATTCAATTCAGGGGATAAATCAGTCTCTAATTCTGTATAGACATTAATTAAAATAACCCATATTGCTTAACACTGCTGTAATGTGTGGACCCTCCTACACTGTTCAGGTAACATGAGAAACCCCAGAACATGTGGAAAGAGTCCAAATGGCAGCATTGTCCCCGTTTCGAAATGATCCACACTGGGGTGGGAGGAGCAACAGCATAGGCTCCTCCTCCCTCCAGGCTTCTCAGATTACAGGCAGGAAGGAACTCATTTGGCACACACATGATGTAAGAAGGGCCCCTGTGAATATCTTCAGAACAGCAACTGACAAACAATATTTTTTATTGCATAAAGATTGTGAGGAAAGGCAAGGGAGGTAAACCTTAAAAGTCATTTGAATGCAGGGCAGCAATCCTTCTGCACCAAAAAAAAGGATGTGTGGTTGAAAACTGAATTTGACTCTCATTGACTTGTTCATTATTTAACTGGAGGAGACCATTAAAAACATCTAAAGTGGAAAACTGGATGAGGTTTTTTAAAGATTGGCTGGAGAAACCAAGCCAGTTGGGCGGGGTAGAAATAATAAATTATTATTATTATTATAACCTATCTTCCTAACAATCTCTCATTTCAGGCCAATAAGAAGTTCATTCTGGAATTTTTGACTGAGTTGCAAGCAACAGAATAGTTTGCTCCTCTCACATTTCTTCCAAGGAAGAGCAGATGTATGTCTCTTATCTCTCTCACCCTTTCACATTTGCATGCAGTATGCTTCGGAAGTAAGGCAGATGTCAAAAACTGAGAGACCTAGGCTGCAATCCTATGCACACTTTTCTAGAAGTAAGGCCCATTGAGTATTGGAGGCCTTTGCTTCTGATTAAACGTGCAGAACTTGGGGCTGTTAAGTTGTGACCAAGAAGTTTCGGTTCAGCTCTCCCTTCTGCCATAGATTCATTAGAATAACCTTAAGCAAGCCTCAGTCTCTACTCCTCATTTGCAATAACGGGATAATAAATACTGATCAAATTTACAAGTTGGTTGTAAAGATTAATGATGTAATATATGCACAGCATTATGAACTCTCTGAATGCTGCATACTGAGTTGTTTTATTTTACCAAAGTATCCATTGGTTTCCAGCTGGAAACCTGAAATTTCATTCAGCTACTCACAGGCGTACCTCACACCACTTTACTAAACACAGATTATATTGTAAACTGAACAGAACGGATGAGTGAAGTTAGGGCACTGGGGGCCCCATATTTTGTATATTAAAAGACTGTGAATCCTCTCAGAAATAGGAGCCAACTCCTAGGGGCTGAGGTCCCTTCAGCCCCACCCCCATAAAATATTTGAGGGGTCCCTCCCCCAAAGTTGATGGACATTGCCATTCAAATGGTGTGCATGTGCCATGTCTTGTGATTGATTATGCGGGGCAGGGCTTACCTCCCCCCCCCCCAATATTTTATTCAAGTTGGCACCCATGATAACAGCCAAGGCTTTAAGGGGAGCCAGGGACTAGGATTGGGCAGGCATGACACCCGCTATACCACCTTGGGTTGAGCAAATGTACTCTCCCATCTGCCTGTCTGTCTCTCTGTCTCTCTGCCTGCCTGCCTGCCTCTCTCTCTGTCTGTCTATCTATCTATCTATCTCTGAATGAATGTAATTCTGTGATTCTCAAATACTTTGAGACCTGCATCTGCTGATCAACTTCAAACAGGTTTGTGAAAGTACACCTGACCATGTAGACATTTTGATCTTGTTTCAGGAAGAAGATTATTTGATTTCTCTCTCTCTCTCTCTCTCTCTCTCTCTCTCTCTCTCTCTCTCCACTCAGACTTCGTTTTCAAGTCAAAACAGGCATTTTGAGGCATGAAGGTCTGTCTCTCCTTGTATCCTCAAAAATGTGCCATGGTTAGGTTTTTAACAAAGCAACATTTAATTTAATCTCCCCTTTATCTCCTTATATATTTAGAACTGCTGCCAGCAGACTGAGATTTTCTGCTACGACAGGGTCAAAGGTAAGCTGCAATTTCAGTGCACATTCTCTTGTCAAGAGGGAATTACAATACATGTTTTATATTTGCTTTGCTTGTAAACTCTAGAGACGAGTGTCAATTGTGTTGCTGGAAGGAGTCCCCGGTTCTCTAGAACTGCCTTTTGTTTAGCCACATATAAGTTGTAGTCATTGTGAACCTCAAACTAGTTATGACATTAAATGTGTCTTTGCATTTAAAGTAAATTTTAAAAAGGAAAAAAACTGACAAGTAACAGTATCAGAACAGACAAGAAGAAAGAAATTAACCAATTCATCTCCTGTTACAGTTGTGAGGAAAATTCCTCCTCTAAAGCTAGTGTTCGCCTTGGAAGAAAATTCCCCATTGGTGCGGATTTGCATTCTTAAAAACCTATTGATGCAATCTGACTGTTTAAAAAACCTTCATCCTACTTGCACACATACACACACATTTAATGCCATGCAGTTCTCCCATAGCTATGCAACGAAACACTTGGAATGAAGTCAAGACTGCAATTGCTTTACCAGAAACAAAGCAGTCCTATAATTGCTAGTTACCTCTTGGAACATGTTTTACAATGTGAGAATATATATATATATATATATATGCAGGTTTTGGTGTCTTCGGGTGTCTTCCCGTGTAAGAGTTGGGGTGTCTAGGCGACGTTTCGACGAGGTCTCACTCGTCATCTTCAGGCTGGTGCTTTCGGCTTCTTGTTACTGGAACAGAGCTCTGTTCCAGTAACAAGAAGCCGAAAGCACCAGCCTGAAGATGACGAGTGAGACCTCGTCGAAACGTCGCCTAGACACCCCAACTCTTACACGGGAAGACACCCGAAGACACCAAAACCTGCATTCCTGTACCCGTGAAAATCTACGAAAGCATATATATATATATATATATATATATATATATATATATATATATATATATATATATCTCGCAGCTGTGTACATAATGGCCTGGTTTGCACATCACCCTAAGTGAATCTCAGCTTATAGAGAATGTGTAAGCATGTGGGCTCTGGGAAACGTTTGCAATCACTTTGCTCCTCTCTGGCCTTTCAACTGCTGTGCCGCACTGAGCTAAGCCAATGTTTGCCTCACTGTGTCATCTGAAGTTATGGTTAAGCTCTTGCCTTACTAACCATCCTGCTCAGCCCTGCCAACTGCTGCTGAGGAGAGATCTTAACCACAAGTCCCATTTGGATAGCCAGCAAAACCGTGGCTTTGCTCAGTGCAGCATGGCAGCAAAAAAAGGACCAAAGAGGTTGCAGATTCATCTCTGGGAGTCCGCACACTCGCATGTTGATGTTAAACCATGGTTTGGGTTAGTGTGGTGTGCAAACCTGGTTACCATTAACAAAGAGAAAACTGAACTGTTTGGCCCTCTTCAGATGTTACTCAGGGGGGAGAATTCTCGTAGATAGAAGGAGTGAGGTTGTGCTGCTGAGTTAGCCTGCCCCAGGAAGTTCCTGTGCTGAGTGGGAACATCTGAAGAGAAACCTCTATGTACAAGAATAGTTGTGTGTGGCATGGGGCTAGCTCAAGCCTGCAGCTTCGCCAGCAGAGACCCACTCCAACTTCAACATGGGAGAGCCTTCCATACTTGAAGAGAGCTTAAAGTAGCTGCTTTATTTTATTGAAATGAGATGCTTATTATTCATCTCTCTTGCTCTCTCTCAGTTATGCAGTCGACTTGATTCATTCATGAGGTTATAAAAACGTGGCCTTTTCTTTTTTATTATTAATAATATGACAGATGAATTTTTAAACGTACAATAAATGGACTTTGCATGCGCAATGGAAATATCCCATACCACAATTTTTAGAATAAACCAAACTCCCCCCTCATCTGCACTAATGCATGAAAAACCAAGCGCTTATCTAAAACAAATGAAGACCATTTTACTTGGGAAAGATTCAGCAATTCTTCCAGCTTTTCTGAATTCAATAAGCTGTAATTTTTTCTATAACTGCCATACCCAACACTCTGTTTAGCCTATTTCTAACATCTGGCATCACTGGAGACTCTCAGAATCTGGATATATATATATATATATATATGCTTTCGTAGATTTTCACGGGTACAGGAATGCAGGTTTTGGTGTCTTCGGGTGTCTTCCCGTGTAAGAGTTGGGGTGTCTAGGCGACGTTTCGACGAGGTCTCACTCGTCATCTTCAGGCTGGTGCTTTCGGCTTCTTGTTACTGGAACAGAGCAGGATCTCAGTGTTTGAGTTCCTATAAATACTGTTGAGGGGGTGTGGTGTATAGCCTCTAACGTTCTGGGCAGAGAGGAAGTTCCCAGGTTAGTGTGCCTTTTCTTCTTTTGTTCCTTAATTACTTGAGGGATATCTTGAGTGATTTCTTGAGTGATATTCTGAGTACCACTTAGGTGGGTCATTAAGTGTGGATTAGTTGCTAAAGCTTTCGTGTCTTGACCTCTTGAGCTTGTGAAGAGTTTTTCTGAGAACAAGCAAAACTAAGTGCAGTACAGCCATCTTCTCAGAAAAACTCTTCACAAGCTCAAGAGGTCAAGACACGAAAGCTTTAGCAACTAATCCACACTTAATGACCCACCTAAGTGGTACTCAGAATATCACTCAAGAAATCACTCAAGATATCCCTCAAGTAATTAAGGAACAAAAGAAGAAAAGGCACACTAACCTGGGAACTTCCTCTCTGCCCAGAACGTTAGAGGCTATACACCACACCCCCTCAACAGTATTTATAGGAACTCAAACACTGAGATCCTGCTCTGTTCCAGTAACAAGAAGCCGAAAGCACCAGCCTGAAGATGACGAGTGAGACCTCGTCGAAACGTCGCCTAGACACCCCAACTCTTACACGGGAAGACACCCGAAGACACCAAAACCTGCATATATATATATATATATATATATATATATATATATATATATGCTTCCACTAATATGTTTTACTGCATACATTTCCAGAAGGCTTTGTAGGGGAAAGTAGCATGAAAAGTGTCCAAGAATAACAACCATTCAATATTGTGTGCTCTTACAATACTGTATTTTTCCTTGATTTCAAAAGATGTTACTCAATAGATGCTGATGTCTTAGAAAATGCTCTATTGATGTTGATGACTGGTGACCCACATGTACTAAAAACAGGCCAATTGCATACCCCTCAACTGTCCTAAATTGAGCAGCAGATCCTGGAATTAAAGAAGCCATCTCAGCTTCTGATTGGGTCCTGGCATGTCCCATTTTGTAGTCCAGTGCTCTGGCATGAGACAGCTGGCTCGTGACAACTGACCAAAGTTGCTCATCTTTTGGGCTCATGCTCTCGCACAAGTCAGTTAGCTCCCGTGAGACCTCAGGATCAAAAAACAAGCATCCTGATTTTGATCAGTGGGATCTTGGAGGTTGCACATTCGTGAAGGCTGGGCACTAATGTCTAGAACAGTGGTGGGTAACTCTTTTCAGGTCAACAACTGCATTGTCATGGTGGGGCAACTTTCAGGGGTCAGTAGACCCATACACAATCATACATCCTTAAGATGCACACAGGCTCATACACAATCACATACCCATACAAAACCACAAAAACAAAGCTATTTCCCATGGAAATAGAGGCATAAGTTTAATTCTTAGTACCTCCACTCAAGTTTCACCTTCCATTTTCTCCAGAAAAAACAAGTTTGTAAAAAGCTTTTTAAAAAATCTGCAGCATCCTATGTCTTTATAACATTGTAACATATTGGTGGGGTGTACAGGAAATTAAAATTCAGAATAAGAGACACTGGACAATAATTCAAAATTTCATTCAGAACAGGCTTGAGTAATTTAACCATGCATCTAAAGAGTAGATCACTGGACCTTGGCGCTCCCCACTGAGCAGCTGATCAATGGAGGTCACCCAAAGGGCTGGATGAAATCTAGCTGCAGGCACATCTGGCCTGTCCCCACCCTTGGACCACAAGATGCTTGCTCAGATGCCTTCGGTCGCTGGCTGTTTTCTTCTGTTCAACCTATAGGCAGCTATTCATTACATCACATATTCATAGAAGTCAGTTGATGCATGCACTTCAGGTTTGCTAAATCAACATATTTCTTAATTCCTCAAGTTTCTTAATAATGTTAGGTTTACAAAAGAGAAGACCAGCTGAACTTGAAAACATTCCATAAAGAAATTTATATAGCTAGGTCTGCGATTCTAAGCACACCTATTTGGAACTAAATGCCGTTGAATGCATCGGGACAGGTTTCAAAGGAACCATGCCTGTGATGTGACTGTAGACAGGGGCGGACTTTGGTACTTCAAATTTCAGCAGCTCCCTCCCCCACCTCTTGCCTTCCTTTCTGCTCAATTTATTACGTCATAGTTGCAACGCCCTGCAACACCCCCTAGGCCGCACTTCCCTAAATCTGCCTCTGCTGTAGATCTCCTGTGGACAGAGTTGAACAACTCTCTACATGTGTTCTTCGGGTCTCTGGACAAACTGCAATATATAATACAGTGGTACCTCGGGTTAAGTACTTAATTCATTCTGGAGGTCCGTACTTAACCTGAAACTGTTCTTAACCTGAAGCACCACTTTAGCTAATGGGGCCTCCTGCTGCTGCCGTGCCGCCGGAGCACGATTTCTGTTCTCATCCTGAAGCAAAGTTCTTAACCTGAAGCACTTTTTCTGGGTTAGCAGAGTCTGTAACCTGAAGCGTATGTAACCTGAAGCGTATGTAACCCGAGGTACCACTGTATATGCTTAAATAGTTCTTTATAAAATATCATTCAGTCATTCATGACTTACAGCATAACCCAATGGATATTTATACAGAAGTATGGCTGTGTACACAGCATACATTTAAACATGTGACTTTCTCCAAAGAATCCTGGGATCTGTAGTTTGTTTAGACTGCTGGGAATTGTAGCTTTGCAAAGAGTAAACTACTGTTGTAAGGATTCTTTGGAAGAAGCCATGGGCTTGAAATGTGTTTTAAAGGCATTGTGTGTACACAACCTGGACATAAGTCCCACTGAGTTCTGTAGAGCTTGCTCCCCAATAAGTGTACATAGGTTTGTTCTGTTAGACTGCAATTCTGTGCACACTTGTCTAGGAATAAGCCTCATTCCACACTGTGGAGCTTATTTCTGAATCCACAGTTGTTGGGTTGTGCTTGAATTTTCCTGTTTATGTGACCTTGATGTACTGGTCCGAACATTGATATAATGCCACGCAACTGTGTATACTGCGATTTACTGAAGTACTGAATGTCAAGTGTAAATGAGCCGTGGCAATGAGCAAGGAAAATGACATTAATATAATCGTAGTCGGTCATGTGTAATAAAGCAAGAAAAGGAGAAATGTAAATGGAGCACAAATTGCAATGTTTAATGGGATTCTAAGTAGTGATAGTGCATGAAAATCTCTCAGCGATGTCTAACATACTACCAAGAGACGGACTGTGATTTCAGTGACATCATAACACTTATGCCCAGATGTCTTTCTGGGTTGGTAACCCTCTTAATTAATTCCACATGCAGCAGGAGGTTAACTCCTGCAACCAGGGACTGAAGTTGTTTCTTCTCATGCACTGCCTATAACACCAGCAAGCTATTAGAAATATGTAAATTTTCCCCTTTACTAAACGTAGAGCTCCATCTTATAACTATGATTGCGTATAATAGGTGGAAAATGAAAAATTCTGTAATCCAGATTCTGTAATAAAACTAATAAAAGCTGGCTTTTGTTGCCTGTGTAAGAAATGCAACACAAGCCAGTTTGTACAATCTCTCT
This sequence comes from Podarcis liolepis, assembly GCF_965112155.1. Lineage (NCBI taxonomy): Eukaryota > Metazoa > Chordata > Lepidosauria > Squamata > Lacertidae > Podarcis > Podarcis liolepis. The sequence goes on from NC_139556.1 coordinate 29,770,716, forward strand.
TAATTTGCATCACTTACAGTGCAATCCTGTGGATGTCTGCTCAGTCAAAGTAATCCCTATGCAGATCAATGGGACTTACGTCCAGGTAAGTGGGGAACCTGTTGCCTTGCAGATGCAGACTCTGACTTCTGGATTATGGGATCCCCATCACTGGCATATAGGATTGTTGAGTCTTATTTGGCTGTATTACTGAATCCAAGCTTAATTATTTGCATGATTTATTATGGGGTTTCTTAACGGTGTATCAATAAATTATTCGCTTCACTTATTAATTGCTTCCTACAAGGCTTGTTGAATGAGGAAAGTCTTCAAGAGATGCCAGAAAGGACAACAGAGATGGCCTGAGTCTGATATGTGATGGGAGGCAATTCGAAACAACAGGGGCCACCACAGTAAAGGCCTGATCCCAAAATCATACAGAATGGACTTCCTGGTAAGATGGTATCTGCATGACGCCCTCTCTTGCCGAGCACAGCTATTTGTTGGTATCAGGGCTGCCTCAGGTCTCAGCTCACAAAAGACCAACGCCAAGTTCTTCTTATATACAAGGATGTTTATTGCAGTTCATTATTGGTTCCACAACCGAGGTGCGCAGCCCCGTGTCTCTTAGCCTTAGACGTTAGAAGTCCCCTCTGAATCGGTCCCTCCCCTACACCAGTTTAATAAGCTAACGCTGCTCCACCTTTTTCTCTCTTTCCTTTTCCGCAGGGTCTTTCTGCCCGCCGGGGTTCCTCCCCTCCTGCTTTCTCCTGAAGCGGAGTCTCCAGACTGCTCCTGCCCCCTCCTGCGGGCTTTGGGTCCTGGCCCCTCCTCCTCCGGGCTCCCTGTTCTCCCGCGCGCCTCCTCATTTGAACTTGGCGCGCGCGCCCAACTTCTGACCTTCCTTTTGACAGTTATGCTACTCCCCTCACTGCTTTCCTCCCCTTCCGGGAGAACGGCTTGCTCTGATCCCTCCCCTTTCTCTGTCGCCGGAGCTGCTCCCTCTGACACACTGGAACCTCCCCCTCCTTCGCTGCGCTCTGGTGGGGAGGCTGGCCCTGATTCCCAGCTGCCGCTTTGGGGTCCCCTGCTGGCCCCCCGCTCCTGACACTTTCCCCCTGGGGCTCCCCTTGCCCTTACCACAGGCGCCCCCTTCTGGGAATCCTCTGATTCGCTGGAGAGACTCATGGAATCCCCTGCGTCATTGCTATCCTCTTCCTCGCTATCCTGGGATTCCTCTCCATCGCTCTCCATTTCCTGCCTTCCCTGTGCCTCTGTCCCTGTACCCCTGACAGTTGGGTATATAAATATATAAATACAAGTGTTCTGTGTTGGGGGCTGACGTTTCAATACCTCAGGTAGAAAATTCAAATCACACCCTTTAATGGTGCCCAAATTTAGCTGCCTGGAGCAGCTTGGCTCACCACCCCAGCCTGTACACCCACCCATCGCCATCATATGCTGTAGGAAAGAACAATACCTGACTCCCAAAATGAAGCTCCAGAAGCCACAGTGAAGGCACTATGCTAATCAGGTAGATGAATATTGCTGGGGAAAACCTGGGAAGGAATAAAAAGAAACTGGATTTACCAAGCTTAGCCAGAATTGCACAATCTATCATTTTCTTCTGTCAAAACAATGAAGTGATGGGTTGGATAAATATCATGTGACGCCATGTGGAAGAAAAAGAAACGGGGATTCCGTTCTGTTTTGAACGATACTCTATGGTATTATTCCCCCCCCCAAAAAAAAATATTTGTTGAAACTCTGATTTTCAGGGGAGTTTGTATGCCGAATGCTCCCCTACTTTTTGAAGTGGTGGCTGCGGCTGCATCTTCAGACAACAACAACAGCAACAATTCTGAGGCTCATAAAACAACAACAACAACACATTATTGTTCTGCTTACCCCCACTTTTCTGAGCAGTGAGGAGTTCCAGGAATACAGAACCTACTTGAGTTTCTTTTTCATTGGAAAGAGATCACTGGTATTGCCACAGAGCAACCCACACTGATCATCTGACACACAGAAATACGACAGGAAACCTGTGACAATAATTCTGGTATGCACTTCTGGTTCAATCTTTTCTTGGGATGTGGTTTTATTTTGGGTTTAACTGCTCTGATGTAATCTTTAGCACTGATAGTTTACCCAATGCTTTTCCAAGTTCGATTTACATTTACTATATGAGCTGCCCTGGCCTTAGGCTATGTACTGACTGTACATTTAAAGCACTCTCCCCCCCCCCGCCCCGGACACATGGGAACTATAGTTTGTTAAGGGTGCTGGAAATTGTGATGGGTAAACTACGGTTCCCAAGATTCTCTGGGGAAGCCATGCAATTTGAATGTTTGGATGTACGCAGTCTTTTAGAAAACAGTTTATGAATGAATGAACTAGCCCTTGCTCCCACAAGTCAGCCTGACCCACCCTCTGTGGTATACTACCTCCATTGTCCATTGTCAATGCCCTCTGTCACCACCCCAGCCCTTGCTAAACCTTTTCAGCCAAATTTTGGAAGCATAATAAATAGTCTTGAATCAGCATGTGCAAAATATCTTCAAGTTAGCATACACAAAGGAAAAGTCCCAGTCAAACGGAACTGCCAACACTGTAAGTTCTTTATGCTACTTCTCTACCGCTGCTTAGAAACTACAGTAATTCAGCACTATATGGGTAGCTTAAATAATAAAATACAGTGGTACCTTGGTTTGCATACATCTTGGTTTGCATACGTTTTGGATTACAAACACTTCAAACCCGGAAGTGTGTGTCCCGGTTTGCAACCTTTTTTTGGATTACAACCCTTTTTTTTATTATTACGAACACATTTTTTTTCGGAGGCCCCATTGGCGAAAGCGCACCTTGGGTTACAACCTGTTTCGGTTTACAAACAGACCACCGGAATGGATTATGGTTGTAAATCTAGGTACCACTGTACTGTGTTTGCTATCATGATCAAGGCTGCTGCTCTTTTTTTAAACTTCCAAATTGCTGTAACATCCCTGTTCTTTCTTTCTTTTTGATCACTTACTATATCATTGTTCCTAGGAATGGATTTTCTCTCCAGCCTTTCAATAAGGAAGCCATGCAACTTGTTTCCCTCTGATTGCCGCAATATAAAGCAGGTGTCCAAGCTGAGAAGCAATTGTGGCGGGGAACTCACTCTGCACTGGATGACGGCTTCCCCACTAGGATTTCAGTGTATGAAAAATTCTTCCAGCTGGCCAGGGACCGATGCTGATCTAATGAAGTTGTCTTCAGCCAACTGACTTTGGCTCAAGCTATCTCTTCAAAAGAAGACATCTTGAGAAAACATTCTTGGCCAGCCGCACTATATTCTTTCCTCCCAGTGTCTGTCATTAAGAACTAATTCATCACCATCTCTCCAGCCTTTTCGTTAAGCAATAAGAAAGGCATATATCTTTATTTGCAATTAGCGAAAGGTCAGTCGTGATGCTGCATGCGGAGGTGAAGAGGGGGCCCATATCTCAGAGGGAAGACCCAGAGTAAAGAGGGATACTGTGTCCTTTTCGGTTGTAACAGGCTGGTTTTGTTGCTAGCAAAATAGTACCTGAAGTGCAGCATGTTATTTTTTCCCCATATGAGTGAATGGTACCCATTCATTTATATGGCAGATTCTTTAAAAGGCATTCTCAGAAAGACTGTTGGATTGGGGGTTACACCCATCTGTTGTCTCTTGTTCTCCAGTTTCTTAGAAACAGCAGGGTCTTCCTCAAATCTTTCTCTTTCAGGACGTTGTAGCTGTGGTCTGCCAGGACTGACAGCAACTGGTTTCAGGCCAGAACAAGTTGGGCTCTGAGGGAGAGGGAGTAGTGGGAGGTATGCTCTAGGAAGCTAAGGCAGGCAAAAACCAACATCCCAGGTGGGGCTCACAAGGGAAGAGGTGAGGGTCGCAAGCCTCTGGTTTACCTTTACCTTTACCTTTACCTTTACCTTTTTACCTTTACCTTTACCTTTACCATAGACATGCAGGCCAACTGGCTTGAAGAAGGACAGTTTCATGGGCTCCAGTTGGCCTGCATGTCTATGGTAAAGGTAAAGGTAAAACGCATGTGGGGTGCTACAAATAGCAGGGGTTTTGCTACAAAACAATTACAAAACTTTGGCACCAGTTTCAAGGGGATCCCAGATTTTGGGGTTTGTAGGTAATGAAGCTCACATACCCTTATCCCCAAGATTGACTCTGCTCTCTTTCTCTGTTTGGGAGTCATGTTCTCTTGCCAAATCCTGCCTACCTTTGCCAGGAGCTCAGGCAGCTCCTTGATATCATCCTGCAGTGCCATTCCAGATTTTTCTGAGTTGGGTGGTAGGCCAAGATTCTCAAGGCCACCCTTGAATATTTTCAAGATTAAACTGTAGAAAATCTGTACACTAATGTGCATAAATTATAGCACTGGAAAGTCTCCCTTTTTCTTTTGTGAGCAAAGAGATTTGTGCCTTCGATATGCATACCCAACTCATAGGAATGGTAACTTGGCATAATAAAAACCCTGCAGAAACTTCCCCTTCCCCATAGGAGTTTCCTCCTTGGATCCTGCAAAGGGTCTGCAGAAGACCCATGAAGTTCCCAGGTGAAGCCTTCACAGCTGGCACTGCCTCATCACAAGTAGCAGTCCAGCTCCTCACCTCTGCTTAAATTCATCACAGGACCATATCGTGGGTGCACAGAAGTGGACAGAGAGATCTGCATGTTCTATCAGACAAACAATTGTATGTCATGCGGATTTGATAAACCAAAACAGGGCTAGTTTCCAAAGATACACCCAAGTAATAGGAAACTCTTTTCATTTTTGGGGAATGAAGTCAGAGAGCCAAAGCATCAGCTGATGACATGACATATGCATCACTGGCGAGTACTTCTGTACACATTTCACTGTGGCTTGAAAAAGGACCGTTTAATGGGCTCACAAGCCCTAGGTTTTCCCCTTTGGCGTGAATGAGAAAACAAAAAACTTTGCTTAGGAAAAAAGCAAACTGGACTAGGAATCACATAGTCAAAAAAGAAAACCTCCAAGTAGGGATGGAAGAATAATAATAATAATAATAATAATTTTTATTTATATCCCGCCCTCCCCAGCCAAAGCCGGGCTCAGGGCGGCTAACAACAATCAATCTGTCCATTGTAGTTCTATCCATTTCTCATTTTTTTCCAATCTGAAATTCAGTTCTCCATAATTCTGCATGAAATCCTTACGAAAGTTCTTCAGTACTATATTGCGAATTTCTACTAATAAAAACATTTTGTGGGCTGTTTTAACTAACATGAACATTTTTACAAGCGAATTCCAATAATAACAATGCAAGTTTGTATATTGTGTTCATTTCCCACAAATAGGCACATTTTGTGAAACATTGTAGAGCTGCATCACAAAATACAGATGATTGTAAATTTTTAAGGATGGCTATGTTTCAGTTCTCATCTTCTTTCAGAAAGTAGAAATTCGATAGATTTGGTTGTAAATGTGAACCAGATTTCTCTTGCAACCCTACCCAAAGGTAGTATTCTCATATTGGCTTGCCTCAAGAAATCAGGGAGATGTTTAAATGAGCCAGTTCACATAGTTAGTTGTTGAGAAATCAAGAGATGGGGAAGCTTGTGTGAAATGGGCCCCTCTCCGTCTTTTGCTTATTTCCTTAAACAAAGCAACTGGTGGTTGTGTGATTCCCCCTTAGGTCAGATTGGAGCTTGTTGTGGCTTATGACCTGCTAGATGAAATCTAGTGAAGTCAGAGGAGAGCAAAGATGCCATACTTTTCACCATGGTAAGAAAGAAGAACCAGCCTTCACAAAGGTAGGCTGCTACACTGTTAGCAGTTTGGCACAAGCTAGCTTTAGGTGTGTGGTTTGGCTGAGCCAAGATTTGTTAACAAATCTTACTGCCTTTTTCTCTTTTAACCATGCCATCGTTCATTAAACTGCCTGAAAGCATCTGCTGCTGGAAGTTGCATTCCATACATGTCGTAATGCACGTAACCGTTTCTCTAGACTACGCGGCATTGCCAAATAATTGCTTCTCTGGAAAGACCGCCTTCCTTGCAATTTCTGAGTTGTGAAATGAACAGAGGATGCTCGGTGCAATTGCACTGGATCCTCCACAGTGCTCCAAGCAAAATTGTACACTAAGGCGACTCTTCAGTTTAATCACTTCACGATTTCCAAAGCAAGGGAAGTGTCTTGGTTGAAAAAGTCTGGAGTTGCACAGAACGCTGGGGAGGCAATCCGTACATTTCTTGATTTTGCTGACTCTACATTTCCCCGTTGGCTCTCACTTGCCTTTGTTGCAACGGGGCACAGTGTCTTATAATACATAAAGAAATCAACTCCTATGGGAACTGGATCAATACCAGTCATATGTCATAGCAGGAGGAGGGGATCATTTTAGCCACAGTCTGAATTATACTGAATTCTACAAATCCACTGTGTTGCTAAAATTTTGACCCCCCCATATAAACTTGCCACCTGATAAGCTATTGCTCAAATGAACTCAAGCCTTCTGTCTGCACACACTTTTTTTTCTGGACTTGTTGCTTCTTCTGCAAGCCCCCCCCCCCCGTCCCCCTTCAGCACAGGCATTGGTGCTTCTCCTCTGCCTCACGCTTTGTGTCATCCTGATCTGCCACCCTTCTTGCTCTCTGTGGCGAAATGCAAATAGCTGCGGTGTCCCCTTAGTTGCTTAGCCTTCCCAACCAGCAATAAAGACAAGCAAGTGCTTCTGAACCTGAGTCGGAAAGTGCTGCAGCATTTCCATTGTATTTCCAGGAGAAAGTTTGATTCAGAAAAACCTTATTCCAAAGAAGAGAAAGAGAGAAAGAGAACGGAAGGAAAGAAGGAAGGAAACTCTACTGAACTAGAATGGGACAAGCTGGAGGGCTGGGGATGGAGTTTGGGGGAGGGGACGATAAACCATTGCAAAAGACAAAGGCTGTAAGCTCTAATAAGAGCCCGGTTCATAGATGCTGATAGGAAGCAGATGTAAAGAAACAGGCAGGCAGGCAGAGAGAGACCAGGAGAGAATTGCTTACCATTTGTAGCCTCTGCCTTGCTTAAACTTGAGTGTGAGCACTGTTTCTATGCAGAGCGGGAGATTGAGCAATGCCAGCAGCCAGTATTTGGGCTCCTCCATAACTTTGGTCACTCTCCAGACTCCAAGCAGGGAGTGCAAGGCAAAAAGCAGCCGAGTCGCCAGGGCATTGAGCAGCACCAGCAGTTCCATCCTGAGTTGAGCTTCCCTCTCTTTCCCCGCCTCCTCCTCCTCTCCTCCAGCACCAAAAGGGACCTTGGTGCCTGGGAGTAGCAAAAGGGGGAGAGTCACACTGGATGCTCTATGTGACGGGCAGAACTTTCCTCTTGTTCCATCTCCACAAAGGGGCCCATTATAACAAAAAGAAACAGCCTTGTCCCTCCCCCAGACTTCCTGAAAACTCTCTGAGAGAAGGGGGGGGAGGGAATCAAAACCAGACGGCAAGATTTGCAGTGTTAATGCAGGACCCGGAGAGACGGACCTCTCAGGAACTGTGGCTGGCTAACTTCACCAGGAACCTGGCCACAAATGTGCATTTTTTTATTTATAAATGGGCTAACTTTTCTGCTGCCTTTATATCAGCACCACATTTTACCAATTGCTCTTGAGTTCAACAGAGAGAAGCAGCGATAAAAATTGCCTATCCGTTACCCAGGAGGTCTTATTTTAAAAGACTGGTCCTCTTAATGAATCTTAATGGATCTTAATGGAGGAGCCTACTTGCCAGCCCTACTTGTAGATGCAGGATTTCATTCATTTATTGATAACAAATGTATCTGTTCTATTTGCATTCTCCCTTTCCCCCCAAGTATCTCAGGGTCATATCCCACTTCAGAGTAAGACCACTGAAGTTAATGGACATGACTAACTTCGGTCCATTAACTTCAGTGGGTCTTCTCTGAGTAAGATTTAGCTAAACGCAATCCTCAGAGAGGAATTTTATTCTCACAACAAGCCTATGAGATAGATTTTGGGATAAGAGGTAGGGTGTTGCCTTGCGCAATGCAGTCACCTCTACAGCTAACAATTTCCAGAAGGATAACTATATTACTCTGTGTCAGCAAAGAGAACAAAGTATTGGGGCTCCTTAAAGACTAACAAATGATTACGGCAAAAACTTTTGTAAACTAGAGTCCAATTCATCACCTCCATGGAATATTATCATATGTTTGCCAGTACATATGGGTGTGCAACAAAGACTCTTGGGGCATCTTAGGAGAGCATTCTACACATCTCAGATGGATTCTGGTCCATGAAAGCTGCTGCCGTAACAAATGTGTCAGTCTTCAAGGTGCTGTGTAACTTCTAAGCAATTTTTCACATAGCCAAGGCTACCATTCTAGGCAGTACACTACTTTGGGCCAATTCACACATGCCTGTCCATTACTTTATAGCCACTGCATCAGGTTGTGGGACTTACTGTAGGTGTATGATGGATCCCATGAATCTTTCCAGTTGCCTCAAATGCACTGCTTTCCAGTGGAGCCACTTCACAGATTAATCTATGGGTTCTCAGGAGAAACCATGTGATCTGTGCATATCTGTGGAAGCCAGACGATAGTATAGGGCCAGCACAATCAAAAGCATGGCAATGGCAAGTGATTAGAGCTGGTTGCTGACAATTCTGGAGCATTAGAACCTTTGAACTGAAGATGAGCAATTTTATCTCTTGGGCAACTGGAGTGGTTTTTTCTTTACCACTACTGTGGTTTAAGCTTGGATCTATCCTTGATAGCTTAATCTTTTTTCTTTTTCTTTTTTGAAATAAATTTTATTTGATTTTACAAGTTATCACATTACCAAATACATAACCACATGTAGAGATTTCTCCGAATCCTTCGACTTCCCACCTTCCCATCCATGGGTCTTGTTGTCAGCATTTTCACCTGCATATCATTACCTAACCCATATTTTATATCTTTCCATGTCATCCAATGCATTTGTTACATTACATTAAAATCCTCCTAATGTTTTCATCTGCTTACAGTGGTCTCCTAAATACATTATGATTTTTCCTCATTCTTTCTTGAAGTTGTTGTCTTCTTGGTTCCTGTGCTTTCCGGTCAGTTTTGCCATTTCAGCATATTCTAGCAGCTTAATTTGACATTCCTCTCTTGCGGGGACTTTGTCTTCTTTCCATCTTTGGGCTAGTAGCATCCGTGTGGCTATTACCATGTACATGAAAAGTCTTTTCTGCTCCTTTGTAATGCTGGTACCTACAATTCCTAAAAAGAAAAGCTTTGAATTCTGCTCAGAATTCAATGTAGGTCTTTCAGGACAGGTGTTATATGGTTTCGGCAGTCACTCCCAGTCACCAGTCTAGCTGTCGCATTCAGGATGCTGTTTTGTTGCCACAGCTCCAGTCAGATTCAGCTGCCAGACTGATAAGCTTTTGTGTATGAAATGGTCTGTGCATGGAAAGGGAGTGCCCTTGCCACAAATTATTTGGGGCCATCCTTGGGAGGGATTCATACAAAAACACAGGATGTGGGCTCCTCTGAGGACAGAGAATTCTTCCTCTTTCAGACTCCAAAACAAACCTCTCCCATGTGCCTCTAGATTTAATTTTGGGGTGTGTACCATGGCTGTATAAAGTCTGGGAAACGCTGGCTTAAGTACCCACTGCAGGTGGGGGAGGGGGACATCAGTGTTGGAAGTTTTTTCCTGAGGATTAAATTTTAATATCAAATAACTTGTTTGAAGTCCTACCGTTTCTCTGCCATTTGCAGCCGAGTTAATAACATATGTTCCTGGAGGATTACAGTCAATGATTAAGAAAATTAGGTTTTGTTTGAATTTAATTTAGTTATATAAAGCTGCTACAATAATTTACAGCTTTGATATTTAATATTTAATAAGCTGCTTCTTCAAAGAATCCTCACAGTAATTGTGTCATTACATATTGAAATATTATCCCCATAAGTCATTTATATTTGCTAGTTTGAGAGGCACGTTCATCAAGTCGATTGGCTCAACATGAACTATCTGATGAAGGAGCCTCAGCATTATAGGTCGGGGGGCTGTTCGCATTCCCGATGCTCAATATGTCATAAGCCACTTGAGAGGAATTTTGCAGCAAACACTTATTGCAATAAGACGCTGCTGCTCTGTTTCCTTCGCCTCTAATCTCCTTTAATTGTGGCCTCGTTTTCCGTGACCGCTAGAACACGCTGTTCGTTTGTCAGTCTGCTAACTTCTTTTTCCTTTTCGCTCTCAGATTTCTTCCCCATAGAATGCAAGTGGAACAAACGTTAATGTATATTTGTTTGGCTTGTTCTGGGCATTTCAACAGTCCTCAGGTGAGTTACCCAGGAACACCAAGGGTCGCCGCTGAGCTTCCAGTTGGCTAGCCCTTTTTCCAGCGGATGCTCACCAGAATCAGAGCAGGGATGCTTGAGCAACCAGATCATTGCAGATTTTTTATATGAGCTGACCTAATCCGCAGATCCTCGGCTAATATATACAGATAAGAATGCAGCTGTCCTTTGGATTTCGCGCCATGTGGTTTGCTCAAAACAAAGCAATACAAAGTACCAGAATGCATATACAGATGCTTATTTAGGATAAAATAAATTATAAGTGGCTAATTTATGAGAAAATGTATTTAGAAATATACAGGATGTGAGAAAATACGTTCAGAAATGTGTATTTGGCTGCATATTTTAATACGAATGTTCATGTTTCTCCCTCAGACCCATGCCCTTAAATCACAGGAATGTGATGGATTTACCAATGAGTTCATGTTAACCTGACTGGGACCTGAACTAGCAGGTGGGCCACCAGAAATAGCACGTGAAACACATATGAAACTTGCATGGTCCATTTCTAGTTAAGACCCTTATTTCCACCAGGGCAGCTATTACAGGATGCCAACACCACATTGCAAAATCCCCACACTGTGAATCAGGCAACAGTGGAAAGACATCCCCTTATCACTGCCTACTATAAAGCTTCTAGATCTGCTGGACCCCTGTACTCTGGGGAAATCGTCTCCAAGGGCAGCCCTCAGACTATGCCGGATTATCTCTGTGCTTAACAGATGCCTGTCTATCTGTATCTGCCATCATGCGCTGGACAGAAAAGTGCCTGATGTAACTCTAGATGCATAAACCCTGGCCATACAGCTCATACCAAGAGCAGTGTGTGTGTGTGTGTGTGTGTCTTTTGAAAGTAACTGTTGAATAGCTTTTTGCAAAGATTTGTCGAGATGTGATGTCAATGCTTAAAATTAGGAGTTTGGATTCGGTTATTTTTTGTGGATCCAGACAGGAGAACTTTGTCGCTCATAGCTACTGCCATGATGTTTTAAAAAGGCCAATAGCGCTTTTTTTTTAGAGGGGGGAGGGATGCACAGCATGTAGCCTGACAGTGCTAAGATGCTTTCTCTCAAAGTGCAACTCACATCAGAATGTGATTGAATTCGTAAACCTACAGCGCACATGGTTGCAAATACAATTTGATGAGGAGCCTTTAAACAGGCTTCCCATGAAATCTGGAGAGACACCTCTTGAGGGTGGTGGAAGTGGCGGCGGTGGGGGGAGAGAATCTTGCTGCATGAGCAAACCTCATTCTGCACGTGCAGCAACTCAGTTGAATCCCACCAATAGTATTTTAGAGAAACAAAAGCATTTTTACTAATGCTACATAGGAAATAGATTCTGAAAGCTTGAAGCAGCAGGAGTCGCTGAAGTCAATGACAGTGGCAGTCCTTCTCTCCCAGGCCACGTGGAAATGGGTCAGATAGACAGCAGGACGCAAATCGTGACACAGCCTCATCCACAGCACACACTGCCACTTAGGCCTCTCAGTGGCACCTGCAGCCACCAGCCTGCCCCTTGCAGGCCAGTGTGGTGAGAGCTAGTGTGGTGTAGTGGTTAAGAGCAGTAGTCTTGTAATCTGGTGAACCGGGCTCGCGTCCCTGCTCCTCCACATGCAGCGGCTGGGTGACCTTGGGCCAGTCACACTTCTTTGAAGTCTCTCAGCCCCACTCACCTCACAGAGTGTTTGTTGTGGGGGAGGAAGGGAAAGGAGAATGTTAGCTGCTTTGAGACTCCTTCGGGTAGTGATAAAGCGGGATATCAAATCCAAACTCTCTTCTTCTTCTTCTTGCAGTCTTACATGAAAACCAACAGTGAGCATGACAGCCAGGATACCTCAGTTGGTTAGAGTGTGCTGCTGATAAAGCGTGTTCTCTTTCATAGAGAGCACGTGTTGCGGTGGGGTCTGAGAGGCCACCCCTCTGTTGCTGGGCGGGTTAGTATGGGCGGTTGGGTTTCTGGGCAAATTTTGGTGTTGCCATTTAAGGGGACGGACCAAAGGTTATAAAATCAAGCCATGCAGCACTGACTGGGCTCTTTTGCTGCATGCATCGGATCACCCGCCCACCCTCCCTTATCTAGGGATATTGCGTTGACCTTGATATGCCTGTCATCAGGTCATTTGCTTTTGGGGCAGGGGCCTGGTAGGAATTTTGTCGATTTGGCTGATTGGCTGGTGCCATTTGGTTTTTGCCTACTGCGTAGCAAATCGTCACAACTTGTAAGGTTGCGGGTAGGCGTTGGTTAAAAAATTGGTTGGTGGAGGGGTAAGGATTGGCGGTGCCTGCCCCTCCAATGCTGCTGCGGAAAGGGAATTCCATTCAAGGAATCCAGGGGCTTGCCATTCTTTCGTCCATACCCCTGAATGGGGCTTAGGGCCGCACAAGTCCCCAGGAGCATGCGGGGGGGGGGGAGGATGAGGGTCTGGTGCCCGGCTCCATGCTCTCCCCAATATTGTTTTCCCTTACTGGCTTTTGCTGGAATCCGGAAGTCAGTTCTGTCCCTGGGCGTGGGGGACAGATAGTCATAACCAATGCCTAAGTAACCACTCACATTTATGTATTTTAATAAAGTTGTGGCCAAAATTATGCCAAAAACCTTAAACAAAAATTATGTGTAAATTGTGAATTATTTAGGGGTGGCTTGGGGGACCTCCACACGCAATGCCAAGGCTGCAGGTTCAATCCCCTTATGGGACAGCTGCATCTTCCTGCATTTCAGGGGGTTGGACTCGATGCTCCTCAGGGTCCTGTGATTCTAAGAGTCAAGGACAAGCAAATGTACAGTTGTGCCCCGCAAGACGAATGCCTCGCAAGACGGAAAACTCGCTAGACGAAAGGGTTTTCCGTTTTTTGAGCTGCTTCGCAAGACGATTTTCCCTATGGGCTTGCTTTGCAAGACGAAAACGTCTTGCAAGTTTGTTTCCTTTTTCTTAACACCGTTAATACAGTTGCGACTTGACTTCGAGGAGCAACTCATAGAACGCGGTGTGGTAGCCTTTTTTGAGGTTTTTGAAGACTTTGGTGATTTTTGAAGCTTTTCCAAAACTTCTTTTAAACTTTTAAAACTTTTTTTGGGGGGTTGGATTTTGGGTTGGGGTGTTTGGAATTCAAGGACATGGTGTTGGGGAGGGGTTTGCAAGAATCTGGAAGCTTGTGTGGTTTTTTTCTGCATTTTTATGATTTTCTGTGACCATTGGGCCACTCTGCTGGTTTTTTTTTTAAAAAATCTGGATTTGAATTTCTGTGTGGTGGGTGGCTGGGGTAACAGTTGAGGAGGGGTTTGCAAGAATCTGGAAGCTTGTGTGGTTTTTTTTCAGCATTTTTATGATTTTCTGTGACCATTGGGCCACTCTGCTGTTTTTTTAAAAAAAATCTGGATTTGAATTTCTGTGTGGTGGGCGGCTGGGGGAACAGTTGGGGAGGGGGTTCTTCAGCAAGAAGCAAAGAGTGGAAGAGGAACCTTCTTCGAGTTGTCCCCCAGAGTCTTAGAAAATGTACTGTACACTTTGTTGATTTTTAAATGTTTTTCTGTCATGTTTAGAAACTTAATTTATTGTTCCTTCAATTTTTGAAATGCTCTTTACAGTATGTGTGACTTTAAAGAGCACTTAATAAACTCTTGTTGTACCAAATTTGGCTTTGTTTGGACTTTTTTTGACCATAGGAACGCATTAATTGAAGTTCAATGCATTCCTATGGGATTTCGTGCTTCGCAAGACGAAAAATTCGCTAGACGAAAAAACTTGCGGATCGAATTAATTTCGTCTTGCGAGGCACCACTGTAGTTGTGGCAAAAGACAACCGCATGATTCTGCAGCTTATTGCTGCTCACGTTGAGATGCAATGTTGAATTGGTTCACTATGAGCTCAGTGTGATCAGTACTGATAAGGCCATGTCTCTTATCGATGCTGATCGCAGATGCCACAATTGCTATGAGTCCATCCAAGACCATTATATATGCTGATTACTTTTGAAATCTCTATTGTGAGCCTGTAAATAATCAGTTAAAACACCGACAGCCCACAAATCCTGTATCCTATGCACTTCCTCACACAGGACATCTGGGATACAGGATACTGCTTGGAACTGACCTTTGGTTCACTTTGCTTCCAGTGACTGAATACAATGGGAATAACTGTGTGCATTTTTTTAAAAAAAAAGACAGCCCCAACAACCAGCATATTGAAAATATTTCAACAAATGTATTAATGGGGCACACTACTTTCCCCCTGTTACTGGCAGTTATATAGCACATTAAGGAGAAAAACACCTTTGGCTGCTGTACGGTGGTACCTCGGGTAACATACGCTTCAGGTTACATACGCTTCAGGTTACAGACTCCGCTAACCCAGAAATAGTGCTTCAGGTTAAGAACTTTGCTTCAGGATGAGAACAGAAATCGTGCTCCGGCAGCGCAGCGGCAGCAGCAGGAGGCCCCATTAGCTAAAGTGGTGCTTCAGGTTAAGAACGGACCTCCGGAATGAATTAAGTACTTAACCCGAGGTACCACTGTACTCTTAAATATCATGGGAGCAAACCAGACAAGGTTAGTCATGATTATGGCCTCATTCATACACACAAAGATACGGTGATAAACCTGTTTCTGGACTGCACCAGGTGGGAATATTATAGGTGAAAGCTCGCCCATACAAGCAATTTTCCCTCAGTGTAGAAAACTACCATATTGGGGAGAAGGATTCCAGTTTAGCCTTTCCGATAACATGCTTGCTCTTTATATGTGGGGAAAGTTTGTTTAAATAAATAAATGCCGGAGCATATGACATCACCGCCTCCCACTATCGGTAGCATAGGGATGGGTGAATCAGTCAATTTCAGTTTTTGCATTGCAAAACTCGAGACAAGTGCAAATTTTGAATGTTTTCTGTGTTCTAGTTTACATATTGTTTCAGTCTCACGTTCAGCTTTTCCTTTTGAGGGGACGCCACGTGAAGACTGATGGGACCTTCCTTTGTCCTTCAACAATCCCTAAGCTCCTTGAGGGAAGAGTGGGATCCAAATGTTCTTGTGATGAGCAAATAAATTGTGCTTCCTCGATGGTGGGTAATACTACTACTACTACTACTACTAATATTTTTAAATAATTTTTTATTTATACCCCGCCCTTCTCAGTTCAGAAAACCAGGCTCAGGGCGGCTAACAACAAATTTAAAACACTTAATTGATGCAACAAAAATCAGCATAAAATACAGGATAAAATGTGAATAAAAATAAATTCAGAATTCAAAAATCAATTTAGGAGGGAAATCCATCCAATAAACATTAGACGATCACCAGGGCTAGCTGGCTAAATTAGTCCTATTTGGGCCAGCAAGGAGACCAGGGGAGATTTAGCTGTGGGATCCCAGAGCAGGTAATCTTCATAAAAAGGGGAGGGAGGGAGGGAAGGGAGGGAGGCATAAAAAGAGGCATAAGGTAAAGCAAATCATGAAACAATTAATTATCTAAAGCGATTGCTAATTCTGAGGTAAGGAAAGAGGTGCCTAATTACCATTATTGAATTATGTGTCATTTCAGGAAGCATCCAATTTCCTCTGAGACAGACGAATACTAGAATTTGATGGAATGATAACATCAAAATCACTTCCATGGGTTGTTGTTTTTTACAAAAAAAAAACCCCAACAACCCAAAAAACGTTTACTATAAGAATATTTGCTTTGTTACCAAGGAGATAAATCAGTTATGGGGAAAGAGAGGAGGAAGAGAGAAATAAATTCATTTTGCTGCATAATTTCCAATTTAGAACTTCAAATTCATTGAGAGAGGTGTGTCCCTTTAAAAATAATACGATAGGGAGACACAGCGTGCATATAAATAAAACTAAATGCTATGTCCCAGTGGGCAAGAGTTTTCCCTCCAATATCAGTCCTGCATATGCATGATGCTGGAAGTATTAGTTGCCTATTTTTGAGTGCAGAATGAACACTTCAAGGAACTGGAGATATAAATCAATGTCATAGAAAGGACTAGGTGTGAAAGAAAGAGAAATGAAACTGGCATCTAACTTACCAAACAAAACAAATTTGATACTGTGAGAAATATTGGGTACCAACCCCCCCCCCCAAAAAAAAAAACCTTTGACATATTGCTATTGCTGTTTTGGTGGACGGTGTCAGGGAAACAGTTTTTGAATCTGATCTGTATCTCTGTAGCTTGTTTGCCCATGTATTTCAATCTTGCCTTGATTCCCTGTAACCTTTCCTCCTGCCTTTATTTGTCTTCTACGTATTTTGCCTGAGATAAAATAGTAATTCGGTAGATGTCATGTACAAAATGAAAGGGCAGAGTATAAAACCTGCCAGCTTCCCAGAACGGCAATGATTAGAGTGAGGGAACTGAAAGAAACTGTATTATAAGCGATTATAACATTTATCTATTATTTATCATTTGTTTATGTTGCTCCATTTATATGTCAGAGTTAAAGATTATGCTGGCATTTCCACAGTTGATGGGCTTTCTGCTTTGCTGGTGGATAGATACAATAAATGAGCACAGATTTTGGAGCAACGTATTAGCACATTTCACAAATGCCTTTCTGTCTATAAAATTATACGTTAATACTGCATTATGGGGAAGTTTCTTTAGCGACAGAGCTATTTGTAAAAAAAAATTACAGAAGCACTGTGGTTACAGGCTAGTAAAATCCTTATTAAATGGCCTTCCTCTATTGCGAAGAAGTATGACCGGCCAAAGAAACAGGCATTGCACAGATCTGGGGCAGCAACTAAGAAGGCCCTGTTTCTTGTGGAGCCCACTTTGTCCTCTAACAGAATCTGAAATATGGCTTACTTAGCTGCTGGAACTCTGAGGAGGTTTTGTGATTTGTTTTACCCACTGCCCCGGCTTGCTCCCCAAATATGTCACTTCAGAGCTGCTAATGCAGAAAAAACAACGTGGGGTGGGGGCGCTTTGACTTCACCCCCAGAGGCATACTCCATTGTCTCTTGAGACAGACAGATGTCAACAGAGGCAAATTTTGAAATTGTTGCAACCCACCCTGGAACTTTATGGGCAAGAGGGTGTAAGAAATGCTGAGTCTGAAAGCCGGATGAGGCTGGAGGACCTTGTGGCAGTGGGGCTGAGGATGTTGGGTAGCAGATCTACTGCCTGAGAGGCACACATCTTAGATTTGACTTATATATGTGTACACAGAGCACATGTTCCAAAAAACATGACAAGTGCTCCAGTGCTCTCCCTCCTGAAAAGGAAACCAAACCCAGCTCACACTTCCCCTGTTATATCTCCCTGCTCAGGGAAGTGTTTGGGGGTACACAGTGTTTTGGGTCTTATCTGACACCACTTTCTAAATGTCAGTGAAAGGGGTACAAATCAAAGAGGCTGGAACAAGGCTATTCAGGATTCATAGCCAGAAAGGTCATGATAAATAATCCAAACACGACGTTCTTAATGTTTGAGCCTTCTTCCTGCAATTGTATACACAATAGCCCTTATCTCCATCCTCTAGGACAGGGAGAAAATAGCTGCAGCATTGGCAAACATCTTCAACCAGAGACTCAGTTTAGGTGTCTCTCCTCCCCGCAATTCCTCCCCCGAGCCATTACTATTCTTATAACAAGAACAATGCTTAGGACTTAGAATATAGCATGTTTTTTAATGATTCCAAGTGCTGGGATCATATTATCTCTGAAATTAGTAAGGGTAGCTCAACATTATTATTGTCATGTTAGAGATAGAGGCTTCTGGTGACATTTAAACCAGAGGTGTCCTGCCTCAAACCTGTGACCCACTATGCTACTGATTTTATATATGTATTATGAAAACCTCGCTGTGCCTTTTTGCTAAAAATGTTTAAAAACGAAGTAACGTGGAATGCAACCCACCCAATGTTGATGACTGGTGGAGGTTCTGATGGTGTTTTGGTGTCCCCAGTGGCAGAGGGAAGCACTGCTGTTAAGGGGGCTCCACCACACCAGAGAGACCCCAACTGCTCCTAGGCTGTAGCAGATGGGGGGAAACCCAAAGAAGGTGTTGTTGAGATGGGGTGCTGGAGGGTTCAGACCCACTGGTTCCAAAGCCCAGCAGATCCTCCATGGATCTTGATCCTCAGAGTCCTCTGTTATACCAGCTTATAGCTGGCATAGTGGAAGGGGCTCATAACCCACCTCCTTTTCTGCCCTGGCCAACCAGAGCCAACAGGGCTTGAGATGCTGCAGTAGATTCACCACTCAGCTCCTCTGCGGCCTCCCTTAGGGGTGCTCTGTTGGACCGCAATACGTATTAGAGGCCCCATTGAACACATTGGTCTTCTGAGCATACCTGCAGAGGGCTTTGCCAGTTTCGACTGTTCAAATGAAATACCAATTTTTCTTTTTTAGCATGTCCAACTATATGTGGCATTATTCGTGCTTCTTAAAAAGCATGCTTAGCTTGGCTGCTTTTATTCCCAAGAAAAAAACAGTCTTGGAGCCCTGATCAGAAATATACTTCCCTTCTCTAGCAGGAGCTTGTGCCTGCTTTCTGCTGAAAATAGCCCCCCTCCTGTCTTCCATTTGCCCCCTAAATGTAGAAACGCACATTGAGGGCCAAACAGGAGCCAGCAAAGGGAAATCTTCAGCTGAAAACCAGCACGGAGTCCCAACCAGGATTGGGAGCATATTCTGAATCAGGGGCCCATCTTCAAAATAAAAGTGCCGTGTGTAGTTTGTCCCTGTGACACCCACCCACCAGGACAAAAGGGTCCCCCAAAATAAATAAGCATGCCTTTAGCTCTCATCCTCACTAATTAAAATTGCCTCCCCTTGCAACAGAACTAAACTAAGCTTAAATTGATTAATTGAACAAATTAAACCAATGACATTTGGTAGCGCTGCCTTTTAAATGGTTTGGATTCCATAATGTGCATCTTCTTTGCCAGTTCTAATTGGCAGACAAGATTTCTCCATTAGCCTTCTTTCACGACAGGGACTCAGCTTCAGCTAATTTCATGCGCTGCAAAGGATGCATGGAGTGGAGAGGCTCCAGAGACCACAAACTGAGGAAAAGAGCATGGAAATAATGTGTTCTCATTGATTCGGCCTACAATGTTGATCCTCATCTCTGTACTATTTGGAGAACGTCCTAAAATTAGGCATGAGCTTACTGTTTAATTGTAAATGAAAGCTTAATAGTTACAAGAAATAGCTGAAGGAGATACAGTATTAGTGGAATGGGCCTAAGAACCAATGAAGCTTTTATAATTCTTCAAGGCAATAATCTGTGTCTGTCGTAGTGATATACCCGGAATCAGTTAACAAGCCATCCATATGAGATGGATACTTTTAATCCCAAATGTGCTTTTAAATGCCATTAAGGGGGGGGGGACTTCGATGCAAAAAAGGATTATGCAATCCTAAACACAAATATTAGAAAATAATATTATACCTCAGTGCACGTCTACTCAGAAGTAAGTCCCATTGAGTCCAAATGGGCTCATTCTTTAGGTATGTGTGTCTAGGATTGCAGTCTTAGCCCATTAGAAGAGGCTTCTAAGTAGGATTGCACTATCACAATGCAGTCTTATACATGTCTTCTGAGAAGCAAGTAATTGAGTCCAACAGAACTTCCTGGGAAGTGGTAATATGATTCTCAACCTTAGAGTACCAATTAGCAGCTTCCTGGCATTCTTCATCTTTAGTTAAAATTCTTAATTAGATCGTGGTCACTGCAGAGGAAAGTAGCTTTTAGAAATAAAATCGAAGCATTATGACTAATGCTTTACAAATTACCATAAAGTACTGTAGTGGAGATAGAATGATTTCTAGGACTTTGCAATTAGGAGATGCCCGTGATTAGTGGACTTGTAAAACTTCTGCCAAAGAATCACTGTGCCTCAAATAGCCAGAACAAAAATTGAATGTTGTGAATCTGAGAAGAGTGATTTATTAGGAGTGACAAAGAGCTGACTTGCTCCATTATTACCATTACTTTTTAGAAATAAGTGTCTATTATAAGTTTTTATGAATGCATAAATTATACTAATGCACTGGCTGTCAATGGCTATTATACCCTGTTCAAGGATTCCTTTCTTCAGACTTCAGTTACGTAGGAATCCAGACAATGTATGAACTAGTCGGAAGTGTATATTATTTTATGAAAATGTTAAAAAAACACACAACCAAAAAAAATCTGCTTATTTGCTTTTGGTATTTGCAGCAGTGCAGCCAAGCTGGCAGTGATGTGCAGTGTGGACCAGCTTAAAAACCAACCACCAGTGGTTTTGGCAATCTATCCCACTGCAAAGCAGTTCGTATTGTCAAGCAATGCAGATGGAAGGATCGGTCTGTTTCCTTTTTCTCAGTTTCTCGTTCTTCCAATCTCAAATGTGGTTCTCCACATTTCTGCAGCAATCTCAGAGCAGCCTATCTGGAGCATAGCTGTCAATGTTTCCCTTTTTTAAAAGGGAAATTCCCGAATTCCAAATAGGATTCCTCGCAAGAAAAGGGAAAAGTTGACAGCTATGATCTGGAGCCCCCACCTCCATAGCACCAACCTCTCCCTCATTTACTTGCAAGGAAGCCCCCCCTGAACTAAACGCTCAGCTCTCAAATAAGTGTGCCTCTGAGTGCAGCTTCACAGCCCCAGGCTTCCCCCAAAGGATTCACTGGAATAGCAGCAGTGGTCCTTCAAAACGTGGACTCCATCAGGAAGTCAAATTTCTTCAGCAGTTAAATTGCCCAAAGTCTCTCTCTCTCTCTCTCTCTCTCTCTCTCTCTCTCTCTCTCTCTCTCTCTCTCTCTGCTATTCACTCCAGAAACAAACACATATGGAATGTTGGCAATTTACCCAAGAAAAATGAATGTTTCTGAGGCAACATAACGAAAGAGGGGGAAGCTTGAAAACTGCCGTGAAAGGTGGAGACAGGAGGCCAGGTGTCTCCGTACTTTCTGGAAAAGTTACCAATGATGTCATTGTTTGGAAAAGTTATTATATTGAAAGAAATATCCCCAGTGCATTATCGTAAGAACTTTAAAATTTTCAATTTCTTTTCGAACCAAGGGAAGCACTGAATATGTTGTATGCAACATATATACAATAAATGATACTTCTGAGGAGGAATGTAGGAAGGCATCATTTTCTGTTCTGCCCTTTTCTCTTTGCACGCAGCACCACTTCTATTCCACTAAAGTTCATCTTACACCAAAAACTGTGTCATTCGTCTTGTGGTGAAATTATGTCTCTTATGCAATTTATGTAATTATTTATGTCAGTTAGGTTGTCGCCACAGTATTCCACTCCATTCATTCCGGGGCAAAGAAACCATAATGCAAATATGGAGGGAATAATCAATTATGTTTCATTAGGGGACTGAAAGCAGCATCAACAGCGAATTCCAACCAAACTCACATGCTTTGCCTTTCACATTGTCGTTGGCCTACCAATATCAAATTCCCCTCCTGCTTAACCCTGTCCCCACACTAAGTTTGAGGGTGTTCCCATTTTGCCCTGGCTAAACTGTGTGAATTTATTTCATTTCCAGAATGTGTGGACGTTTTCACCCCCGTTTCAAACTTACTCACACCCACAAAGGAAGGGGATAATTTTCACAAACTGCTGCTATTTTTATTTAATCTCATTTGCACAAGAATCCCAGCTTTTAACTTAACCCCATGTGAGCCAAACGAAAGCTTGAACTAAACCTGTTCCCACAGATAACATTATTTCTGCCTAACCTACTTCCTCAGTTCTGTTCTTCTATTATGGTGTGATATCAAAACAGACATGTTATTGCCATCCGTGTTGCACTTCAGTGTCTGAAAATACCTCAGAGGGTAGCCACCGTGCTAAAGAGTTTCTTCCTACACACACATACACAAAAAAATTGATTCTTCAAATGATTCATTGAGTGCTTATGTAACACTAGCATACAACACATGGCCCTTTCCATTACAGTACACATGCCTTCAAATTACAGCACATAAGACAATTACAAGACGTTTCATTGAAATTATATTATTTCATCAGAAGCTTAGACTGGAGGCAGGTGAACCTCGTACGAATGATGCATGGACCAGTTAATGCTTAGGACCGGGAGAAGCTCAGCAATCTTTACAGAAGAGGTAGCTTGTGTAACACCGAGCAGTGAGAGAGCCATTAATAGCTTCCTCAAGTAACACATCAAGTACAGAATGCCTGCTTAATGAAATGGAATGTGAATCAGAGGATTTGATAAAGCGAAGAAATGTGTACTTTCAGCAAACCGCGACAGAAATTATTTTACGACTTTCACATTTGCACTTCACAAAGAGGCCTAAAGATTCAATCCCTGATTCAAACATGGGAGTAATACAAGCTCAACAGCTCTGTAAAGCCAGGTTTTGAGGGTTTTTCCTCACAAAGTGCTCTGAACACTGTTAAGTGTAGTATATATAAATGCTAAGCATTAGTACAATTGAAACTTGGGACTGTTCTCTTAGCTGCTTTGTTTCTTGGAATAGTCTAATGCTCCATCTCCTTACGGCCGGGCCATTACATTAGGCAAAGTGAGCAGCCACCACAGGCAGCTGGTTTGGGGGGGTTATGAAACAGCAGCAAGTTTCTACTTATTTAATGTACTATTATTGCATGTTTTACAGTGGGGGGAGGGGCATGTGGGCCTTTTTCCCTCAGGTTTTTTGTAAGGTCCGCTTGATGGAGCTGGGTATAGAGCTAGGGAAGGGTGGAGCTTGATGTGTTGAGGGCCATTTTCATCCAAACAACAACAACAATTTATTATTTATACCCCATCCATCTGGCTGGGCTTCCCCAGCCACTCTGGGCGGCTTCCAACAAAATATTAAAATACAGTGGTACCTCTGGTTACGTACTTAATTCGTTCTGGAGGTCTGTTCTTAACCTGAAACTATTCTTAACCTGAAGCACCACTTTAGCTAATGGGGCCTTGCGCTGCCGCCACACAATTTCTGTTCTCATCCTGAAGCAAAGTTCTTAACCCGAGGTACTATTTCTGGGTTAACGGAGTCTGTAACCTGAAGAATATGTAACCTGAAGCGTATGTAAGCCGAGGTACCACTGTACAGTAATGCATCAAACATTAAAAGCTTCCCTAAACAAGGCTGCCTTCTAAAAGTCGGGTAGTTGTTGTTCTCTTTGACATCTGGTGGGAGGGCGTTCCACAGGGCGGGTGACACTACCGAGAAGGCCCTCTGCCTGGTTCCCTGTAACTTGGCTTCTCGCAGTGAGGGAACCTCCAGGAGGCCCTCGGCGCTGGACCTCAGTGTCCGGGTAGAACGATGGGGGTGGAGACGCTCCTTCAGATATACTGGACTGAGGCCGTTTAGGGCTTTAAAGGTCAGCACCAACACTTTGAATTTTGCTCAGAAACGTCGGAAACAAGAGAAAGGGCACCCTTTCATTCATAGTGGTGGCAGACACAGACACTGAGAAATCCAGAAGGCTCACTGAAATATGGTCTGATGCACTGGACAAATTTGCTTGCTTCGGTCCTCAGCCTTAGACTAAGCAAGAGCTCAGAACTGAGGTTGTGATGCTCCTTGCAACATGTTTTAGAGACAGAGAGGGATTATGATGCATCTGCAAAGCTGAGCAGATGTTTCTGGATGACTAATGCATATCACTGGCTCCTGACCAGGCTAATGAACTGCTGCATTCTGTAAGCAGCTAACCACTGAAAGGCTTGGCTGGGAGCCAGGTATATACAGAGTTCATCTTGATAAGGCCTTTGTGGACATGGGAATGGCATTTGGGGAGTGAACTGGCTCTTGAGATCCTATTGTAAAAAGTTTGGACTGTTCTGTAGGCTCAAGAAGAGGGGCCCTGAAAAATGGTGTTCTCCAGTATGGTGCAATCGTCTGTGAGAGACTGTTCATGGGGAAAGCTGGTCAGTTTCATGTTTCTAAACTGCCTTGAACATTTCATCAGAGGGTAGCCATTGAATAATGTGGCAGTTTTAGCCTTTGAGTCTTTGCCTCACTTCATTATCAAAATATGGCAACAACAACAACAACAAAAAGACAGTCTATGAACAGTAGCCTAAAAAGATAGCCTGCAGATTGTATTTGGGTTTTTTTTATGGCTAGTTTCCAATGAGCACAGTTTAACCAACAATGGCTATACTTTGCCAGGACAAAAGCCGCTGTATTTAAGCATACACGGCCGCCAAGCCTAGCTGGAATAACTTCAGACACTCGCCAACAGCCTGCAAAGTTATGCAGGTCTAGGACTACGGAAAACAATGGTGGTAGGTGCATGTAAGCGTGCACAGGATTGGGCTATTGGTGTTCTTCAGGTGTGCAAACACATCCTGCCTGTATCCCTTAACTGCTGTTAAAAATAAATAGTGTTAAGTTGTGGGTGAACATATCAGACGACACAGCGATTCTTCAAACAGCTCTTGTTTATTCACAAGCCAGAACAGAACTGCCAACCTGCTTATATAGAGGTCAACTACAAAGCAACAGTAACAACTTTCTGTAACTATCCAATCACTGAATGTCACTTTCAATTCCTTATTTGCATATGTGGACCTATCTACAGTATCCCCCTGCTGGCCCAGGGTGAGAACTTCAGTACATAACAAGTAATAATAATAATAATAATAATAATAATAATAATAATAATAATAATGACATATCACTCTGGAATGCAAGCATGGCCTATATTTGGCAGGTTCATGAGGTTATAAGGCTGAAATAATAGAAAATGGATTGTTCTCCTATTTTTTCCCTATTTACAAATCAATCCAAGAAGCATGTACTTCAGGTCAGTCCTGGAGGTCTGGCAAGAGCAGAGTGCTCTAGGTGGGGCTTCCAGGCACTCTCCGATACAAAACAGTGCTTAGCTGTACATTTAACAATTACCAGAAAGCAAAGAGTTACCAGCTTTTGATTCTGAACATTCTGCTACCTGGACAGAGCCCAGCAGGGCTGAAGCTCTGGGCCAGAATGAAGGAGCTGTGCAGGAAAGCAGCTTGCTCTGCTCCCACCATTTCCTTTTCCTTCTGGAGCTTAGCTACAATCTCTACAGAGCCTGTGTGGCCAAACTACAGAGGAACTACCACACCTAGGTGCTGCACTCAGAATGTGAAATGGCATACTGAGAGATGCTCTGCACACCCTCATTCCTTTGTACCTGGCCTCAAACTGGTGGTTTCTCTCTCACACACACATACACAGTCTCTCTCCTACACCAACATCTGCTCATACTTTCTAATAAGGGTGGGAAACCATGTGGTCCTCCAAATATTGCTAAACTCCCTCTTCCATCATCCTTGGCAATTGTCCTTGCTGGCTTGGGTTGATGGAAGTTGGAATCCAACAACATCTCGTTTTGAAAGATGCACCAAGTGTCCAAATTTCTAACTTTGGCACAAGCAGTTCTGGCAATTGGTCAAGGGTCACTGGTGTGTCAAGAACACTCGCATATGTGCCCTGGGACCAATTCCCCAAACACAAAGGAAAGTTTCAAACCGAGTCACCCCACAAGTGTTCCCACAGAACTTTATCATATTGCTTTCTTTAGTGCAAAACAGCCCTGCTGTATTTGAGCCTGTCATTAAATGTCTGATATAATTCTCTGCTGAATACAACCACCATCCTGTTAACTGAAATAGGGAATGAAGCAGGCCCTTCATTAACAAAAGTTTTTTAGATATATAAAAAGGAAATTGTTTACCTGTCATCTTCGATCCACTTTATCACAGTGCCCAAGGCCTTCCCTCACAGAATGGAACTCTCCATTTTCTGTGAAGTATATTGCACGGTAGCAAAGACCTGTGAGCGATGAATTCAATACGATCAAAACTTTTTATATAAAGAAGAGATATGAGGGTGGTGGGTGGTTTTTTTAAAGGGTTTTAATCCATCCTTTCAGACAAATGTTGTTACCAAAATCTCCCATCAGAGGGTTTTTTTCTACTTTTCTCTCTTTTTAAGAAAGAGAGGGGTCCTGTCCTCAGGCTTACAAGTTACAAAGACCAGACTTACAAGGAGGAAAGGGAGTGCAGAGGGAAGGGAGGGGGAAACAGGTCGGTTTGACAATGCCACAACAATGGGGTGAATCAGGAGGTGTGCATATCCATTCAGGTCCAGGCTGTTCTTCTGTTGTCGGTTGGTTTTCTTTTGCTTGCTTCCTTGCTTGGATAAAGATGCTACAGCTGACCCACAGCCCTTGCTCTTCCTTGGCACTTGAGTCCTAGACACCTCCTGCACCCATCCTTTGCAGCATTAAAGAGACTGCGTCCGGTGCCTCCCCTACCACAAGTAGGAATGGTAGTGGGGAAGGCCTCAGAGTTCACCCTAAGTACGTTCTTATCAAGTTTGCTGATCATACAAAATAGTTTAGGGTGGTTATATTGCAGGTATTGTGCAGTTTGAAGCAGTTGGGTGCATAAAAACTTACTCCTCTTGTAATAAAACATTGTCCAGACTAATAATAATAATAATAATAATAATAATAATAATAATAATAATAATTTATACCCCGCCCATCTGGCTGGGCTTCCCCAGCTACTCTGGGCAGCTTCCAAACAAATATTAAAATACTGTAATACATCAAACATTAAAAGCTTCCCTAAACAGGGCTGCCTTCAGATGTCTTCTAAAAGTCTTGTAGTTGTTGTTCTCTTTGACATCTAGTGGGAGGGCGTTCCACAAGGCAGGCGCCACTACCGAGAAGGCCCTTTGCCTGGTTCCCTGTAACTTGGCTTCTCGCAGTGAGGGAACCGCCAGAAGGCCCTCAGTGCTGGACCTCAGTGTCCGGGTAGAACGATGGGGGTGGAGACGCTTCTTCAGGGGGCCAGGGGTCTGAACACTCATCCCCCCACCACCACTTTCTGAACACGGCCCAGGAGGAAGGAGCGGAACCACTGTATGACAGTGCCCCCAGCTCCCATAAATATTATCCGAAGTTTACTAATCAGAACTTCTTCAAAACAGGTACAAAAACAAAACAAAAACTTGACACATCCAAATAGTTCCATAAGACATATGCTTGTCAAAGCATAGGCTCAGCATCTTCTTCTTAGAAATATAAAAGAATTCTAAACAGACCTAGAATCAAATTTCTCTCTCTCCTTGTCTCCTCCATTAGCCTGCATTCCACCCTGTGGTAAGGAATTGGAAAATAAAACTACAGATTTCATAAGGTCAGGACACAAATCTATGATACAACTGCACGTGTACAGTTCTTTGTCACCTCACTTCAGCAAGGTTATTTTCCAGCTGGAAAAGGTTCAGAAAACAACAACCATAAATGATCAGGGGGTGGAGCAACTCCCCTATGAGGACAGGTGACAACATTTGGGGATTTTTCGTTTGAAGAAAAAGAAAGTAAGTTGAGATGTGGCAGGGGTGTATAAAATTAGGCATTGTGTAGAAGGTTGATAGAGAAACATTTTTCTCCCTCTCAATAACAATGGAAGTTGAAGGTTTCTGATGAAGCTGAATGTTGGCATGTTTAGAACAAAAGAAAGTACTTCTTTTAGAATATACTGGACCCCATTGTGTGTTTTTTAAAAATGGGCTATCTAAGATATCTAACTGTTGGAGATGCAATAGGGATAATGCTTCTCTAAAACATATATTTTGTCCTATATTGTGCTATATTGAAAGATTTTGGCAAAATGTAACCGAAACCATCAACAGAACTGTATGGAACAACCTTACATTTACAGGGCAAAATATCCTCTTGAATTATATACCCAGCACATGGAACCTTACAGAAAGGACAATATGAGTGCTGTTACCACAGCAAAAAGACTGATACTGATGAATTGGAAAAATAAAAATGCGGCTCCCTTTTACGATTGGATTGAAGACTTGTACAAACTCGCAACGTATAGACAACTTGCGTAGAAACGCAGACTTGCCATGGGCAAATTCAATGATATTTGGAATTCATTCTTCCAAATACTGTAATAGGTTAAGGTCTGGTGAAGTACAATAACAACCTTGTAAAATGTGTTGTTTAGTCGTTTAGTCATGTCCGACTCTTCGTGATCCCATGGACCAGAGCACACCAGGCACTCCTGTCTTTCACTGCCTCCCACAGTTTGGTCAAACTCATGTTCGTAGCTTCGAGAACACTATCCAACCATCTCGTCCTCTGTCATCCCCTTCTCCTTGTGCCCTCCATCTTTCCCAACATCAGGGTCTTTTCCAGGGAGTCTTCTCTTCTCATGAGGTGGCCAAAGTTTTGTAGCCTCAGCTTCAGGATCTGTCCTTCCAGTGAGCACTCAGGGCTGATTTCCTTAAGAATGGGGAGGTTTGATCTTCTTGCAGTCCATGGGACTCTCAAGAGTCACCTCCAGCACCATAATTCAAAAGCACCAATTCTTTGGCGATCAGCCTTCTTTATGGTCCAGCTCTCACACATCACTACTGGACTGGGAAAACCATGGATTTAACTATACGGACCTTTGTTGGCAAGGTGATGTCTCTGCTTTTTAAGATGCTGTCTAGGTTTGCCATCGCTTTTCTCCCAAGAAGCAGGCATCTTTTAATTTCGTGACTGTTGTCACCATCTGCAGTGAT
This sequence comes from Podarcis liolepis, assembly GCF_965112155.1. Taxonomy (NCBI): domain Eukaryota; kingdom Metazoa; phylum Chordata; class Lepidosauria; order Squamata; family Lacertidae; genus Podarcis; species Podarcis liolepis. The sequence continues at coordinate 29,799,567 of NC_139556.1, forward strand.
CATGGAGCCCAAGAAAGTAAAATCTCTCATTTTCTATAGTTATGTACTTTTTGCCAAAAAGAAAAAAAAGGGGGGGCAGTATGTCTTCACACAGCACATAGGTAAGCTATGATGTTCGCTCACACAAGAGGAAGTGTTTGCCACCAGCTCGGATGGCTTTTAAAGAGGATTAGGGAAATTAATTGGGGTAGATGCTATCAGTGGCTACTAGCCACCATATGACTAGGTTCTGCTTCCACTGTCAGAGGCTGTATGTCTCTGAACGTCCAATGCTGGGAATTGCAGGTCAGGCAGAGAGCTCTTCCCCCCAGATCCTGCCTTCAGGCTCCTTAGAGGCATCTGATTGGCCACTGTGAGAACAGGATGCTGAACTCCAGGAGGCTTTTCTTATGTCATCATTGGCAAGCCTAGGTGCTGCTACAAATGTTTAGCTTCTCCGCAAAGAGATGATATTTCGAACATCTTGCAGCCATCATCTTAGGTAATCTCTTAGTACCTCCTACCTGGCTGATCCTGCCAGCAGCATATGTTTGTCTCAAATATTAAGTCATGCGTGTCTAAATATACACAAGCATTACAGCGAAACTCCAAATGGCTCATTAAATCAGTTATGATTCCCTTGGCCTTGGCTAACCTGCCCCCCCCCCCCCAATTAATTAATACATGGGTGTTTCAGGCCACCAAACTCATCGCTAGTGGATTTGCTTTGAAACTCCTTTTCATGAGCTGATATTTATTGTGTTAAGCTAAGTGTCAGTTATGTGAGCCAGAGAAAGGGTGCAGGGAAAGAATTGTTTTTGCACAATAAACCATTAATAACAGTAATAACAAAACCAGCTGTGTCTGGTCACCATTCCTCATTTCATAGGGTAAAATTAAAAAACATGGACCACTTTTTAAAAAGAGAGAATATCACACAGCCTGCAGCATCACATAGGTACATTTTTTATCTTTCCTTTTTACAGTGAACTAGCTTGGGACTCTTTCTAACAGGAAAAGGTCTGACCTCTTTTTTTCTCTGTGAATATGATTAATTTATCACCCACCAACATAACTGTAGAGCTAGAATATGTGTCCCTGAGCAAGAAAAATCTTTGCTGTTGATTTTTGCACAATTTCAGTTCACGTCCCCTGTAGAAACATTCCCTCAGATGCAGAATTGTCTGTATTGTATCGCATTTTAAAAAATGATACATCAAGTTCCTTCAGAAAGAAAGAAATGTCTGCAAAAGATGTAGAGAACACAATGAAACACATACCCTGACTGAAGTATTTCTGCATCTATGACAAACGTCTGAAGGAATTGGATCAAGCAATCCTTTTAAAGTTCAGATGCTGAAACTGATACATTTTCATCAACCTACTAAGCCCAATAATCATTATAATTTCTCTACTTCATATGCCCAACATTATCTAAATAGCACAGAGTACACTGGGCTGGGCTGCTTGGTTCTAAAAGAAACAGTGTACAGAAACAGGAAAAGAAAGTGACAAGAACACAATAATGAAAAATTCCAAGGTGACATTGTGCTTGTGAGATAGTACAATTAGGGTGAAATAGATTTGGAATCTGTCTAGATTTGACAGGAGAGCCAGTGAGATGCATTGGGTAAAATCCTAGAGTCTGAATAGGGAAACCCAAATTCAAATATTCGCTTTGGGCCAATCCACAAGTTACAGCGGCCTTGTAATTTCACATTGGATCAATAAAAACAGAAGCTGGAATTGAAATGTTTGCCTCACTATGAGCGAGGGTCGCAGAAGAACAGGACGCTGCAGCCCTTTCCCTTTTGCCATCACTCAAATGCGTCACCAACACTTCCCTCTGTAAACTTCCTTTCAGGCCAGACTGTGGGCTCTGAGCACTGTTTAGACAAGCCAAAAGAGGAAATTATTCTGTCCATTTCTCACTGGCTACCAGATGAGAGCTGTGGAGAACAATGGGATGATTCTGACTGAGACAGAGCGAGTGAAGAGCAGACATGACGGAATAGATTCAGTGTGGCATCTCAGGATTAAAGAATGAACTTTTGAGCTATGTAGTAGTGAATCATAATCTCATCTGACAGAGTCTTCCGGAAGTTTACATAAAACCATTAAAGAAAGAAGGGGGGTGGAGGTGCAGAGGAAACGGGGTTGTATCCAACGATGATTCACTCACAATTTTAAAATTAATGGATTCAATTTAGTCATGTACATTATTTTCAGTCCGTCTGCTCTGAGTAGGGCTAGCACTGGATAGAACCCAGGTTGTTATGAAGGTAATGTTGTACAATTGTACAATTACATATTGTGGCCAGAAGTCGCCTCTGTTACATGCCATCCCAGTCTCTGAGGGTGTGAGATTCCAGGGGTATCAGGTGTGTTTACCACGGTCTGGGTTTCCTTTTGGAACAATGAGGCATTGTGGAGACTGTTGTGTCTTTATGACATATGGTTTATTTATGCATAGATACCATCTGTGCCTAGATCGAGAGAGTGCAGAGAATTCACAGCCCCAAAGGTCCTGTTCCTTCTACTGCTGCAGCCTCAGATTCCAAGCGACTCCAAACATTATTTCTGACCCTCTCTGTGGCATAAAACAGACTGCCCACCTCATGCTCTGCCTCCTCCTCCAGCGGCATTAGCCACTCCTCCACGTTTGGTGTCATCTGCATTCACAGGTCATTCCTTCACCTGTGTGAAGACGCTGAACAACAATGGGCCCAGGAGAAAGCCCTGCAGTAGCTCAGTGGAGCTTTGCTTTCATTCACATGTTATGTTCATGATGGGGAACCTCTGACTCTCCAGATGTTGCTCCACTACATCTCCCATCATCCCTGACCATTGGCCACACTGCCTGGGGCTGATGGGACTTGGAGTCTGACAACAGCCTAGTATGCTGAGGTTGAGATGTAGAAGGTTCAGATTCAAATTTTGGCTTGGCTTGGTTTGGCTTGGCTTGGCTCAAGAGAGCAGCAACTCTTCACCACAAAAGTTGTTGCCAAAATGAAAGGTGTTTATTGTACACAACCTTCAGTCCCTTGTGGGGAGAAATCAAAACTGGCCAGAAATTAAAATGGTGAAAATAAGTAAAGACTAAAGAGAGAGATGCATATCTCTTTAAGGAAAGATAAATGCCCTGATTTGTCTGGGTGCCTTTGTGTGTGCCTCTGAACAGAAATGTGGTCCTTAACACACCAGAAAAGGACTTCCTGTGTTTTATTCTTCTTTGGCAACCTAAGATGGCTACACTGATTTTTAAAAAGAGGGGAAAGCATTCCAGAATGTTTTCGTGCACACACAAAATGGCAATCTGCAGCAGAGCACAGAAGCATATCATGGCCAGCAGAGGACTCCCAAGCCACAGTCACAGTGGGGGAATTCCTCCAGCGAGATCCAGCAGCAGAGGGGGGAATGGGTTTACTGCAGCAAAGGAAGAAAAGCAAAGAAAGAAAGTTGGGAAGCTGAGAGGAAGGATGAGAGGGATACGGGTGCTGCAGTTGGAACTTGCAACTTTCAAGCCAGGACAGAAATTCAGGAAGATTTCCAGTTCTTTTAAAGACAAAACCACACATAGTGGTCCCAGTTCAGGACTGTAGGATGCATTCCTGGCAAAGTTTTTCCTTTTTCTTTAATAATAGCAGCACATCAGCATCAGGTAAGTAATGATCTGGCTACGTTGACTGTCAACTCCATCACTTGTGTGTATGTAAGGATAGAGAGCCACTATGGACCAAAGTCTCCCCCAGCACATGTGGAGACTGCAGATGATACCCCAAAGAAATATTGTAAGCATGACTCCTCATGGCCTTCTCCAAAACCCTGTCGCCAAATTGAATCCAAAAATAATTGTTGAAAGTGAATGTGGAGGTTCCCGTTGGGCAAAACCCCTGAGAACTTTCACATGGATCAAGAAGAATTTCAAGAAGACTAGTAAAATTTCTCAGGGGTGGGGTTGCCACATAACATTATCCTAAACTGATTGTGTTGGTGTAGAGTAGAACTATGGTAGAATGCATCTGTTCCTCTCATTGTTAACGCTGAGTTGGAATTTGAAAGCCTTCCTGTTCACCTGGGCATTTGATGATGGCTAAAATATATTTCTCCTGGAAACCTTGACATTACTAAGCTGTGGGTATATTTGATTTTCTTTAAATGTTTTCCAAGTCCTTGTACTGTTTTCGCAGTTTTGCTGTTTGCTCCCTTGGTTTTCTTTGGGAAGAAGGGAGATAAAACAGTATAATGGATATATTATAATATAATATAAAGCTGGGCTGTGGCACACAGGCTAAATCTCTGCACGGCACCCATCAGGTCCCGTAATTAGGACCAGCTTTGCACTTGATTCCTAGTCAAAGCAGAGAGGCATTTGCCCCAGGCATCTGATGCTGTGGGGCGGGCTTGGAAGTAGTGGCAAGGAGAACAGAGCTGTGTATGTCCATGTGGTCAGCCCTGCCTCCCCTAAGTTCCCCTGCTGCCTTTCATAGAATTGTGAGATTTGGGAGGGACTCTGGGGGTCATCTAGTCCAATGCCCTGCAATGCAGGAATTCTGCCCACAGTTGTCCCTGAGTGGGTTCGAACCACCAATCTTCTGGTTAACAGCTAGGCACACTGACCCATCGCGCCACTTGGGCCTGGTGGGAGATTCTGCCTGTCACCAGCAGTGAGGTAAGCTTCAGCTGCCGGTCCAGTCGGCTTCTGTATATGGGGGTGATGATCCCTTCTTGTCCTGTATCTCAGTCAGGAAAATGTCTTGGGCCTGCACGTGCCCCAGGTGAATGAAGAAGGAAGTGGTGATTGCGATCTCAGTATTCACCCACCCACACCATCATGGGTCTGGTGTGGATATTACACACACACACACACACTCGCCACCCACGCACCATTGCCAGGATGGCCTGCAGCTGTTTCTATCTCTTCTCAAATAGAAGCATGGCAGGGTAATGCAGGCTATTTCAAAAATTCAACCAGCTGAAAAAGCAACCCTTGAAAATTTGCCCCTCCCCAAAGGCACTTGATCTAGATTGGATGTGGACTACACAGGAAAAAATCAAGTCGTCTCCAATGATTCTAGAATCAAATGCTGTGTTTACAATGCCAACAATTCTCCATCAACATGTATATTGCCAGTAGCAGAAGCATATCCCAGCATCTGGCTTCTTTCGTGTTGTCCTTTCCCATTCTTTGAACGCCATTTGCTATTTCACATACAAATTGAAGTGCCTAATCTTATGATACAGTTAAATATTCGTGACATTATTCTTTTTCTTTTCTTTTTTTTTTTTTTGTAAACCAATATGTGGATGTGAAAAGACATGGAGTGAAAGAATGTCAGCCGAATCGGAATATTTGTCGTGCTGTGCGTTCTCCTAAGAGTTGAGTTGTGTGCTAATGATTTTTAACATCTCAGTTTTCCCTACCATCAATTATTTGCTGAAAGCCATCCAGATTGGCTTGTACATGCCATTGTGTGTGCAGCATGGAAACATGAATTAAAACTGTCAGTCTTTTGATCTGCATGCCAGCTCAACAGTGTAAATGCTTATTGTAAGTACTTATAAAGACCTCTCTGTGTTCTTCAGAGAACCGATTTTTTTTTGCCCCTGTGCCTGTTTTTATCATTTCCCCCTCTAACACTCCTTTTAAAAAATGACATTTATTTGTCAGTAGGAGAAATAATCTTGTCAGATGTAGTTCTTAATTATAGATTCTGAGCTATGTGTTTTATTCCTCACTTCAGGATACAATCAAACAGCAAAGAAACCATGTGTAATATAAATTAACTATTAGCTTCAGCATCTTTTAAATCCTCTGCAATTACTATTAAATCTCTTTTTCACTTGAGGGTGGTTTTCTAAATTTTATGGCTGTGATTTGTACTCAGACAACCACTATTTTAAAAAATGAGAAAAAGTATTTTATTATCATAATGCATTTGCCCCCACAAAACGCATTCTGGTCTTGCGTTATTACATTGAATATTCCACTACAGAATAAATGGAAGGCATTTTCCAGCAAGTTTCATGGTTCCTCCTAAGCCATTCCTTCATCACACTTCATCTGTCACTTTATCCATCTCAGCGATATCTAGAACTGAACTGAACCATCTTCCCCGTGATGAGATAATGCAATTTTTCACAGCAGCTAAAAGATTTGGCAACAATAATAGCTCCTTGAAAGTCCTCTTCCAAATAATTCAGAAGGAACGTCGCCACACCGGAGCTTAGCCTTATATCTGCTTTTCGAAACATTCGCCCTACAACTTGAGTCCAATAAACATGAACACATCTCACCAAACAAGATTTTAAAAAAAAACCCTGCTTGATTGTTACAGCATCTTCAAGGGAACCTATTTACCAGGGTGGCTAACCTGTGGTTCTCTAGATCAGTGTTTCCCAACCACTGTTCCGCGGCACACTAGTGTGCCGCGAGATGTTGCCTGGTGTGCCGCGAGATGTTGCCTGGAGGGAGGCGGGCGAGTCGGGCGGCGAGAGGCGGGGCGGCGGCGGTGAGGAGAGGCCGCCCAGCGCAGGGCTCTCGCCGTCTGCCTGCCTGGCTGCCTGCGAGCTCGGCGGGCAGCGCCTCCGTCCGCAGCGCCCGCCTCGCGGCTCTCATTCCCTGCCCCTGCCGAAGCTCACCCAGCCAAGCCGCGCTCTCCTTCCTGCCTCGCTTTGCTGCCTCCTCCCCCCCCCACCCCCAAAGCTTGGAGGTTCCCCGGCAAGGGGGAGGGAAAAAATTGAAACTTACACTTTCGTGCGTCCCTCCCGGCGTGACGCTGCGCACTGACGTCACGGGGCTGTAATGGTGGTGTGCCTCGAGATTTTTTTCATCAAACAAGTGTGCCTTTGCCCAAAAAAGGTTGGGAAACACTGCCTAGATGTTGCTGAACTACAGTTTCCATAACCTCTGACCATTGCCCACGCTGGCTTGGCCTGGTGGGAGTTGTAGTTGGCAGCATATGGAGGCCAACAGGTTAGCAACCCCTGTGATGCTCAGCTTGGACAGTTGGGGGCAGTGTGGTTATGAATAGCTGGAAACCACAGGTGGGGAGCATTCTCTTGCACTTGGTTGGTCACTATGAGAACAGGAAGGTGGACTAGATGGCCATTGGCCTGATCCACAAGTCTCTTCTTCTGTTCTAATACTATAAACTAATAACAAACTCAGAAGTTACTCCCACGTGTAGAAATTTACCTGTAGAATGCCCTTTTCGAGCTGCTCACCTGTTGCCAGCCTGATCTCTTTTCAGCACTGGGCAAGGACCATTTGAGTTGCCCATTTGTATCACCTGAGCTGGGTTTGTTGTTACTGAATCTTTCACTCTGCTGGTTTTCAAACTTGGGCTGTTTCATTAGTTGGACTGTGGCCTTGAATCCTGACTCAGATTCTGAAAAGAGCATTAGGGTGCCACCAATGAAAATGAGAAAACATTAATTTGTTGGTGCAATACCGGACATTTTCAGAGCTCCATCTTCTGATCCAGCAATGGTCTGCCCATTCCAAAGTTCTGCGGGGTCCCAATGTGCACATGGAACTCTGTTCAGTGATTTGTCATGCAATGTGTACTACCACTGTATCTTAAGAGCTTTCTCCAGCTTTGAATGGCATAATGCAGCCTGTATTTGCCTGTACAGTGGTACCTCAGGTTAAGTACTTAATTCATTCCGGAGGTCCGTACTTAACCTGAAACTGTTCTTAACCTGAAGCACCACTTTAGCTAATGGGGCCTCCTGCTGCTGCTGCTGCACCGCCGGAGCACAATTTCTGTTCTCATCCTGAAGCAAAGTTCTTAACCTGAAGCACTATTTCTGGGTTAGCAGAGTCTGTAACCTGAAGCGTATGTAACCTGAAGCGTATGTAACCCGAGGTACCACTGTATTTCCTCTATTGCACTGAAGTTCTGCATGTTCAAACAGAATATTTTGAAAAACATCAGCGATACGTTTTTCAAAATATGCACTTGCCTATTAAGAACTGGCTATTCTGGGATCTTCATGTTAATTTATCTGGTTCCCCCTCCCACATAATATTCCAAGCCAGAACAGCAGGTACTAAATAGTTTTCAAAATCCTTGCCTTGGACACTATACTATTTTGCCTTTTATAGGAAAAGTAGAGTACCCAAAAATGCAGTTCGATTATGAACGCTGTCTCTTGCTCAGTTTATTGCAAGAGAAATAAGGTCTGGTAGTTCTGTTTAATACAAAATTCTCTTGTAATTCCGTCGGCCAACTTCTTTTGATCCCAAAGATAACTTGCTCTGGAAAATTTCAGGAGAAGAGAGCAGAATGGCTCTCTTTTTTTGGAAAATTCAAAAGCTAAACAGGGTGAAAGTATCCCTCAGCAGTTTCTATTCTATCACAGTGGGCCATGATTCACTAAGATTTCATGTGTTGGTGAATCACTCAGGAAACCAGCCTCTTCTGAGTACTGTATATAAAATTGTTTTAGTGGTGTAATGTTTCTTGTCCAAATTTAAACATAAAGAATACAAACGGTCTCTATAAGATCTGGAGTGTATAATTGCATGTCTGATTCATAAGCTGGGCTTTCCATTTTGAAAGTTTTAATAAACTTACAAAAATTGGGCTTGTGGCTCTATTATTATTATTATTATTATTATTATTATTATTATTATTATTATTATTATTTGTACCCCACCCATCTGACTGGGTTGCCCCAGCCACTCTGGGCAGCTTCCAACATATATAAAAACATAATAAAACAACAAACCTTTAAAAGCTTCCCTATACAGGGCTGCCTTCAGATGCCTTCAATGGATCCAACGAGCTATTCAAAGGCTTGCAATCTTCCTCTGACCCTTTTGAATGGCAGGTCCCTGATGCCATATCGCAAACTGCTTTTGAAGCTTCCCTCATATTTGAAATACATTTCCATGCAGCGTGGGGGGTCCATTTGCCAAGAGCAAAGCAATGCAAGGTGCCTGCTGGCTTTTGAAGATGCACCTGTTTGCACAGGCATTCCCTTACATTCTCTCCTCTTTTAATTGCTCTTTTAGTTTTATAGGATTCTTTTATTGTGCACTTTCATTATGGGTGCTTATAGTTTAATGCTTTAATTGGATTGTTTGTGTGTTTGTGTTTTAGTTATGGATGTTTATATTCCAATGTCTATGTAACATGTTTTTATACTTTGTAGACCACTTAGAAGCCTGTTTTTGTGTTAAGCTGTATATAAATTAATTAATACACAACATTATGATTTTACTACTACCAAAGGGACATTTCTTTTATCTCTTGACTTGAGTCTCCAGTTTTAATTGCTGTGCCGTTTTAATAGAATTACTTTATTGTGTGTTGTAATTATGGGTGCTTGCGTTTTAATGGGAAATATGTCGCGTTAATGCTTATATGTCTGCGTAACTGGTTTTTATACTTTGTAAACTGCCCAGAAGCCTATTTTGCTATTTGCAGTTGCAAATAAACAAGCAACGCTCTCTCTGGTGTTAAGGGAGGAGCAAGGGGCTGGCAGTCAGGAGTAGTACCAGGGTGTCAGGGCTGAGGAGCTGAGGACACCAAAACACACCAGAAGCAAGAAAACCTTTGTTGCTCAGTCAGACCCCCAAGCCAGACAGGAAGACTTGGAAGCTCCAGGTGACCAGCCTAGGTGGTTGAATCCAGTGCATAGCTGAGGAATGCTTCACTTCCCTGGAAAATACGCCAGATGGCAACTGTGGGACTCATCACATGTTGTAGCTACATACAGAACCGAGGAATCCAGGGCTAGATCTACACAGCTATTAAAAATATTCTGAAAACGCCCTGAAAAAACCGCTGTGAAGCTCAAAATTGAAAATATCATTGAGTTGCCATTTCAGCTCTATAGCGCCATCTGGTGCCACAGTGTTATAACGCATTTATAACACTGCATTTTGACTAATGTAGCTGAGTCCCGGGTTCCCGGCCACTTGCACATCACCGCCAAAGAGGACACATTTGCTCAAAATTTCCAAGTGTATAGATGCAAGTTTAGAAATACCTGCCGCAATTTAGAGAGAAATACAACACATCTCACCATAGTGGGCAAGACTGTGACCAGGTGACCTCTGCGCTTGCTCAATCTGCAGTCCAAGTGCTAAATGTTGATAAGCCACTTTAAGGCTCTTAGCCTCCCTGCTTATGGGTCTTTTTCTTTAAACTAAACTTGGACCAGGCAGTCCTTCAAATAGAGAATGGTCCTCCATAAGGTAGACACATAGCGACTGTAAGCCTGACAGGTGGAAGTTCTTTCTTGTGCTTTTTCAGAACAAGGACCTAGATGTAAGAGAGGCCGATCCCATCAGATCAACACTCCCTTAAGGGACAGATCCATTCAGCATCTGATCAGGGGCAGAGTGCGGAGGAGATGCTGCAAGCAGAATGGGTAAGGTGCCTTTGTGAATAAAGGCAACTCCCCATATGTCCGGGTTTGCATTCTGGGCCATTGTGCACCTGCGTGAAATCGCATATACGGTGATACCTCGGGTTACATATGTTTCAGGTTACATACGCTTCAGGTTACAGACTCTGCTAACCCAGAAATAGTACCTCGGGTTAAGAACTTTGCTTCAGGATGAGAACAGAAATCGTGCTCCAGCGGCGCGGCAGCAGCGGGAGGCCCCATTAGCTAAAGTGGTGCTTTAGGTTAAGAACAGTTTCAGGTTAAGAACAGACCTCCGGAACGAATTAAGTACTTAACCCGAGGTATCACTATTGAAAAAGCCTGCAAACACCCCATTCCATCTCCTGCACCATCCCCCATCCCACTCTTTTGTGATATTTTTGTGACATTTTCAGGTCACTTCCAGGTACGGCGTGATGCACTTGTGTGTGGTTGTCCCCATATCAGACACGATGCCTATACTTCCTTCTGTATTTGCCTCCTCATATTAAAGTCTTGTCCCTTGTTGGAATCAATAAAATATACAGCAGAGTCTTCTTTGTTGTAGCCCCCGTCCTGCAGAACTCCTAACCCTAGGAAATCAAACTGGTTCTCTCCTTTCCTAATTTTCAGCCCAAGATTTTTGCCACGCTCTAATTAGCTGGCTGTGTTTTACATGGCACTGAGATTTGGTTTTAGTCTGATCTTACCAAAGGAGGTTTTTAAAGATTTTGATTATAATGTTGCCTATTCTTCTGGAAAGGAGATTTAAACATTTCAAAATAAATAAATAAATAAATAAATAAATAAATAAATAAATAAGAAAGATATATTTGAGCGAATCTCTTTTTTAAAAAAAATGCACACCATAAACTTGTTGCTAAGCCTATGCAACATTTTTAAATAGATTTATGCCCTCATAGGTGATTCTGGTGTTGGGTGCTGTTGCTTTCCTTCTGTGGCAGTTAATCCTGATGAGAAGGTTCTGGCACAGAAATGAGAGCCTATTACATAGTCTGTCGAGAATTATATTGTATTGAACCTGGTGTCTGACGCAGAATACATTAAAAATCTATAGGAAGCAGGTAATTGGGAGGAAAAATTAATCCTCCATCAGCCTTTGGTTGCTCTTCTCACAGCAAGTGTATTGTTCCCCTTCAGAAGTTTATATGGGCATAAATATTTCACTTTAATGTTTCAGAATTCATTGACTTTTGAATAGCATTTACGATTCAACATGACTGATCTTTTCTTCCTAGCTGGCGTTGTATTTTTTAACCACGATGGCTGCAATCCTGCATAGTCGAGCATACAAAGACCACTGAAATCAATTGCAATTAGCTTTATTAAGTTCCTGTAAAATTTTTAATACGACATGTTTCTTAAGGAGAGAGGTCATTAAATAATAGTTTTAGTGCGCTGCCTCATTTGTAGGAACAACTCGCCATGATTAAATTCTCTTCCATCTGCATTTCCACAGTCTCCTTTCTCTTTTTGTTTCAAAAAGCACACTGTGCTAGCAGTTCTGTTTTTTAAGCAGGTTTGGTCACACAATCTTGGTAAGTAGTTCTGATTCATTCTGTAATGACTCAGATACTCCTGATTCCATGGAAATTTATGAAGTTTCATGCTTGAGAAGCAGTTTTCAACACATGAAACACTTTCTGCCTTTTATCCATACCCCATGCCGGTACTGCATCTCACAAATGGGGAAATAAGCTGAGAGATTGTGGCAATCCTGCTCTGCTGTTCAAATTTGTCCATAAGCTTTGGCAACTAACAGTGAATCCTGAACTCTGACTTCCATCATCCCTGGCCATTGGCCATGCTTGCAGAGGCTGATGGGAGTTCTGCAACATCTGGGATCCCAAAGCTTTCCCATGGCTGGTTTACCCAGACTGGCAATGGCTCTCCAAGGTTCCACACGGGTTTATCCAAGCCCTACCTGGAGATACCAGGGACTGAACCACTACCATTGAGCTATCGTCCATCCCCATAGTATTCCCAGAGAGCTGTCAGGCATGTGTTGTTGCTTGGATGGGGGAGGTCTGATGCTGCTTAGGGCAAGGCCAGGCAGAGGGCCTTCTTGGTAGTGGTGCCTGCCCTGTGGAATGCTCTCGCCTCAGATATCAAGGAAATAAACAACTACCTGACTTTTAGAAAACATCTGAAGGCAGCCCTGTTTAGGGAAGTTTTTAATGTTTGATGTTTTGTCGTGTTTTTAATATTCTGTTGGGAGCCTCCCAGAGTGGCAGGGGAGGCCCGGTCAGATGGGCGGAGTATAAGTAATAAATTATTATTATTATTATTATTATTATTATTATTATTATTATTATTATTATAAATTATTATTAGGACCTGTCCTGCCTACCTGCCTTCTTCCAATTTGCCCTACCAGCACAGTTCCCACAAAAACCTCCTTGAGAGGTCCAGAGGGTGGCAACACGAGAACGGGCCTTTTCTGCAGTGGCTCCCCGTCTGTGGAATGCTCTCCCCAGGGAAGTTCGCCTGGTGCCTTCATTGTACACCTTTAGGTGCTAGGCAAAAACATTCCTTTTTAACCAGGCCTTTGGTTGATCGGTTTGACATCCTCTGCCCTTTTAAAATGTGGCTCTTTTGTGTTATTGGTTTTGTTTTGTTTTTTTATTATATACATTGTGTGTATATAATCACACAATGATGTCAAAGAAGTTCCCTCACTGACACATTCTGGTTTTTATGTTGATCTTTTATGTGAACTGCCCTGAGACCTCAGGGTATAGGGCCGTATATAAATAATAATAAATCATAATTACAAATCTCCAGTATTTGTTATTCACTTAGAAACCAGCTCTTTAGCTGCCCATCACCTCAGATCCTCCAAGTGTCTCCTTCCCTATACAGGGCTGCCTTCAGATGTCTTCTAAAGGTTGTACAGTGGTACCTCGGGTTACGGACGCTTCAGGTTACAGACGCTTCAGGTTACAGACTCCACTAACCCAGAAATAGTACCTTGGGTTAAGAACTTTGCTTCAGGATGAAAATACAAATCTCGCGGCAGCGGCGTGGCGGCAGCGGGAGGCCCCATTAGCTAAAGTGGTACCTCAGGTTAAGAACAGTTTCAGGTTAAGAACAGACCTCCAGAACAAATTAAATTCTTAACCCAAGGTACCACTGTATAGTTACTTACCTCCTTTGCTTGGGGGGGGGGGCGTGTCACAGAACTTTATCCCCTCAAACATTTCTCTGGTCTAAATAGGGACGTCCTAAGGAAAAGCAGGAGATTCTGGAATCAAATCAGAAACCGGGATGGCTTCTGTAAATCCGGAACTGTCCATGGAAAATAGGAACACTTGAAGAGTCTGTTATGGCATTAGATTGTGTGGCCTAGAATAAAACACAATATATAAGAAATGAAAGCAGCAATGGAAATACAATTTGAAATCGTACAGCATCTAGCACCGCCAACAGGCAGAGAAATCACCATGTGGTCCACCATTTTCAAGTTATCTGTGGAGAGGAACATTTGGGAACGAGCAGCATAGACAATGTAAGGGAAGATGTGGGCTGGAGTGCTCCTGCTTTCCTCCCTCACATAATTAGTACTGTGCGGTTCTAAACAGCGCTAGAAGGGTTTGTTTAAGACTGGGTAATGAGTTCCTGGCAGAGGTGAGATTCAAATCAAAGACTTCCTGACTTCATAGTCTCTTAGCTGCTACGCTACACCAGTTTCATCAACGGATGAAATACTTCATGTACTCAGTTTAATTGGAATTTCAGGAAACATGCCTGATGCCATCTTTCTTGCTGTAGAAGAGTATATGTCTCTTGTATAAAACAGACAGTGCCACAGTGGCAACATTAAAGGAGATGCATGGCATGCTTCTTCCTGAATTTGAGAAGCAATGCCGTCAAGTGACACCCAAGTTAGGGATGCTGCAGTCTCACCTTGTACAAATTTATTTTCATATGACACTCATTTGGAATGAGATCAGTGAAATCAATGCCCATAATTGCATGAATGCAAAGGACTTATTAGAATTGGTAAAACCTGTTTGCAGTATAGGCACCGATTCCTAGGGACTGAGGCAGTTTCAAGTGCCCAAAATATATTTTTTGAAGGAGCCGGGCCTCTTCAATATTCAGAAGACAGGACATTGTGTGATGTTGCGTTAGCCCACCCCCAATTTTTTGAAGAAGCTGGCACCTCTGAGTGCTCACTGGAAGGACAGGTCGTGAAGCTGAGGCTCCAATACTTTGGCCACCTCATGAGAAGAGACGACTCCCTGGAAAAGACCCTGATGTTGGGAAAGATGGAGGGCACAAGGAGAAGGGGACAACAGAGGACGAGATGGTTGGATAGTGTTCTTGAAGCTACCAGCATGAGTTTGCCCAAACTGCGGGAGGCAGTGGAAGACAGGAGTGCCTGGCGTGCTCTGGTCCATGGGGTCACGAAGAGTCAGACACAACTAAATGACTAAACAACAACAACAACATCATAGACATGTGGTTGAAGACTGTGTGATCTGCACTGCCTTATCTCATTGCATGGATGCAAAGGCTACCTCTTGTAACAGCAGCTTCAACATCCCGCTTGATCCGGATTCAAATGCAAAATAGTGTTTGATCATTTGGGATTCTTGTGAAGCATTCATAATCTATACAATAATCATAATCTGAGCCTGCCTTTGGCTGGGGAGGGCAGGATATAAATAAAAAAATATTATTATTGCAACAAACAGGTGCATTGTAGGATTAGGAGCTGTTCTTTGCTGCCTTTGAAATATCCAGCTTGAATTAGGTTCACGTTCCATAAAAACGAAAACCGTCATTTCACCAAATGGTTGTAGGGTCGGTTACAAAAATATCACAATTAAAACAAGAACAAATGATAAGAACAAAAAAAAAAAATCATAACATAAACCACTAAACTTCACCACTGACAAAGTTAACAAAACAAAACAGCCGCCATCCTTTGTCTATTTATAGCTGGAACTTGTCTGCATGCATCAATGGGGGCTGAGACATGAAAAATCTATTTTGTCCTGGGACATCAACTCAGGTTTGGTTTAGCAAGGTGTTCTGAAAACAGGAAAAGTGAGAAACTAAAGCACAATGTGCATTTAAAGCATGTTGCTCCCTGCCCCCAAATCCTTGGAACTGTAGTTTGCATGTCACAGAGCTACAATTCCCAGTTTTTCAACTACAATTCCCAGGATACTTTGCAGGAGGTGGAGCTTTACTTGCATGTTACAGTATGTACATGACTTCAGTTAACTAAATGCATGAAGTACTGGCTTGTTGCTCCTGTCTAAAATGCAAAAGTGTGTGTGTGAGAGAGAGAGAAAGAGAGAGAGAGAGAGAGAGAGAGAGAATATCTACCTGCTATGTTCAGGAGCAGCTACTAAAAATATCTGAATAATGTAAAACTTAATATGACTCCTGTACCTATATAGCTAAATTATATTTGCACGTTGAGAAGTGACATCCTTTTCAATATTGTTATTAAAAATCATTGGAATGATGCCACATATATCCCATCAGAATCAACAGGTCTCGCTGTAAAACTAATGATATAATCCATTATGGAAGATAGGCTGTGAAATTCCGTTCCTGAATTATACTCACAAATAGGAGATGAGATAGAAAAAATATTCCTTTAGGAAATATCTCGTCATGACTGAGCAGTTTCCTATTTACGTTTGGGGTAAATCATTCTCTGCTGATCTTACATACATACCTATGAAAAACGAAGGAGGGTGTCTCATACTCACACTTTTAGAGAAATTTATTTACTTATCCTATCAAGAGATAGGCAGATCCCTATCACACTGCTTAATGGCCTGGAAAGATTACAATGGCATACGATTTTTACCTCAGGCCACATAATTGTGAGTTATTGTTGGAGAAGCATTTGCTTGACACACAATAACAGTAACCATGCTGAAAACAATTGGCTATCACAGCATTGTTTAAACTACATTTTAATCGCACAAGGCAAGCAAGTTCTCTTAATAGCTAGTTAAAAACAGAATAGAGCGTAGCCAACAGGGCTGTTGTTGAAAGGCTGAAGCTTCGAATGGGTTGCTGTAAGATTGGAAGGATGACAAGTCATGTTCCACAAAAGTGTTCAGCATCACCAAACTATGCATTACAATAAAATTAGGAACATGGGAAGCTGGTATAGGCAAGGTAAAGGATTCCTGGACAGTTAAGTCCAGTCAAAGGTGACTGTGGAATGTGGCACTCATCTCGCTTCAGGCTGAGAGAGCCGGCATTTGTCCACAGACAGCTTTCCGGGTCATGTGGCCAACATGACTAAACCACTTCTGGTGCAACAGAACACCATGATGGAAACCAGAGCGCATGGAAATGCCGTTTACCTTCCCGCAAAACTGGTATATACCAAGTCAGACACATAGACTATATAGGCCATGATTTGTGTATATTTTAATAATTATTTAATGGTTATTAAAGAAAAGCTCATAATGGCAGAGAAGCAATGGCACTGATGCTGCTGCTTACCTGAGTCTCCATAGGCATGGAAGCCAATTTTGGCAGTTTGTACTCTTTCAGTTTGTCCTCTTCATGCCGACTACCAGCGTTAAAGGACATGAAGGGCTTAAAGAGCATTTGTTAAACTGACACAACTGTTCATGTGAATGTGACTCTAGAATGACATGATTGGTATGCAGTGTAGAAAAAGAACAAGACGTTCACTTTGTGAGAAGGAATGTCAAGGAGCTAGGAGAAAAACTTTTAAGTAATGACTCTGATAATGAAAATGTTTTGCTTTTTTTCAGTGATTGACAGTTTACCTCAGAGACACAATACCCTGCATTCAGCAATGGGTGTGTGTGTGTGTGTATAAAACGGTCTCCTATCTACTTCCTTCCATCAAATAAATAATATTAACGTGACGTTGAAGATATTTACAGCAGCTATGAATTTCTCCATGCAACCTTTCTGACAAGACTTTCTCTAAGTATTTTTGTCACATACAAGTTTCTACGGCACTGAAATGAGGCATGCTAAGAATAATATCCCTAGAATATCTCAATTGGCCTCAGTGTTCCTAACCCAGAGATGAATTTGATCCTATGACAGTAAATGTACTAAATCAGATTCCATACCAAACAGATGACTCTTGGAAAATGAAGAAAAGTGCACTAATTGACAATGACATCACCCCACTCTGAATCAAAATTATGGCTTCTAGATCCACTTTACAGCCAGTTTCCTTTTCCCAGACATCAGTATTGCTTCTTTATGAACTATCTCCATCATTTACAAACCATCAAAGGAAGTTTTAATAGGACTTTGCTTTTCAGTTTGGCAACTGCTGCTCTTTCCCCCCATAGTTGCACTGTTTGTAGCTGTGGGGGTTTTTTGTTTAAATAGTAGTTTAAACATACATTTTAAAGGCCTTTGGCATGAGCCTCTGCACTTGCGTCCTGAGACTTGTCACTTTTCAGCCAATAAAGTTCTCAGAGGACTCTAGACTGTGTCCTGCTCTGAGAACCTTTAACAGAAGAGTTGGGTGTGGGTTCAGAAGAATCAAGCTGGTTCACCATGAAAGACCACAGCAAGCAATAGCATCCAGCTGTGGCTGCAATTCTACACATTTGTGGGAGTGTCTTAATTAATTCAATGAACAGAAGTGCCCATTTCCAGCTACAGCCAATCAGATGCCTCTTGAGGAGGCACTGGTCTTGAGAACTTTAAAGCACACTCGGAAGATATAGAAGCAGCAAAGTGAAAATAAACAATAAAATAATGAAAAAGTTAAAATACAATGATTATATACACACATATTATTAAAATAAAATGATTATATACACATATATTATTGATTATATAAAACTTCTGACAGAACTTTAAAACCCAGTTTCCACTAAAATTGAACTGAGCACAGCTGGGCTGGATTTTGATAGCCTCAGGTCCACTCAGGAGCCAAATGTGTCCCTCCTGCCATAGCAGAAGTCTGTAGCTTCACAGCAGAATGAGCGGGAGATACTTAAATGTAGCTAGGCTGGCTTGCCATGTTTTGAAGTTTTGAAGTACGGTAATTGATGTGAGAAAGGGGACTCTGTAGGACCATTAAGTCCAGAGGCTAACATTAGCCAACTGCAAAACTTCAGCCAGTGTGGTGTAGTGGTTAAGAGTGGTAGATTCGTAATCTGGGGAACCGGGTTCGCGTCCCCGCTCCTCCACATGCAGCTGCTGGGTGACCTTGGGCTAGTCACACTTCTCTGAAGTCTCTCAGCCCCACTCACCTCACAGAGTGTTTGTTGTGGGGGAGGAAGGGAAAGGAGATTGTTAGCCGCTTTGAGACTCCTTCGGGTAGTGATAAAGCGGGATATCAAATCCAAACTCTTCTTCTTCTTCTTTGTCCACCTTCTGGCAAGCGGATTAGTGCTGTTATGGGGAACAGCTTCAGCACCGTCTCCTTCGATGTGGCAAGGGGGTTCTCACCTTACCCTTGTCAAGAGTGGCATTGCAACAGCTGGGATGCTGTGAGTGCCAGGCCTAAGGTGTCAAATACAAACACTGCATACCTGGGAAGTGTTGTCTCTTACATCTGTTAACAATGAGGACAGAGATGAAAACTTGATTCCATATGTGCTTCTTTGAAACTGATGACTATGCATCATGAGGAGCAGATCTGTGTTGCAAAGCAGCCAAATATTGTCAGCATAACGTAATATTGTTAAATATTTTCCATTCTGTTAGCATCACATAGCTGCTTAACACAGAAAGAATCACACACCTTTTACCTCAGAAGTACCATGTGTCACTGGGATGCCTTCTGCCCTTCCAGAGTCATGGGATGGGATGCAGAATATGTTGATAGAACAGCCCCAGGAACCTCAGTCAACTACCAAGGGCTCATGCCTGCTCCAGATTGGACTTAACCTGCCACCTACTCTTCCAGTTCAGTTTTCACCTATTAGTGAGCATCATTGGAAATTTCCCACAATGCCCTGATGTAGCATCACTCTGGAGAATTGTGGGAAATTCTCAATGGCAGACAGCTCATGGGTGACCGTTGAAGAGGCCATGGGGAGCCTCTAAAGCAGGAGTGGATAACCCCCAGTTTGGGGACCTGATATTCCCACCAGCACCAAAGAATCTTTCTACCCCCACCACACAGATTTTGGCAGAAACAACAAAAAGGGGAAGGGAAGAAATCAAAGTAGAAACAATGTTTGGATTGGTGGAGCCTAGCACCCTGATGGGGATGCAAATTGGCTTCTCCCCGGTCATCGGATCAACCATTTGAGTGGAAACAGGACAAAAGTCCACTCTCTTCAACTGATCAGTACGGACCTGTGTGTGTGTTTTCTGTGTATACACGCAGTATGAGGTAGTCATATCCAGTTTTGGTCACACCCACCACTGGTATAAGATTCCATAGAGGGTTGGCTAAGGGCAAACAAAGCCCTTAGCCAAGAAAATGGTGAGTCATCCCTACTCTAAAGCAGGTAGACCCACCAGGGGAGGGTGCAGAGCAGGGCCAATGAAAAATGTGGGTTGGATAGGGGCCCAAGGGCTGGATAGGTAGGCCTGGATTTGGCCCCCGGAGGCTGAGTTTTTCCACATGACAGGCATTGGGATTGTGTATGGGAATGAAAGAAGCCAGACAGAGGATCAATTATATAAGCAAATGGGGAGTAGCAGAAGAAGGCAGCATCGGGCCAGGAGTGTTGAACAGAGTCAATAAAAGAATGCCTCATACTTCTGGAACAATTCAGCCCTCAGCCATGCAATTTTTAACTAAGAAAGACTACTTTTTTTCTTCTCAAAGGTGAGAGTCATCGTCTGCAATTTTGTCTAACAAAAAATATATCCCGCAGCCACGCTGGATAGACTTCTCAGGATCTCTGCAACTCCTTCAATAGCTGCCATTGTTTCTGAACAGTGGGCCACTTTCTGAAGGTTGTCATCAGAGGCTCCATCCTGTGCAAAATGCAAGAACTGTACGCAGAGCCCTCCATCCCCTCAAATCCTTGTCACAACAAATGAGCAAAAGCCCATTTCCTTACTAGCAAAGGCTGTGATTTAAGGTTTGAGAATCACTGTGTGTGTTGTATCATCTCTTCTTCCGCTTCTCCAGAGCTTCTTTGACCTCTCTGCATCCCTAACCACCAATCAGATTTTCCCCAAACTAAGTTTGTCCATTAGAACAGGACACAGGGTACCAGATCCTGCGGTGTTTTGTAGAATTAGTTATAGCATTTTTGAGAACTGTTTAGACGGTGC
Organism: Podarcis liolepis; assembly: GCF_965112155.1. NCBI lineage: Eukaryota > Metazoa > Chordata > Lepidosauria > Squamata > Lacertidae > Podarcis > Podarcis liolepis. Next base: position 29,820,171 of record NC_139556.1, read on the forward strand.
AGATGAAACCCCTGTGAATTTTTATATAAATTCCCTGCAATGCTTTTACAGCTGATGCTGGCAAAGCTGCAGTTATTTCCTCTTCTACTAAATACACATATATTATTGTCAATTAAAGTTACTATTTTGAGCTGCAGACGCAGCTAGCTGTAAGACAGAAGAAGCATGTGAGGAATTGGAGGCTCTCCCAACATTCTCTGTATCCTTCTGCTGCTAACTATGTATGAATATAGTTGAGTATATCTGGGGATGTTTGTAGATTTCAGCCAAATATTCTTGACGTGCATTGTGTGAACTTGAGAGCATATGGTCGAACTGATTATCAAACAGTCCTGTGGGCATAAACTGTGTGATTACTAGTAAATTTAAATTGTCCTTGAAGAATTTTCTCACCACCCATTCATACAACCAAAATAGTTAAAGGTAATTTATAAAGCAAAGAAATATTAGTTAAAAATGTGTGATCATGTACAAAAGATTGATATTACATGATAGAGCAATGGGGGGGGGGGTTGGTAAAAGACACCTGGGGGACACATTTAACACGCATGACATAGATAGCATAGCTTTCCCTTCTTGAGCCACCCTCATAGTCACAGAGAGGGTGTTTAATGTGTGGTTCCTTTTCCTTTCGCTCCCATTTTACCCTTGACTGTGTGTATGGAACCAAGAATGATAGTTATTCTGATCAGCAGCAGACTAGTTTTATGTTGCGCCACTGGAGCAACATGATTATCACAGGAAGAAGGCTCTACTCTTCACAATATTGTCTAATTTGGATTTACTTTTGAATAAGGTGGAAGAGCCTGGCTAGGAAGGGCCTGCCAGAAGTACAGCTGTTTCAAAACACAGCCGTGCCATCTAAACTAAAACAGAAATCACACCTGCTGCATAAAATTATTTACACCTTAACCACCGTGGGGGTCTTTTCTTATTCTCTTTGCCCTGCCTTCTCAATATGCACACTCTGCAGAATCTATCACAAAACACGGCACATGTGCATCATCTGAATGACAATACCCAGGACTGCCAACTTGAATAAAATATTGGGGGGCAGGTAAGCCCCACCCCCTCATAATTGATTGCATGACGTGGCCCACAGACACAATTTGAATGGGAATTCCCCTCAATTATAGGAGGCAGCCCCCCGCAAATATTTTATTGGGGGAAAGCAGGCGGCGAAGGGACCTGACCCATTAGGAGTTGGCTCCTAATGCCTGGCCCTTGCATCCCCACTCCCAGGGCTGGATTTAGGTTTGATGAGGCTCTAAGCTATTGAAGGTAATGGGGCCCTTTATATGGGATATTTTAGGGAGCAAGCTAGCAAGTGGGGCCCATTACTTACACCATAGGAGCCTAGACAACACAAAACACTGTTGCTGTATGTAGGTTGTATTTTATTTGTCCCCCCCCCCTTATATTTTGGAAATGTACATCCAGTGGTTTTTTTCCTTTAATTTTTTTTGGCCCCCCCCCCCGAGAGTGGGGCCCTAAGCTATAGCTTGTTTAGCTTATATGTAAACCCGGCACCCCACCTAGAAACGTGGCTGCCCCTTTATGACAAGGGAGGCCGGCTATAGGATGCTGTTGCCACCTGTGAACGGGAGCGTAAAAACATCCGGAATGCGCCACGTTGGGGAAAGGCAGGTTGAAGCAGCCCACGTCTAAACCCACCACCAAGGGGTTGCGCCCCAACTTCGGATCAGATTCTTCCCCGGGTCGAACTGAAACTGGAGTTCGCTTTCCCCTTCGCGAAGCGGCCAGGTGGCCCCAAGAGGTAAACGGGAAAGACCCAGTTGGAGGAGGAGGAAGGAGAAGCAGAAGGGGCTCCGCCGCCCTCGGAACCCGGCGCGCTCCGCTTGGAACGTGGCCGGCCTGGAGGAGGAGGAGGAGGAGGAGGGCGGGACGGAGACATGTCGGGCTCGGCCCGCCCCTCGCACCCCAAGGGGCATCCCGGCTCGTCGCCTAGGTCTCACCATGTCCCCGCCCGCAAGATTTCCACGGGCAGCGCCGACATGCTCAGGGCAGTCGTTATGGCAGCCAAGAAAAACAAGGCGAAGGAGAAGGAGAAAGCCAGCCGGCAGGTAGGAAGAGGCGAGCCAGCAAATAAAAAGCCTGCCTCTCCGTCCCAGGGCCCCGGCCTGGCCCCCTACGCGAGCCCCGCCGCCGCCCTGAGGCCTCGCCAGCCTTCGCTCAGGCGCCCTCCTTGGTTCATTCCTCCTCCCCAGTCTGGCTTCTTTCCCCTTTTCCCACCTAATGGTCAAATGCTCTGTTCTCCCCATTCCCTAAAATATTCTCTACCCTTCCAGTGTATTGAGGGGCTGTGGGAAGGCTCAAATCCTTATATTTATTCTAATGGTCAGTAGTAGTAGTTATTTTATTTTTATTATTTATACCACCCCACTCTGGACGGCTTCCAACACTTATGGCTCTAATTAATAATAATTTTATTAGTGTTGTTCCAAAGGGTGGCCATATGTTACATTTGCCTTTTGAAATAATAACAATAACATTTCAAATTATTGTTTTATTTATTTATTTATTATTGAATTTATATACCTACCGCTCTATACCCGGTGGTCTCAGGGCAGTTAAGACAGAACAAAATCAAAATATAAAACCACTGTGTGTGTGTGTGTGTCTATATGTCTGTATAGATAGATAGATAGATAGTCAAAATACAAACCAACCCAATGACTACAAAATTGTTTTGTAGGAATATATCGTAGAACTGTAGAGTTTCAAGGGGTCCTGAGGGTCATCTAGGCCAACCCCCTGCAACGCAGGAAACTCAGCTAAAGCACTGATGGCCATCCAGCCTCTGCTTAAAAACCTCCGAGGAAGGAGAGTCCACAAGCTCCCAAGGGAGACCATTCCACTGTTGAACAGCTCTTGCAGTCAGAAAGTTTTTCCCCCAAATGTTTAGTCAGAATCTTCTTTCTTGCAACTTGAAGTCATTGGTTTGAGTCCCACCCTCCAGAGCAGGAGAAAACATAGCATACACATATACATTATAACTGTTATTATTATCACCTTTAAAATAGCGCATATGAGTGCACATTAAAAATAAAAGAAGAGCCTGCTGGATCAGGCCAGTGACCCACCTAGTCCAGCATCTTGTTCTCGCAGTTGTCACACAGATGTCCGTGGGAGCAGAATCCAAGCACAAGATCACTATCCCCACCTGTGGCTTCCAGAAATTGGTATTCAAAAGCATTACCACCTCCAACCATGGGGCAAAGCCGTCATGGCTAGTAGCCATTGATTAAAGCTAAAGGTATTGTTAGACTACAGTCATGGACACTTACCTGGGAGTAAGTCCTACAGAGCTCAGTGGGACTTCCATACAGCGCTTGTGTAAAAATCCTTGCACCTGTATCATGTCTCTGTCTGTCTCTTCAGCATCCAGCCCACTTTCTTCTGTTTTGCTTACAATCCAGTCCTATGCATGTCTACTCAGAAGTAAGTCCCACTAAGTTCATTGGGGCTTACTCCCTTGTAAGTGTGCATAGGACTGCAGTCTTAGGTACATATAACATGTAAAAGAGCCTTTTGTTCATTATGGGATGCTGTGTTCTGTTTTTGTCGTTATATAAACGAATATTTCTTAAAGCATAAAAGGAATTTTAAAAAACCAGAATGAAAATACAATAATTTCAGCAAAATCTCTAGAATAGCAGGGTAAAAACGACATGATTTGAAACTCCCTCAGATGGCAAAAAACCACAAGAATAAGAAAGGCCTTTGCCTGTCACTGAAAATACCTGGAAGTAAATAGATGTTATTTCCCACCTGCTTTACCTGAGATGGCAGAGGTACCCTGAAGATGACCTGAGTACATGGGCAGGTTGGTGAGGAATAATAATGGTTAGCATTCATATGGCCCTTCAGAGTTGTGGCTTGTCCTGCTGCTGCTAAAGGAGCCCTGCTAGCAAAAGAATGGCAACCAAGATTCAGATGTGATTCACATTGTGACATATCTGATGACAGTGGCATCAGCTATGTCATAAGGGGATGTAGCTCCATTATGACATAACTGATGACATAGCTCTCTTTCAGCCTTCCACACTGTTATTTCCTTCACTGTACTACCTCTCCACTCTACACAAACATGAGAAAACCTTTTCATTTCCACCAAGATGCGCCTCTCTGGATTCCGGTAGGGAAACCATAAGTTTTGTCAGTATATACATGTTTGCATTAGCACTGGTGTACATAGTGGTTTTTAGATTAAAACAAATTGCCATGCTTTTCTCCCACCTTGTTAATTTCCCTGAACTTCAGAGGCAATGGAATAGAGAAAAGGAAATTCACATCTACAAAATTGCTAATGATTTCCCTATCTCTTATTAATTTTATGAGAGGCCAGGGGATGGGAACAGTAAAGAAAATGGCTGTGTGGCAGAGGTCTTCTGCCATAGTAAAAGAGGAGGAATCTGGGGTCCATTCTATACCAATTAGTTGTAATCAAAGAGATTTACATAGACAAAGACCGTGAAAATGTGACAAAGCCACTCCCAAATTGGAATGATTTTGTGGGGGGGGGGGGAGATGGTTTGTTGAGAATTAAACATTCCCTCCAGATAGAAAGCATTTGTATACAGGTGATGCAAAAATGCAGAAAGATTAAATGTAGTTATAAATACATATTGCTAGGTGACCATAAAAACTGATGCAAGCACATTTAGTATTGCATCTTTATGTTTTATGCGTGCATACCAAGAATGGGAAAAAAACTCGAAAGCGCTTCAAGCAGATCATGTGAAATGAGTGAAAAGGTCAGAGTTAGCATGGTGGAAGTGTTGGAAGTAAGCTTTAATTGTTAAGGAGAAGGAGGAGGAGGAGAAGAAGAAGAAGAAGAAGAAGAAGAAGAAGAAGAAGAAGAAGAAGAAGAGAAGTTGTGGAGTGCCAACCTAGTTGTTAAAAATAGTGTACATGCAATGCCAGAGAGCTTTAACTAAACACGTGTCAAATGCGGAAGTTCCCAGATTCATACCTTGGGATAACTTCCTGAAAACATGGAGAAGTTCTTCCAATCAGCTTAGAGACAATAGCAACGTAAAAGGACAAGTGATCTAACTTGGTATAAGGCAACTTCCTATGGTCCTGTAGATTGGTAATTGACATGTTTTAATGGTATAAATGCCAAGAGACTTGTGCAGCTTTTAAAACCTTTTGACCAGCCAGTCACTTTAACGATAACTCTGTTCTGTTTTTAATTGTGTTTATATTTTATAGTATACATAATGCACACCACCCTGATATTTTATGATAGGGTGGTATATAAATACTTTTATAAATGAATAAATAAATAAAAGACACAAACTTTTTTTTTAAAAAAAACCCAAAACCCTTGATGTCAGTGTTTTGAAGCAATGTTTGGGCCATGACTTAGAAATCTGACAGCCTGATCCTATGCATGTTAATTTTGGTGTTTGAGACAGTTCAGTAGGGTTTTACTCTTAAGTAAGCATGTGTAGGACTGAAGACTGAGTAAAGCTGGCTTGCATTTTAATATAATTTATTTGGCAGTGTACAAAAATCAAGAAGAAAACAGGCAGTGCCCAAAGGCTTACAATCTGAAGTTAGACAGAGCACATTGGGGAGAAAACCAAAAAGGGAAGGAAGGTCAGTCAGGAGAAGCCTGCGTGAATCAAATGTACGAAGGAAGAGTTTTAATTCAGAAAGTAGACTGGCATGAGATGTAAAGGAAATAACTTTTCTATTGCTGCTGGTAGCTGGGATTAAACCAGAAAGATGTATGTGTGTGAGATAGATTTTAATAGTCTGTGTTTTATCTAGAAGTTCAATTACACCTCTCACTAATGATTTTTTTTTAAATTTAATTAAATTTGTATTCCACCCATTATTTGTAGATTTACAGCATAAAAATACAATGGAAAAATATTGCATCTAGTAGTACAGGTATGGCATTTTTATTCTGCCAGGCTTTCAGTTAATTTTAATTCATAGCTGCCTGTGGCATGAATTTGTTGGTTTGTTTTAATGCTCTCTGGTTTTATAACTTTTTAAATTGGCACTTTAAGGAGGACCAAAGTGTGGTATAGAAATTATTTTATGAATAAATGGATAAGTACATATGGGAAAGTGTTCAGAATCTGATTTTTGTGATATCCGAACCTTGGCTTCTGATTTGTTATCCCCCAAGAAAAGTAAGCCAAGAACAAACCTTTGTTACTACTTATGGTTTATTGGGAGATAAATGAATCACAAGCTAGGATTTGAACATTAAAACAAAACAAACCCTGACTTGTTTTCTGGCAGTGTGGCAGAAGCAGAGAAGTAGTAAGGCATCAGCATGCTGCCCATTCATGTTAAACCATAGTTTGTTTTTAACTATGGTTTGAACCAGACCAATGGTTGTGAGATGGTGAAGTGCATTAATTCAGATTGTGTAAGAATTAAAATTCTAATTCATTGGAGTATGGTCAGGTAAAGATTGGGCTTGCATTTCCTTGCATTCAAATGCTCTCTTTTGTCAAAGATGGGAAAGATGGGTCCATTTATCGTTACCTGGGTTTCCATCATTTTGGCAACAGTGCTGTAGAAAAGGGTCAGTTGCATTTACAGGTCAATATCCAGATGTGGCATCCCACTTGTGCAGCGGACTTCCTCTTGCAGGCCTTCCCCTTTCTCCTCTCTCTGCAGCTCCCTCCTGTGTACCCCCCAAATCAGCTGTAGGGGGTTTGGGGATCCCTTGGAAACAGGTTGGGGCCATGGGTGGGCTGCAAGGGGCCGGAGGAAAAGGACCACTGTGTCTGCTGGTGCAACATTGGATCTCACCCATAATACTAAGATTGGCTCTGTCTGTAGACATCTGTACACTTAAAAACTGGGGCAAAATCTTTACCATATTTTCTTTCCTTCTGAGATGGATTTGCTTTTTTTTTTTATGAAACACAGTATTTTTCAAAAGATGGCTTCAGAAAATCACCTCAAAGTAGGAAAGCAGTATTGTGACTGTACCTAAATGACATGTCTATTTTCCCTGGATTTTTTTTTTCTCTTCCACAAGATTTGTGATATGCCCATTATACCTATGTTCTCTCTTAACAGTGTGCAATCCCATGTCTCTATCTTGAATTGTTCTAGTACTAGCCTGTAAGTACCTTTACTCTGTGCCCCTCTCAAAATTGTCTCTTTGTGTGCAAGTTCTCTCTGGCCTCTTCAAACAGCTGTCATTTCTCCCCCTCCCCTGTATGCTCATTGTCAAGTTTTACCCTATTGCCACTTTGATGACTAGAAATATTTACACCATCATCCCTAAAGGATGAATTGTCCTGAACCCAATGTTCCACAGCTCCTGTCAGCTTTCCCCCAGAAATAGGTTTAAAAGCTGCTCTGCGGCCTTTTTGATGTTAAGCACCAATAGTCTGCTTAACGAGCAGAGTCAAGGAAGCTATAAAAGGCAAGAAGTTTTCATTTAAAAAGTGGGAGTTTTGTTGAAATGGGGGAAATAAAAAGGAGTGCATACTTTGGCAATAAGGCAAGGGAAAAAGAACTTGGGGAGTTTGTTGCTCAAAACATTAAGACAAAATTAAATAGTCTAAATATATCAGAATCCAGAAACCAGCCCTGGAGGCGCTTGAATTGTTAAATGACCTACGTACAAAAGGATGACTGAAGAAGGATTGGTATATTTTCATAGAGCCCTGCCAAGGATACTACTTTGAAAACTAAGTCAAATAAAGGTGACAAGTTTAATTATCTGAGGTAATCAACAAATAAAAAATTAATGCATGGCTGGGTCCGCATGGGTTAGGAATAAGAGTTCTTAAAAGTGAAATTTCTGATACTTTATTTAAAAATATATATTTTATTAATACTTATATCCTGCTTTATAGTCTCAAAAGGCAATCAAAGTGACCTACAAAAGATTCAAGCCTGTTACTAGGACAAGAGAGCACATGGTTAATCCGATTTTAAGCTGTATTTCAGTCAATTGCTGAATTTTATGTTTTAATGTATTTATATTTTGATGTTAGCCATCCTGAGCCCGGTTATGGCTGTGGAGGGCGGGATATAAAAAATGTATTATTATTATTATTATTATTATTATTATTAGCCCTGTGGCGCCAGGATTATTCAGGAGGTATTTCCTACCCTCATCCCTAGTTGCACTTCTGATGTCCTCACTGGATCTCACTCAGACCATGATGGAGAGAATCTTCCTTTGTTGCCTGTTGGCAGTTGCCAAGCAACAGTTCCTATTGAGATCTTTGAGACAAAGGAATGAGACTGAGGAGCTGGGTCTTGTCCAGGTGATGATGGAGGCAGGCATGATGGAGGCAAGTGTTCCCTTGATAACAGTTGGCAGGCAACAGCTTACAGTAGGCAACGGAGTGGGTCTAAGCAGCTGGGTCTCGCTCATCTCACAGTAGAGCTAAGTCTTTGTGAGTAGTTGCCACGCAGCAGCTCCCACTGTGTGTTCTGTGGCAAGGGAGTGCGGATGAGTGGTTCTACTTTACTCAGACCTTGATTGATCTTTCCACTGAAATTGGCCTTCATGTTGGAGGATTTGAATGCTGCTAATCTTATACCAGTTTTTAAGAAGAGGTCTTGTATCCTACTGTCTGTTCCAGGTAAATTGATGGGAAGCAGAATTAAACATATGAAATAACAAGCTCTGCTGAGGAAAAATCAATGTGGCTTCTGAAAAAAGAAGTTCTGTCTTACCAACCCCTAGAAGTTCTTTAGAAGTGTCAACAAACACAAAAACATGGGTGTAGGCATTATATATTTGAGTTTCCACAAAGCTTTTGGCAAAGGTCCTCATCAAAGGCTCTTGAGTAAACTTAGCTGCCGTGGATTGGTAACTGGTTAAAGAACAGGAAGCAGAGATTAGGAGAATGCAGACATTTCTCACAATGAAGTGGAGTAAGAAGTGAGGTTTGTTACTATTGGATAAAAAATGCTGACTTTTATAGGAACTAAGTCTTCCCCAGCAGAACCTCACATTGCTTTCCACCAATTTGCTGAGGGGATATTAGGTTAATTGTAGTCGCTGCTTCAGAAGTTGCTGCCAGATGATACTAAAACCTCAGAAGTCCAAAATACGGCAGCAATTTCTCCCAATACAGCGATTGCTTATGAACATATCCCCAATGAGACAATTGGGAATCTCTGGTAAGGAAGATCCCAGTTCACACATTTCAGTGTTGCGGGCAAACCACTGCAGTTGATAAACCAGCAGTAAAACTATGGAACCCTCTGCCACAGAAAGCAACGATGATCCAACAGGCCATTATGTTCTTATACATGTACAGCTGAAGCAAGGGGGCGGTGGGGCTTTTCACTTCTTGTTGGTAATAAGATATGAATTGGTAAATAGTGGTATTTGGTGTTCGGTACAAGTAAACAGGTGCACATTTAATAAGTTGCTAATAATTCCTATAGTACTACAGTGTGATTTACAAGCCATGGTTTATTTTCCCTTTCCTTTTTTTTAATTGCTTTTAACTATTAAGCCCTGGTGGGGTCGGGGGGGGGGGCTCCCTCCTTGCATTGACTTTGTCTTCTAGGACATGGCTTCTATTTTGAGCGGGATTGTAAATCAACATGGCTATTTTTGATGTGCTTCCTTGCTTAAGAAATAGAACAGCTCAAAAATAGATGCTATTGCACTCTACCTGCCTGGTGATAGCATGGATAATTTGAGACTTTCAGAAATTAATGTATATTTAGAAACAGTGAGTCTGTGTGCTGTTAGACTATGTCAGTTATGTGCAGGACGAGTTTGGGGTCTAAGACACTGGCTAGCTTCTCTACCAGTGAATGTTATGTAAACCCTCCTCCCAAAGCCTGATGTGGTATTGGTACATAAAGATTGTCCAGCTACAGAAGTACTTACTCATCCACAGCCATTGCTTTCTTTTGAAAAGCAGTCTGCTTCCTCCTTGGGAAGACATTTGCTTGTCCAGTGGAACTTCCTCTTCCTCTCCTCCTCGTGCCCCACATCTGTTCTGGGGGTTCCCCCTCCTTGAGCAGATTTGGGAGGGGCGTAGAGAGTGGAAGTTCCACCATGGAAGCAGACGTCTTTGCACTAATGGGGTGATTCCATTAGATACAACCAATTATCTTGATCATTGATGCCTCTTTTCCTTTATAGCTCGGGCCTGGGGCCCAAATGTGGTCATCCAGGCCACTCTATCCACTCCTCAGGACTTTGCCCAAGCCAATTCCCAGGCCACTCCCCCTTTTTTTATTCATTTATTAAATCTATATACCACCCTTCATCAAAAGATCATTGGCCTTGCTCCATACCCTCCTTGAGTGCTTTTATGTGTCAGGGATGTGCTGTTGAACCGTGATAATCTCTCTTGCATGCCTTCATGGAGGTTATAGAAATGTGTTTGGGTGCAGAAATGTTTGCATGTTGGAGTTGCATTATGTTGCTCTACCACTCTTACCCCGGCCCAACCAATTTTTTGTTTCTGGCCACACCTACTTCTCTCTGACCCTACCTATCACAGGCACCTGATCTAGGGTTGCCAAAACTCCAGGTCTAGCCTGAAGTCTCCAGGTTTGCTTGGCCCCCTACAGGGGCCAGGTGGAGACCTGCATCTCCAAGTGGGCAAGAGTTCCTTTAATAAAGAAAGATTTCAAGCTTCAGCCTGACAGGAGTTCATCGCAAATTATAGCATAGACAGTCAATTAAGCTCTATCTTCAGGACCTACCCCCATGACATCATCAGGGGCCGCCCCCTAGGTCTCCGGTTAGGGCCCTGATATCACAGGGTCTCCTGATCTGTCAACCCTAATGTGCTCCTCTGCAGGTTGCGCACAGGAAAATGCTGGCCTAGGGCTGAAAGGGGTTCCTCTGCCTTTGCTTAATCAATATCTATATAATCAAATTTGGGTGATGCATTTTGAAACTAGGCAAAATATTTCAATGGTTTTTTTCAAGAAGGAAAAAAAAGTTGGGGGGGGAGATAAGAGGAGACACCTTATAGGAATTGGATAGGTCAGGCATCTCCAACCTGTGGCCCTCCAGATGTTTTGGCCTACAACTCCCATGATCCCTCGCTAACAGGACCAGTGGTCAGGGATGATGGGAATTGTAATCCAAAACATCTGGAGGACCGAAGGTTGGTAATGCCTGGGATAGGTTATTATTTCAGTATGTGAAAGAAGCTTCAGGGACATTCAGCATTTGTTGTCTATTTTCATTACCATCTTGGTGAAGTCCCTGAAAGGGTGGTCTGTGGTGAACCTCTTGTGGTTCTTGGACCATAGTTAAATAACCTCTGGGTTAAGAGTTTCATTCAAATTTAACTTGTTATCTAGTATGAACTTGAATTTCTGCTTTGCAATGTTGCGTTCTCTGAGAAGTATTTCATTTACAATGTAAGACAAATTAATTTCCACTTATCTGTCTGTTCCCAAATCAGCTAAGTTAGCATTGGCAGCTGCCATTGTTTCTTTTTATGCTTTGATGAAGAGATCCTTCAGATAAATAAGTTGTGTGTGTGGCTGCTATTGTAATGTAATGTAATTTGCTTTCTACAGGATGAGGATGCTGTTAAAGAAGAAGAGGCAATGGCTTGGAAATTCCTTTCCCTTACGCAGATTAATATTCTGTTGGAACAAGATATAGCAGGAGTTCAAAGGTAAGTCTGTTGAACTTACCCATAAGTATAGATTTTGTTCTTATTTTTATTCTCTGTTGAGTTAATGGGTTGAACAGCTTATACCAGTTTTTGCCAGATTCTTTCCAAAGGATAGAGCAATGGAATCCTATACTGATTTAGGATCTTTTGACTAGTAGTTATCCACACACTCATGCTTTCTTGTGTTTGATTGCCATTGTAAGGGAATTTATCTTGTGTTACTCCAGTTGTGGGTTTATTTAAAGTGACTACATAATCGAAGTGAGTTAATTACATTTATTAATTTATGCCCTGTCTTTCCAAAGCTCTGGATAGCTGACAACATGAAAATGTTATCGTAATTAATTAACGCTTATTTGCACTAAATTAGGCCTGAGCTCATGGTACAGTGCTTACAGTGAGGAATCACATGATAATGGTTTTCTATCAGGTCAACAGGATTTACGCAGATTACTAAAGTCTGGTTAACCTGCTCTTTTAAAAGGAGGGTATGGGAAGCAAGATTGTTGTAGCTACATGTCCTAGCTTGGTCTTAATGCTCCAGTTTTGGATAATCACAATTTTTAATTGCAGTTATATGGAAATGTTCCTAAATATGAAAGAACCTTTGACATCTTTGAAACAAGCTGCATTACTGGATTATTATGTCTCTGGATTTTGGTGGGCTAAAGCATTAGAGTTCACACCTGTGCAACTTGGAGGACTCCTGACTCTGTTAAATATGCTGATGAATAACATTGAGAGTAAGTTTTGTTGTATTTTGCATTTTGGGTTTCCCGTTTGAGCATTTTAATAAATTAATTTACTTTTTGTTAGAAGTAGTTGTTTTCTCAACCCTGTTTTGTTTTTGAGCAAGAATGAGTTGCAAAAGCATGATTTTTGAGCACCCCAAGTTTCAGCAGGTTGTAAGTTTATTTTTGATACAACTCACTAGCCATTGTTATTTTGCTTAGTAAATTGAAAAGATGCATGGAAGCCAGAAATTGCAGAGTTAAAGGCAGTGACATACTGTGTAGGCCTGACCATGGTTTCATGTTGTTTGAAGCCTTCTGCACACCTTCTCACTAATCAAATACAGTTGATATATTTTGTAATTAATTTATTTGAAAGGATCTGAAAATAGAATTAATTTACTTTATATATAAACCAGATAACGACCATGATCATCATATTGTAAACTTGCTGCACTTTTAGACTTGTGTATGTGTGTGTGTGTGGCTGCGCCCCTACTTGCTCCACTCACCAACTCCCTTGTCAGTCTGTTAACATTAACCCCTGGAGCTTTCTCTTCCCTCCTCATTCACCCTCCCAACCCAATTTCTGAAGTCACTGCTTTGCACACATTTTCGCTTTCACCCGTGTCCATGTGCTCCTGCTTTTGTGTAAACCACCTTGAGCACAAACCATTCCCATGATGACCTTCTGCATCTTCCTCCTGCCACACAGTGCAACTACCAAGCACACTTTCCACATTCTGCCCAGTTATGAAGCCACCATCCTCTCCTATCCTTCAGACCCTTTCATGTCCCAGGTTTCAAGCTCAACCCTATTCCCATGCCACCTACTCCCTACTTTTTTGGAACCTCCTTTGCACCCTTATTTTCACCTTTACTCCCTTTCCCCCCCCCCCCACCACCACTCTTCTTATTTTTCCTCACTCTCCTCTGCACGCAGATTATCCCCCATTTCCATACCTTCTCCTTTCATTCTGAACACCCCTCCTTGCACATACCATGATTACCTTTCCCCCTTTCCCCTACCACCTCCTTCCTTTTTTCCAACTTCCCTTTGCACACAGAAACACCCCCACCCCACATTTCTTTGCTTCCTCCTCTCTCCTTTTGTATAGCCACCTTTGTGCATAAAGACTAATCTTGACATGGGAGTATTTGAAAGCCAAAGCTTTTCAGGTCTGTTTGCAATATGAAGCAGTTCTCTGAAAAAGAGCTTGACATTCTTTTCAGTAGACTCAGTCCAAAGGTACAATCTGCTCTTTTGTGGGAATATTTTCCCAGTTGGTTCTTCCTGATGTTTTTCCAGAGGTGGCTGCCTCATAATTGCTTTTCTGAATCAACCACCTCGTTTACATTAACAGGGAATTCCATGCTATTTGGGGCTGGCATAGTTATTTATTTATTTTTAGATGTATATGACCTCCATCAAAGACTGTGCTCTGGGATAGCAGTAGTGTTCACTGTCTTTGCTAGTTCGAACAAGAGTGCATTCTTACAGGGCAATTCATTCATCCCCACTTTAATATCCTGAAGAAAATGGCCATTATCTGATTTTGCCTTGGTTATTTTTTTGCCTTCTCTTAGTTCAGTATCTGATTCATTTCTTGAACACCAATGGAGTGAATTTAGGAGTGATTATGCCTGGAGAATTGCTTGTGCAATTTATTTCTTAATGTGGCAAATACATTGAGCTTTGAAAGCCATGAGATCCGGGTGAAATCTAGCTGAATTATCTAGTTGTTTGTACGTAAAAGGTTTGCGACATAATGTCTTTCCAGCTAATAACTAGTTGTCAGATCTTATTTTCCACACTTGATTTAAAACCTTCAAAGTGTTAAAAATGAGGGCGGGCTGTATGTGTTTTCTGGTATGCATTGCAGCTCAGCATATGACACTGGAAGATAACATCCAAGAACTCAGAAATGCAATGGCTGGAATTGGGCGACGTAATTCGGAGAAAAGCGGTGGCTTTGAGTTCTTCACAGTAGACCAAGCCAAAGCCATAATCAATTATTTGAAGATCAGGTATTTATCTTACATGTTCATTGTTAAGAAGCACTCTGTGATGCACCTTACCAAATGCACGCAGTGTTCAGATGTCATAGATGCCTCTTATGAATAAGTATAGCTTCTTATGGATAAGAGAAGCAGAGTGGTATTGGATTAGGATTTAGGAGACCAGGGTTCAAATAGCCGCTCAACCATGTAGTTCAGTGAGCAACCTTGGGCCAGTTAGTCTCGCAGCACAACCTACCTCACAGGATTGTTGTGTTGATAAAACGGGGAGGGGGAGAGCCATCCATGCCCCCTTCAGCTCCTTAGAGGAAAGGTGGGATATAAAAGAAATATAGTAGTAATAATAGTAATTTATAATAATAAGCCCATACACCACAGCAGCTAATAAACCATGTTTTGGGTTACTTGTGTGACATACATCTGTATTTTCTGAGGGTCCTGATAGGTATCATACAGCCATTAAAATATAAAACCAAGTTAAATGGGAAAAAGAGGTCCTTTTAAAAATAAAAACTAATTTACTTCAACATATCAAATTCACAGGATAACAAAATATGATATGGGTGCATATAACAGTGACAAAAAAGCACAAAGTCAAGGAGGTCTTGATGGGAAGAACCTCACATACAATTTCTCTCTGATATTTATATCCTTACTCACATTGATCAGTAGCAATGCCCAATTTTAAGAAATGTCTTGAATCATGGTGAGCTGTCTGAAGCTCAGTTTTGGCATCTACATTTCAGCATTTCCCAGATGATGTGTTCCTACTACAGTTCAAAACAAAATGCTTGACTTTAGGTCAGGCATGAGTTCCCTGCCTGTGAACCCCAATATAAATGTTTGAAGCTTCAAAAATATCTCCACTGTATGTTCATCTTGCCACGCCAGTAAGCAGTATTAACAATATTAGTTTGACCCAAGTTCCTTCAAAGTCTTTCTTTGCTCTTCCAGAGATAGGAATAAAGTTGGTGAACAAATATCTAACCACACTGGCAGATACTGGTTAGAAAATACTGAGCTAAGAGGAAATACAGTAACTACCTGAAGAGGGCAGAGTGGAGAAAATAAAAAAAATACAAGTTAGCTCTATCAAGGTTACTATTACAGTGAATATAACACTCCCCCCCCTCAATATTTTTGTGAGATAATAGGCAGCAATCTCACCAGAAGGCAAAAGTCAATAAGCAAGCTATTTGTAAAGTTCATCTTAAACTAAATGAAATATATTAAGAGACTTCTGGGATCGCCTTCTAGTTAATACCTCTTATGCAGATTCTTGCCACAGTTTCTGGCCAACAAAACATGGGGGGACTTTACACATTTTAAATTCAGTCTATGTTTAAGGATGGGATGACAAAGAAGAGGAGACAGGGACGAGACAAGAGTGTATACAGTTTTACTTACAGTTTTACTTATTTCGTGCATTGGATTAGATGGAGATACCCAACCTTTGTAGTAGTAAACCTCCCTGAATGAACTCTGAGCTTCTGGGAGGTTCACAACTAAAGAGTAAAGATTGGGAACTCAGATAGTGGCATTAATTCTTATAGTACAAGCAGTGGCAGCATCATATTTTTTTTTTCTTTGGAAGAGCACAGAAGGGGCAAAGTATATTTCTAGGTGGGAGAGTGGTGTAATCTTAATCAGTTTCTTACTTTTTTGTTGTTACATTTTTGTTGTTACACTTTGTTCAGATTATTACATTTTTGATTCTTTGTTTTCTTTTATTGTTACATTTGCACTTTTTGTTAAAAAAAACATATGTTAATCATCAGGTTGTTTTTTTAATTATTGGCTTTTTAAATATATTTGCATGTGTCTTAAATTAATATTTTCAGGTGTGTGTGGGGGATGTCCCTTTTTATTTTTTACTTAACTGCCCACTTGGGGTTGCAGTCCTCTTTTGTGAAATCAAATGTCATTAACAGTTTCAATTAACAAAGTGTTCAGTTTCTCCCAAGAAGCATCTATTCAGAGGTATACAGTGGTGCCTCGCAGGACGAAATTAATTCGTTCCGCGAGTTTTGCCGTCTTGCAATTTTTTTCGTCTTGCGAAGCACGGTGTCGGGAAAGTTTTGGAAAAGCTTCAAAAATCACCAAAGTCTTTAAAAACCTCAAAAAAGGCTACCACACCGCGTTCTATGAGTTGCTCCTCGAAGTCAAGTCGCAACTGTATTAACGGTGTTAAGAAAAAGGAAACAAACTTGCAAGACGTTTCCGTCTTGCGAAGCAAGCCCATAGGGAAAATCGTCTTGCGAAGCAGCTCAAAAAACAAAAAACCCTTTCGTCTAGCGAGTTTTTTGTCTTGTGAGGCATTCGTCTTGCGAGGTACCACTGTATTAGCATTGGTGCAGGGCAACTAACGCAAATACAAAAATAAATGTCTGGCTGGATCACAACTGTAATAGTCCCGCTCTATTCCGCCTCGGTCAAACTGCAACTAGAGTACTGTGCCTGGTTCTGGGCACCACTAAAAAGGATATTGACAAACTGGAATGTGTGCAGAGGAGGGCAACCAAGATGACACTGGATCTGGGAAGCAAATTTTATGAGGAATGGTTGATGAAATTATGTTTAGCCTGGTAAAGAGGAGACTGAGAGGGAAATACAATAGCCATCTTCAAATCTCTAAAGGGCTGTCACATGTAGGATGGAGCAACCTTGTTTTCTCCTGCTAGGACCCAAACCAATGACTTCAAGTTACGAGAAAGTAGATTCTGGCTAAATATCAGGATGAACCTTTTGATAGTAAGAGTTGTTCAACAATGGAACAGTGGCAGTGAGAGCCAGTGTGGTGTAGTGGTTCAGAGCGGTAGACTCGTAATCTGGGGAACCGGGTTCGCGTCTCCGCTCCTCCACATGCAGCTGTTGGGTGACCTTGGGCTAGTCACACTTCTTTGAAGTCTCTTAGCCCCACTCACCTCACAGAGTGTTTGTTGTGGGGGAGGGAGGGAAAGGAGAACGTTAGCTGCTTTGAGACTCCTTCGGGTAGTGATAAAGCGGGGTATCAAATCCAAACTCTTCTCTTCTTCTTTCCATGGTGGTGAACTCTCCTTCCTTGGAGGTTTTTAAGCAGAGGTTGGGTGGCCATCTGTCATGTTAAGATTCCTGCATTGCAGGGGGGTTGGACTAGATGATCCCCTGGGTCCCTTCCAACTCAACAGTTCTGTCATTCTCTGAAAGACAAATGCTCCCAGGAACGTCACATGCAAAGGCAACAACCTCTCCCAGGTCTTTGGAGGTATGCTGCTTTTGAGCACGAAGCTTCCAATCAGCTGCCACATTTTATTTATATATAGGCCACCTTTCGCAGTTTCCTTCACACAAAGTGGCTCACAACCTGTTAAAGCACAATTTTATGACATATTACAAGCCATAAAAAAATGGAAACATAACATGAAACATAATCACACATTGCCACAACAATACTGGCAAAATAAATGTGTTTGATGTAAACGGACATCGAAACTAGCAATTTGAAAAACAAACCAACAGAACATAAACGCCTAACATAAATATCAGGGTGAAAGCTGTCTGGAATTGTAAAAGAACAATGAAACAGGGAACTGCATACAACAGCAGACTTGATAGATGCATTTTTCCAGTCAGGAAAACTGGTCAAGAGCTAATACCTGAGGGAGAAAAGGGTGGACCATTCACACCAGCTCTCTCACTTTGCATCCTTCCATTTGCTGCTTGCTTGCTGGCCAAACTGCAGGAAAATTTTCCCATATTCAAACCGTAGAATGTATCGTTTGACGTAATAAACCAGAAATGGAAGCTGAGGGAAGGCGGGGGGGGGGGGATTGAAAAATGAATGTTTAGTATCGATATTGGAAATGTAAAATCAATTTTTTTAAAAAACCACAAACTGCAGGCCAGTCCCTGATCTGGCTTGGGACTAGATGTCTCTTGAAAGACAGCATGCCTTCCTTCACTAGAAGTTGCATCTGGATCACCAGGGCAGTGGAGTAACACCAGTTCTGGGCCTGACATGGATGCTTTACTGGAGATTCCTGTAGTGCAGGGGGTTGGAGTAGATGACCCTCTGCCCCCTTCCAACTCTACAATTCTGTGATTCTATTCCACCTCTGCAGCTCTATCAGTAAGGTGCCTATTAACCTTCCTGTTCCTTCTCATTGCATTTGTGCTTAGAAAGGTTAAAACAGGTCATATCCACCATATTGTTAGAGCTGCAGAAGTGGCATAGAATCACAGAATTCCTGGTCTGGGGTCCATCATTTTAATTCCCTACAGTGGCCTGGCCTGCATCTGCATTGGGGTAATAATGTGCTGTTAGAATGGAGTCCCTAATGCTGAACAGAATGTCAGAAATGAGTTTAAGGTCAACATTGGGTTCTGCCAGGACACTTAAGTCATCAACAGCTGCCAGGGATGCAGGATGCAAAGGCTGTACTTCTGTATATATTTTCAGTGATGGAGCTAAGGTATTTTTCCTTCCTCAAAATGAGTATTTGGTGCTTCAGCTCTTAAAACCTTTTTTTTCCCCTGGAGGAAGCTTTGTTATAAACATCTGAGAACTGTAATAAAAACAAGGAGAAATGCCTGAATATAGAGGCACAATCCACACAGAAGCTCTGATGATGCCTTCACGTCTGCTAAAAGATGACAGTGTTTTTCTCCCCCCCCTTTTTTTTTTCATCTTGTCTCCGGAGGCAGGCAAGCAAGCATCAACATATCTCTTGACATTTTCTTTCAGGAAACAGTTAAGCTGGGGAAATATGTTGGCATTAATCACTTTCAGATCCTTGCAAGGTGTCATAAAAAGCCCTACCCTGTAACTTCATTCACATGTGTAATCATTTGTCTTGTCGTGCCAAAAGTCTAACCATCAGTAACGGCAGAAAGGAATGCCAAGTGTATTCCACTGTGTCCCGTAAAAAAAGGAAGGAAAGGAAATTTTGTACTGTTTTGGAGGAGAAATATGTATGTTGTCCAAGCTACATAATTTGATAGAAATGTGGCTCAATGAAGCTCCTTGAGAACCAGGACAGTAATAATTTGGCCTACGCATACGCATTCCCCTCGCCTTCCTGAATCCAAAAGGGTGTATTCAGTTACACAAATGTGCATGTCTTCAGTCTGAGAGACATGGCCAAGGTATAAAGTATTTCTGTAGCGGTAATTTTCAAAAAACAAAAAACTAGGACAGGGAGTTCATGAGGGGTTTTAATATATAGACATGGAAGTTCTTGTTATAATAATAAATAAAACTTAATAAAAAATAAAGCAATTCTATCCTACCTTTACTCCAAGGAGATCAAGGTTGTGTTCATGGCTGAACCATGTGTATGTGTGTATATATATAAAATCACAACATTCCTATGAGAAAGGTTGTTTTCTGCTGCTCCAGAGAAGCGGACACGGAGCAACGGATGCAAACTACAAGAAAGAAGATTCCACCTAAACATTAGGAAGAACTTCCTGACAGTAAGAGCTGTTCGACAGTGGAATTTGCTGCCAAGGAGTGTGGTGGAGTCTCCTTCTTTGGAAGTCTTTAAGCAGAGGCTTGACAACCATATGTCAGGAGTGCTCTGATGGTGTTTCCTGCTTGGCAGGGGGTTGGACTCGATGGCCCTTGTGGTCTATTCCAAGTCTATGATTCTATATTCTAAGATAGATTAGTGCTCATAGATGGTGATTGGTGCAATGACACCCAATGAACTTTCATGGCTGGGTGGGGATTTGAACTGGAGTCCCCAGTCCTAGCCTATCCACTGCATCCCCCTGGCTCTGTGATGTTCACAAAGGGCTTCTGTTTCTTTAGAACTCTGCTGTATGTTCCATTCTCTGACTTAGAGGGCTATTTCTAACTACACTGCAGTGTCCCTGATGCCCGCTATTGATAAGTTTGCCCATCAAACTTTTCTTTAAGTCGTGCTTAAGGAAAAGCATTCATAGGTGCCGTTGTGTTATATCATCCAGAGAGAGCAGTGATCAGGATTGCAGAAACGCACTGTGACTGCTCCTGACTGCATGGCTTCCATCAGTGCGTCCAAGTGAGTCTTCTGGCCATGTATCTGCTGCAACTATTTTCACACTCTCTGATGTCATAATGTTTTCATGTTGCTATGGTCATGAGTCACCTTTTCTTAGCATTGTGATCTCACCAGAATAAGTCCCCTACCCACAAACAGATGGACTATAATAGAAAAAGACTATTTGTACCACTTGATCACCGAGAAAAACAGCAAGGACTAAAAAAAATTTAGTGTTTCAAGGCGAGGTATGTCTCTCAGCATCAGAATTAATTTAAAATAACACTTGTGCTAACATTCCAAATTTCAGTATATTGGTCCACATTGGAGACTATGACCTCTGATACATTCTTTGATCTCCTTGTTAGGTTTGTATAGAAGAATCTATCTAAATAAAGTTGGAAATATGTCCTATCTTGGGTTCTGATATTCACTGTTGTTGTTGTTGTTGTTGTTGTTGTTGTTGTTGTTGTTGTTGTTGTTGTTGTTTTACTTACGGAAGTGACCCAGAGCAACGTACGATACAGCATATACACTAAAGCCAATTACAAAAACCATAAGAAATCTATTTTTTAAAAACCCACACACATCTATACAAATCAAAGACAGAACCTGCCCCACAAAAATTTTGTAAATCAGGAATATGGTGGGACAATGGAAAAGTAAGAAAAACCCCCAGATATACTTCCCAAAAATCTAGGTAGAAGAGTACAGTCTTGTTATGGCAATGTTTTCCTTGTGAATCAAAATGGCCCTAGTTTCCTCCCAAAATATTTTTTCTAAATGGATTCCCTACCCCCTGCATAATGAAGTGTCAATGTTCTTGTCTTCCAGCATATTCCAGCATTATACACTATATGAATTTCTTTTCTACACTCCCAGGGAAGAAATTGTGTTGGGAGATGAGGTAAGTAATTTGTATGACTGGAACTGATTAAGTGGAATGTTTTAATGCATGTTCGCTGGCATCTGTTTTCTATAGCTCAAAGCAACTTTGTGTCACAATAGCTCAAGTGTTAACAGCATAGAATTGCAGATGAAAGAATAAAAGAGAAATGCAGTAATGCCTGTCTCCTCAGAAATTTGAAATTTAGAAGACTAAATATGCCATTGTTGGCTAGACTTCTTGCTGTCTTGTCAATAATATCTTCATTGACATCATTTATAAGGGAGATGTATGGAATTTTAGATACAGCTTATGGCTGAGGGCTGGTCTGTAGAGGTTTAAAGCTAATGTGTATGTGACTGTTTTCATTGATAAATCAGCATGTGGAAGAGATTCAATAATAATAGTGGTTAATTTCTAATTCCTCACTATTCCTGATGTGCCACTCTTCCACTCTTGTCTGTCCATATGTCCATATCCCTTTCAGTTACCCACATCTGTTCACTTCAGCAGTTTGATCACTGCCTTAGTGTGGTTAGTCACGAAACTGACCACAATCCAAATGGGAAAGTAGAATTTGCACAGCTTGCCTTTTCTGCCACAGGTGCTCCCACTGCTGAGGAGGCAATCCATTTCTTAAGAGCAGCTAATATCTTTGGCAGTGGGAACTGATATGACAGAAATTGCAGATAGAGCTCCAACTGCATACTTGGGTCTGTCCTGTTCACATATCACACCTTTGGACCGCACTTCTATTTTTAAATGATAAAGCTGCATATACTTTAAATATGTGAAACACATGATTCCCCCCCCCCCGAGACTTTTAAAATGATCTCTTCCTAAAAATTATGGCTTGAACTATTTTTTTAGCCAATGAGAAGGCAGCTTTAAAGGGAGCAAGCAAATAATAAATGTCACTACTACCCTGCTGAGTGCTAACCATCATAATTCAGTTTGTCTAACGAGAGAAAAAAAGCCATTGCAAAAGAAAACTGTCAGACTATGAATGTCAAACTATTTCGAGAAGGTATAACTTGGCATTTAGCTAGCAACAGGTAGCATTTGTCCAGTAACAGTCAAGTCTCTTTAATGGTTTAGCAGGGAATGCCTTATAGAAATAATTTTACATTGAAATAAATCCAGTGGGGGTTTTTTTTTTGCAGGCGGGGACCCTAAATCCAATCTGGACGGTGTCTCTTATCTGGCTAATTTTACTAGAGAGCAACTAGGGCTTTGAGGGGAATACCTGCCATATCAGGCAGAAAATCCTCCAGGATCCTCAGGAATCCATCAGATTCCATTAACCTCTATGGCAAACCATTTCAGTAGCTTCAACACCCATGGTTAAAGTCACTAAAATACTTATCCTCAGCTGGAAATTATCTGAGCTGCACAAGACAATATAGCCTCCACTTCAAATTGCCAACATCCTGTACAGTTGAGAAAAGCACCTTCAAGAACATGTTCTGGTACATGTTGATAGCATGTTATGGTAGTGGTGAAGTCATGAGCTCTCACTCCACCCCATAAACAAGGTGGCCCAAGCATGAATTTTGTAGTCCCCAGAACCAGCATTCTGGGAGTCTACAGCATCAGATCCAAGATGACCTTCATTAGATCAGTCAGGACAGTGGGGTGGCAGGATTCCCAGATTCTGTCCCAAGTGCTCAACACAAGGCACAAATACTCTGGATTAGTACAGTTGTACCTCGGAAGTCGAACGTTACATAACTTAAGTAAAGTGGTATCTCGGGTTAAGTACTTAATTTGTTCCGGAGGTCTGTTCTTAACCTGAAACTGTTCTTAACCTGAAGCACCACTTTAGCCTATGGGGCCTCCCGCTGCTGCCAGGCCACCAGAGCATGATTTCTGTTCTCATTCTGAAGCAAAGTTCTTAACCCGAGGTACTATTACTGGGTTAGCGGAGTCTGTAACCTGAAGCATATGTAACCTGAAGTGTATGTAACCCGAGGTACCACTGTAATTATGTGACACATGTAACTGGCATTCATTTCCATGCAAATGAAACTTCTAAACAATGTAAAGAAAGTCATTAATGACATTTCATTTACGGGCTTAAAACAACAACAGCAATGTGAATGAACAGTCATAGTGATTTGACTGATTTCCATTCTGGACCACAGACAAACACGCCAACTGCAGCAGTTTCCACTTCTGTTTCCATTTTCACTGGAATTCTCTGACACCCCAGTCTCCCAGTGCCTTACAATCTTTTAAGCAGCTGTAATTTAACATCCCTACTGATATTTTTTGTCTCTGGACCAAATTCTAGTTCTTGGAGAGGGGGGACTGACATTTGACAATCTCAAAAAAATTGTTGGGGCAGGTTGACTGCAGGAACAAAATGGTTTATCTTCATATTTTCTGGGACATTTTAAGCATGTAAATACAGAAGACCTCTGGGGATCCAAAGAGTCCATGGATTGTAAATGTAGGCCGTAGTTCTAATCACACAGTGGGACTTACTTCTGAGTAAACATGCATAAGATTGCACTGCACACTGAGAATAACTTTTCCGCATCTACCCCAGGAAATGGTTGCTTCGAGCCTTGGCATTCATTTCTGTCTCAGGTACAGAATTTGCTTATTTAATATAACATTGGCTTAGCCTACTTATTCACAGAGCACAAATGGAGGAATGCTGAATGCAGAAATTCAGCAAAGCAATTTCCATTAACATATGTCAGATCTCATAACAAATGTTTACATTGCTAAGACATTAATTGCATAGAAGCTTTTATTATTTTCTGTTTGGGGGGGGGCTCAGCTAATTTATTTTACTTAGGGTGATGTATTACTGCGTGCCTGGGGCGGGGGGAGTTTTGGGAACATTTACAAATGCAGCCTTGATGGTTACATGTTCATGCTGTTCTTGAATGGAACAAGCCTTAAAAAAAATTGGAATGGTGTTTGCTTTGAAACGTTTCCTAATAAAAAATAATGTGGTTGGTAAATGTAGTTTTATCCCTTCTTGCTTCAATCAGTGTGATGGAATAATCAACCTTTTACGGCCCAGCTGACTGGATTTCTGAAGGAATTTCATACCTTGGACACAGTCCACAGAAACCTCTGTGCACAAGTTCCAATGATATGAGTTTATTTTCAAACTCTCAAGAGCAGAAAAAGTTTCCAGAGCATCCTGCCCAGGGCTTAGAGATGTCATAGAGTCAGATTGCAAGGGTGTGTGTGTAATTTTTTATATATAATATTACATGTGCTCTGTCATTAAATTTATAGTCACCCGATATCATACGCTGGAGTTACCTTTGCAAAATAGTAACTATTTACATTAACTTATTTCTGTCTTGAGTATAACCATACTTGGACTCTCTCCAACCCTGATTTTATTTCATTTGGAATATATTACTTGTTCATGTGAATTTGTTACAGGAAAAGTTGTCCGTCCCCCAGATTGGCTGATTAGAAAGCCTTACTTAAAAGGAGTTAGTCTGAAAAATTAGAAGCTGGAGCTGGGTTGACGTGGGTATTATCAGTGTGTTGCTTTCAACAAGTCTTCATCTGGTACTTTTTTCTTGTGCAAGAACTCTTCATTAATTTTTTTTAATCCCAATGTATGAACTGAGATCTTCTGAACTGGGTTGTTGACTGATGTGCCTAGCATGCAGCTGGAAACATGCATACTTAACATTGTTCGGACGAGCAGAAACAATTTGGTTAGGTTGTGTTTAGTTGGGAAGTAAATGAAAGTTGGAGTGTGATGATAAACACCTCCCAGGGAACACCCACGTAATAAGCTACCTGCCCCCAAAATATTCTAACTGGTTTCCACACCAGCAAAGACTATGGAAATATAATGGTTCGTTTTTACTTAAATGGTTATATGTGATAAGAGTAAACCCTGATTTAATGTAAAAACAAATACATTTTGACATTTTGATGATGAGATTATCTGCAGGGTACAAAAAAAAGCTTGTGTACATGAGCTGTGCTAATTCTACAAGAAAGCCACATCTTGGGATCACCCTAATTTCACCCCCCCCCAAAAAAAACTTCTGATATACACACATTGTTCTGTATTAATATTCACAACATTTATGAAATATTCACTCCAGCATACACATTATCTTTACAAACTAGAAAATACATTTTTTATCTTTATATCAGAAATCTCTGCATTGTTCTCATAACAAAGTCTCACTTCTAAGCTATATTTACCTACAGCTGTGGGTGATTCCAGAGTAAGCTAGCTGGTATTGTGCTATCCAATTACGTGCAAGTCAATGGGCATTTCCCCATATTAGCTGAAAATTATTGTACCAGCAATGAGTTATATTTAATGTGAAAATAGAGGTCATACCCACTGAATAACTACAGCTGGGAAATGAGTGTGTGTTACTATTTAAATTGCTACCATATGGCTAGCCCTGTAATATACATCTGTATATTTATGAAACTCTACCTAAGGAATTATTTATATTTCAATAAAAAAGATAAGATATATACAATGAGAACACAGACTATTAATATGAGCTCGCTCTTTGAAACGAAAGAAATATTCAGAGTTAAATATTTGTGGTTTGTTAATCCGGGTACATTTGGCATAGGGTTTGGACTGACTGAATAATCAAAACATAAGACAATGGAAACATTTAGCAATGCTAAGAGAAGGAGTGGCATGTAGAAACCCATGAGTTTCAAACCCGCTTTGAGCATGCTCTTAAATCTCAGAGCAGAAACTCTCCTCCATGTTTGTCTTCTAATTAAAGAAATGAATTTTATAGAAAGGTCAGGGAGTTCAGAATTTGAGCTGACTTTTCCTGTGTTTGTAGTTGACACAGTCTGGGAGAGAAACAAGAGACCATAATATTGCCAGTGTCCTAGTTTTGAACTGCCCATCCTGAAGCGGAAAGGATGCTAATAGCACTGTGCTATTTTGTCTCCACCTCTGCTCACCAAGGGCAAGATGGTTTGAGCATATAATGCCAATCCTAGCCCGACTCCACTGACGGTTTCTGGGCCCAATTCAAAGTGCTGGCTTTGACCTATTAAGCCTTAAATGGCTCAGGTCTGTAACACCTCAAGGACTGCGTCTTCCCATATGAACTGACTCAGACCCTGTGATAGACATCTGAGGCCCTTCTTCATGTACTTCCTCCATGAGAGGTCTGGAAGCTGGCAACACGAGGATGGGCCTTTTCTGTGGTGGCTCCCTATTTGTGGAATGCTCTCCCCAGGGAGGCTCGCCTGGTACCACATCTTTAGGTGCTAGCCAAAAACATTCCTCTTCTCCCAGGACTTCAGCTAATTAAACAACCTATGAACTTTTAAATTGGGGGGGTATTGTTTTTGTTTGTTGAAGGGTTGTATAGAAATTGAATAAATAATAATAAGTCATTATTGAGAGATGTGTCTGTCAAGGAGAATGGAGCATGTTGTAGTTAATTCAAGTAGTTTTAGGGCACTAGAAGTATGGCAGTGGGGAGACCTGCAATCAAATGGGCTGGAGGACCACCAAGAGCTCTCCTTGCTCTTGATTTCTTTCCCAACTTGAATGATGTGGCCTCCACATCTGTCAGCTCCTCTGTCTTGGCCTTGCTGCTGGTGAACAAGAGGTTGACCAAAAAAGAAAGACTGCTTTCTTCCATGACTTGATTCTGGAGAAGCACACAGACTTGGCCTGCACTTCCAAAATTTGCCCAATACGTACTGATCAGCTGGGTTTGTCACCCGAAAGCCATCTTGCATAAGTAATTGGGCAGTTGACACGGGGAAATTCTTCTGTATTAAGTCCCTTGGCTTTCTTAGCACATTTGGTACAGTGGACCATGTCTGAGGAAAGCTGAGCTATGGAACTCCTTGCAATATGGAGAACTCTGTGGCAAAGAATTTAGCAATTTTGAAAGGTGGATAAATTAGTAGAAAGGTGATATATGTAATTGCCAGCTGATTATGCCTCCATCTGCTGCCATTTTGTGACAGGCACCACCATTTTGTGACTGGTGGGCTTCTGTAATTTATAGCTCTCTTAGGTGACCTCTGAGTAGAAAGGAACCCTAAGGTAGGTAGAATGTTGCTGCTGTGCATTTTTAATTTAAAATAATGAATTTGATGGTGCAAGTATTGCTTTTGCACTTGTACATATTCTTCAGGTCTCCTCCTTTATACAAACGGGGGAAATGCAGGTGAAGAGGTCACTTGTCCAAAGTTCTTCAAATTCCTGTTTAACATTTTCACGCAGTTTTCCTCACTGCATTATTCATGGTGTCCATTTATCATTGTAATTCTTCAGTGTTATTCATGCAGTTCCCTTAATGGCCCTTCATTTGTTCTAATAGAAACCACTTGTTAGCTTTTGAATCTCTACAGGATTTTGGATTCCTATTTCAAGCGTTTACATAGAGGAAAGACTAAATTAACCCATAATGATTGTTCTTCAAAGAGAATATTTAATGGAATTATTCTTTCACCTGCCTCTGTTATTGGAGATCTGTAGATGTGTGTACGTGCTCATTTAAATTTTGAGTACAGTCAAAATTGGTTTAAAAAGTGATATTGCATAAAGATTAAGTTGCTCTTCAGAAATTTCTTACCAGAGGGCACTAGAGTGCCCTCATGTGGGAGTTTCAGAAACATCTTTCCCATTGCTGTCTCTGGAAATGCTTTTCCGTCAAAGTGCCTGTCAGATACATGCCTTGAGGATATTGTATTTGTTTAGAAATTTACTCTTTGGAAAAAGACAAAGCGTTCATTCCAGAGCAATGGGTCAGGAATCTTACTTTGCTTATAATTCTGTTTCTTAAAACTCTTCTATCTGGGTATTATAATTCCTTCTGAATCAGAAAATCATCCTCCTTTCAGAGATGCTCAGGATGAATTAATTGCACAGGGGGAACAATTAAAGGCATGCTTCAGTCTTATATCTTATTTTCCTAGCTACTATTTAATACAACTCATGGCACTAAAGTGGCAAAAAGGACAGGTTAAATTTGACTTGGCATTCCAAACGAAGAATTTCTGTTGTTTGGGAATAATCCTCATTGGGACAGGTAACTAATAAAGGGAGTAACGATTGCATAATTAAAAATAATTTTTCAATAATAAAATAGGCTTGGAATTGTTTTGATTTCATTTATTAGACTCGCAGATCACTTTAATATAGTCTCAAAGACATTTACAGCCTATATATGTATACTGTGATAAAAACATATTATACTGTGTATAGTATGTGTACAGTAACTGTTTTAAAACACACACTAAAACCCAGATTGAGGAACTGTAGCAACAATGTATATAAGCCCGCCCCAGAAGGATACCACGGTCAACAGTATCAAAAACCAGAATGTTGTCAATTAATACAAACAGGGACACAGGTTATCCCTGACACAGGTTATCTCACTACTGAAGCTGAGCATAAAATCCTGTTGCCATGAATCTAGAAATACTGAAATGTTGATGTTGTAGAGGTGGTTAATGCTGTGGTTGTAGAGATTGTGAGGGAAAAGCCAACTAAAGTTGCTTGTGACACTGAAAACAATAGGATTCCAGTCAGTTATGGTCCACAAGCTTCACTGACTAATAATAATAATAAGCCATTGGTAAATTTTATTAATTTCAGCTTCAGGCAGTTTATATTAAGCAAGCTTATAAGCACTAAGGGAATAATCATGTTTGACAAATGCAACTTGATTTTTTTTTTTTGTTTGAATATTTTAAATCTGAAGTGCAGTACAGTGGAAAATAGTATCATTGCCTGGAGTGATTTATGTTGTCGTATCTCCCCCCCCCCCGGCCCTTCTTGCAAGATACAAAGCAAAATGCAATGAAGGTAATAAATGTCAAGGGCATTCAATAGAATCGTAGAGTTGGAAGGGTCATCTGGTCCAACAACCTGAAATGCAGGCATTTGAAACTGGACAGTCTGGACAGTCCGAGTGGGCTGGGCTTGGGAGAGGACTGAAGTGGAGCAGGCTTCACTCCAGTCCGTCCCCAGCCTATAAAGGGCTGGCTGCGCCAAACCTCTGGGCCACAGTTGGCCAAAGAACAACCTGCCCTTCCCACCTTTTTTATGCTGTGGTTTTTATATACTAACCATCCTTCCTAGTGCATTGTGTTTCTTGACCTTGCTGTAGCTTAACAATGGTTGCCGTTTTCTGAGCTCTGTCCCAGCTTCTGCCAACCTAGCAGTTTGAAAGCATACGAGTGCAAGTAGATAAATAGGTACTGGGGGAAATTTCTGCCTGAAACCCTGGAAAGCTGCTGCCAGTCTGTGTTGGCAATACTGAGCTAGATGGGCCAGTGTGTCTGACTTGGTATATACCAGTTTCGCAGGAAGGTAAACGGCATTTCCGTGCGCTCTGGCTTCCGTCAAGGTGTTCTGTTGCGCCAGAAGCGGCTTAGTCATGCTGGCCACATGACCCGGAAAGCTGTCTGCGGACAAACGCCGGCTCCCTCGGCCTGAAAAGCAAGATGAGTGCCGCAACCCCATAGTCGCCTTTGACTGAACTGAACTGTCCAGGGGTCCTTTACCTTTTACCTTTTTTTTAAATAAAATTTTTATTGGTTTTTCAACATTTATATAAACACAAACCATAGACAATACAAACAAACAAAGACATAAACACACAAGTATAATTTCAGACCCTTTTTTTTCTTAACCCTACTTCACCAACTTCCCCATACCTCCCCTTTCTGCATCCCTGTTTCCAAAATTGTTTCAGCAAATCCTCCCTCTTAAAATTATGTAATTTTCTCTTGTTCTTCTCTATTACTTATCTTTTACAGCTGTAATCCCCTTTTTTCTATAACCTCGACATTTTAGCTCTCATTAATTTTATAATATTTCTTAAGATAAATTTTAAATTTCTTCCAATCTTCTTCCACCGCCTCTTTTCCTTGGTCTTGGATCCTGCCGGTCATTTCAGCCAGTCCCATGTAGTCTATCACCTTCGTCTGCCATTCTTCCAGAGTGGGTAGTTCTTGTGTCTTCCAATACTTTGCGGTAAGAACTCTTGCTGCTGTAGTGGCGTACATAAAAAAGGTCCTATCTTTCTTTGACACCAATTGGCCGACCATGCCCAAGAGAAAGGCCTCTGGTTTCTACCTTTTACCTTTTTTTTTACCCCAGATGCAATGTTACCTTTTTTCATTGGGTTGTATGTCAGTACACCAAGAGGCATGATTCATGGAGAATGCAAATTCCGTCTAGGAAATCTGCTCCTTTGTAAAAGCTGGATAAAAGGGAGGAAGTAATCTGTGATTAAATTTGAGAAGAGAGTAGAATGTTTCAGTCTTAAGCATTTACATTGTTTCGCAGGGGAGAGTCCCTCACGAGGTCAAGAACAGAAGATGGAGCTGAATTGTTTTGGTTGCTAGCTTCTGTCTGATAAAGGCAAGAGTGATGCCTTGAAAAACATTTCTAAAGGCGAAATGTAGGGATAAAAGTTATTTAGTAGCCTGTTAATGCCTGCTCTGCATATCGGCTTCTTTTCACAGAAAAGAGGATGGGGCATCAGCAATTTCAGTTGTTCAAGTTTAACAAGAAGTTTAATCTCTCACCAAAAAAAAAAATGCTTTGTTAGGCTACATTCATTTGCTACATTTTGGATTCAGTATGAAAATTCCGTTCAGAGGGTATGCTTTTATGTTTTCCCGGTGAATATTCATGAAGCGTACGTGTGAGTATTTTGGATTCTTCAATAAAGGGATTTCATTTAGAGGAAAGGGCTTCTGATCTTTAGAAACAAAATAAACTTGAGAAGATGTAATATTGGGATGGCAGCTGGGTTTCTCAGTTAACAGTACAATTATACATGTCTGAAATAAGACTCTTCGAGTTCAACAGGACTTACTCCCAGGTCAGTGGGTATAGGATTGCAGCCAATATTGTCACTGACTTGCAACTATTTCCAAAAATGACTGATTCAACAAAACGAGTGGTAGAATTATGTTGCTTGGGGAATTGGTACAAGGGCACAGGATTTGGGGTCATCCATAAAATTATATTATGCATTGATTGATTGATTGATTGATTGATTATTTCCCCCTTGCTTAATATACTAAAAATATCTCTAAGCAGTGTACTAAAGCAACAATAGACAACTTACAGTATTACAAAAATGCACAGTTACATATAAAAACGTTACATCAATACAAAGTTACTAATATATATAAATCAATATCAATCCATTTGCCTTCTGACACACCCTCCCTCTTGTCCTCTGGGTCCAAACTCTCAGCTCACCCACAAAAGTCTCGCAACGAGAAGAGTTCCTGGAAAAAGCGGACATCACTCTAGTCTCTCAATCTAGATTTGTTTTTTATGGGCAGGCCCAAGGTGGAAGGTACTTCCACATACTTCCCACAGCTATGTCCCATTCAGCTGCAGTCTCCGCTCCCGCTTCCAGGTATAGCAGGTTTGTTGAGTTTCCCATGGGCTCCACAGGATGGGGAAAGGGTCACTGCTCTACCTGCTCCACTCGCAACTTTCTTCACACTCTGTCCTTTTCTCCTCCTCCAGATGATTAGATGAGGTATGAAGATTGTGACAAAGTATTGGGTATTAGCTAAAACTAAGCATAATATTACAAGCGGTTGGAGGTGCTGTTTAAAAGAGCTTCAGTGTATGATAACGTTTTATGGATGATCTCATTTCACTGTTAGGACCTCGTTTTGAATTTCTCCTATTTCAGTTGATTTCAAGGGGGTGGGGGTGGCAGACAGAAGACAGCTTGCTAGCTATGCTAAATGACTACAGATGCCAAGCAGGGTCATTTTGTGAACAGTTCGACTCCCTTAAGCACTAATCTGTGAGCTGTCTGCAAAAATAGGAAACAATAGAATTGGTGAGTTTTAAATAATTTCCTGGTAAGGGATCTGTCCTGGAAATTTTCGTTTTGAGTGTTTCCAAAGTCCCTTTTACAGTTTTGATGTCTTGTACAGAGGAAGATGTGAAAAAGAAGCTAAAAAATGTTATGTTCATGTTGAGCGGATTCCAACATTGCCAATTTTTTCTCCCCCACTCTGCTGTTCTGTTTTGCTCAGCATCCGTCCTGAAGAATTGTTCTGGAGAAAATGGAAGTTTGCTCACTATTTTGTGACTCTTTCGTTTGTCCTAATAACAATGTTATCCTACAGTGGTTTTTGGATTTTTCCAAAGAGGAACCTAGGTAGCTGCATTGTGGAGCTAGACCATTGGTCCATCTATTGGGGGGGGAAAGAAAAGAAAGAAAGGTGTAAAATTAAGTGAAAATCAAGGGTGAGGATTTGCTGAATGAATAATTTGAATTGGAATACAAAAAGGGGAGGTATGAGGAGGTCTGAGAAATAAGTTAAAAGAAAATAAGTGAATGAAATTATACGTGTTGTTAATTTTTGTATTTTTGTTTTTTGTCTTTTTTTGTATAATTTTTGGAAAGTTAATAAATATTTTTTTTTTAAAAAAAAAGACCATTGGTCCATCTAGTTCAATATTATCTGCACTGGCCTGCAGCTGCTCCCCCACGGTTTCAGTTAGGGGACATTCCCAGCCTACCTACCTGGACCTGTGGGCGACTGAACCTTCTGTATGCAGAGCAGATGTTCCCCCATTTTGCAACAGTCCAAATGGATCAAAGCAGTTACCCGTGTCTCATAATTTTCGCTAAGGAACCACATTGCATGAGACTCAATAGACCTCACAGTGTAGCTCTAGTATATCTGTAAAGGGGCTACACTACTCAGTCTGTATTGCAGTCCTTGGTGAGCAAAATAGAGACAAGAAACAGTTGTTGTGCTCATTGCTGTAACTACGGTTAACTTTTTCACATAGTTCCTGTTTATTCTCACTGTGGCTTTAAGACTGTCCGCGTCTGATGTGTGCTTGATCCTGTAGTGTTTACAGTGCAAAAAGTAACATGAGCCTCAATACTATGGTCCCAGTTTTGTGTAACTTCCTTCAAGTTGAGGGCAGGCCCCCTCCCTGTTGAATGTCTGGCACTTACTGAAGACTTGTTTTTATTCCAATAGGCAATTTTTAATTGAATTCTGATTTTGAGTTTTAACTCGTTTTAGCCTTATTATTTTGGGTCTTCTGTACACCACTTAGAGATGACTGTGGTATACAAGTGGTATACAAAGTCATGAAATAAAAATATTAACCGTGGAATGAAAACTAGCAACCATATGGCACAATAGTTCTCTACGCTTTGGTAAAATATATTTCAAATAAGACAGCAGTAAAACTTTAGGTTGTCGGGAAAGGGATCATTTCAAAATATTATATACAATACTTTGCCAGTACTTCTTTGCTTCTGTGCACATCCACCAGCAGTGAATGAAGTTTGCCTTCCCTATTCCCCATTTCCATCCTCTTATCATCAATCAAATCTTAATCGCATCCATGATTTTGCAGAATTCTCACAATGATACAGAACAAACTGCGTAATTGTTCAGATTTGCCCAGATAGAATTCCCAAACTTCTTGTGGCAACTTTCTCCTCTACCCCCAACATTTTTTCCCATTCACAAACATCTTCAGCTTGTCTATTTTGCCTCTTATCACATAGCATTTGATAGATCTTAAGACGGCATAGTTCTCGGTTTTCTCCTATGTTTGTTTAAGTCGCAAAAAGAGAGTGAAACTATTCCTCATACAGCAAGCTTTGCTTTCCATCACCAGCACCCTTTCGTGGAAGCAGGATAAGATGTTGTAGCTAGCACCAAAACACTAAGAACAAGGACAAAATCACAGCAAGTCTCTTCGGAGCATTCTGCATTCTTACTTCTTCTAAGTTATTTCAACATCACTTATCCTTATTTAGAGAGAATTAAAATTAGCCCAAAGCTACACTTATCCATTATTATTTCTTCCACAAAAAAAGGATTCATAATTTATAATAAATTAGCACAATTGCTGTTGGTACACATCAACTCTTATTTTTTCCCTGTTCTCACAGCTGAGCATCTCACTGGGCTGTCACATTTTCCATAAAAGCAGCCTTTATGCAGTAGATCTGCTTCTGATTAAATCTGACATTTTGTTGGTGCACTAGCTGAGGTCATGCTGCATGTATAACAATTGCAATTACACCAGAGTCCCCTTTAGCTGAACTTCTTACAAAGTAGTAAATGTCTTTTTCCAAGTACAACAAAGAATTGGATATGGAAACCCACTCTCATACTAAAAAAAAAATCAGTTACAGTGATTCATTTTTTTGTAGTAAATCAAAATAAACGTCTTATTTAAAAGAGATGGGGTTGGTGGGGCTTACTGCATGCGTGAATCATAGAGTTCTCATAGACATTCATGAGAAAACATTCATTATGTTCAATTTTTTCAGCAGCCACAACATTTCTTTTAAATGATATGTCTACAATTTGCTTTGAAGATGGACAGGGAAAACTTCAATTAAAAGCTTAACACAGATTGCAGAGATAACTTGCTACATGGTCTAGATCAGGGTTTCCCAAACTTAGGTCTCCAACTGGTTTTGGACTACAATTCCCATCATGCTGACCACTAGTCCTGCAAGCTAGGGAGAATGGGAGTTACAGTCCTAAAACAGCTGGAGACCTAAGTTTGGGAAACCCTGGTCTAGATTCTTCTTCAGTGCAGACGTTGTATCTGGGTCATTCCATGCCAAATCACCTGGTTTTAATTCTCTACTGTGCTCTCACGTCTCAGATTTTGTTCAATTTTTTTGGGTGTTTGTACATACCTATGAGATAACCTCAAATTAATTTTTAAAGATTTTTTTGGTCTCAGGAGAATTTTTTTTTAATTCCGATTTTCACACGATTTAGGCTAATCCAATTTCTGCGTCAAGTTTAGGAAAAACCTGTTCTGCATATTTTTCAACCAATTGGGCTTATTTGGGTCTCAAAATAAAGCTAGTTTTGGTCTCTTTCAAAATAAGGTATAAAAATGGCATTAAGTGCCGCAGAAAAGGGTCGCCGACCATTCAAAGTGAATTTTAGTTATTTTCTACCTTGGTAGGTTCGATACGCCATAGCGCGCAAGCCACAACTAACACATGTATCATACTTTTTTTTTTGTAGAATGGGCTAACCATGAACTGGTTGTGTTTTAAAAATAAGGGGTGTTTTTGATGGTTGTAAAATATAAGTTTTATTAATTATTTAATAAAAACAAAATACGTCTTGGAACCTTTGTTCCTTTTATTGTGTAAAACACTTCTCCTAGACAGCTGTGTAAAGGAAAGGGATACTAAAGTTCAGTTCATGTATCCTCCTGGTCCTTCACCAATATATTTTGGGCCAACTAAGAATGACTCCTGGGTGCCCTGTGAAAATATAATCAGAGATGTTCCAGTTCCTTCATCATCAACTGTAAGCAAATTATGCTTAAAGTTGTGTTGAAGTGTCGACACTGGAGCGAGGAACACCCAACTCAGGATTAAAGCAGTGAAGGAAGACACCCCAGCCCAACAGAAACTCCTCATGCCTGATGATTAAAAGGCACATCTACTGAGAGACCCGTCCTACTTTATCAGCTGAGCTATGTGAAGTAACTCCATCCCTGTAGGCTGTCCACAGTCCATAGCTGTTATGGAGGAAACCTCTTGGGTGATGAGTTCATCAGATCTGACTTTTAGGACTCTGCACCTAGGGCCTTGTGGGTCAGATTTGAGCTCTGAGGCATGTATGCTGTTCCCTGACTATACCAAACATCGATTCCTAGGCAGGCCCATTCTTACTCGCAAGACAGAATTCCTACATCCAAGTTTGCACATAAACTTCTTGAAAGTAGAGTAGGAGGTCTATAAGGAAAACTTATTGTGACGAGAAGAAAATAAAGACAATCTAGCATGTCACTCTTATAGTTGCTCGGGTTATTTAGTCCTCTGTTTGATAACGTCTGAGTGAAGCCTGACAGCCTTGGTAGAAGGAAAAAGCGTTACACTTTTGTTCATGAAATTTAAGGTTAAAATGCCCATGTTTCAACTCAGGGAACATTCCCAATGACCATAGGGATGCATCCTGGTCTCCAGTAACTTGGGGACAAAGTGTTCCCCATTCACGGTTTGCTGTGCGTTGTGTTCTAATGTGCTGAAATTGAAATAAATGCAAGCTTATGAGACCTGGTTAATACCCTTTATATTGAAGACTTGGTTCACACTTGCTTAAAGTCATCCTTTTAAAGTCCGTGTCATACATAAAGTTGTTGTTGTTTTCCTAGAACACATATTTCAGTCAAGATGCTTGAGTTATTCCCCAATAGATATTCCCCAATTATTAGTATTTTAAAATTCCACTCAGCTTTTCTCCTAAATGCGATTGATCACTAGATGGAGACAAAACAATTTACCTTTACACATTAGAAGATTTACAGATGGTAATCAAATCCACCAGCTGCTGCCCACTTTTTTTCTGGGCAATTTGCCAACTTTACTGGCAGCATGTTGACTTGGAAGCTGATAGTGTGACTCAGTTTGATTGAGATCTTATGTGATGATTTTTATTATAAATTTTGATTGTAATGTTACTGGGTTGGGTGGGTGGTTTTTTTGGTTTTTAAAAAATCATAAAGTAGATCCAATATACGTATAATGACCAAAGGGTGCTGCTGCTTTCCTGCAGGAAATGTCTAATTTTAAGATACCAGATTATACATGGAATGTCATCAATTGTTGGAGTCTGCTCTGACTTGCCCTGTTCTTATCAAGCTGGAATATTGAGGAAAAAATCAGTGGGAGAGGAAGGGTTGGGAGAGTCAATGGGAAAAGATTCTTAAAATCAGCAGCTCTGAGTAAATTAGAATATTGGTGGCTGAGTGGCTGTTCATTTTAAACATACATGCATTCAAGTGATGTGATGTTCCAGGAGTTAAGGGACAGGATAAGGCGTTACTTTGGTGTCTATAACTCATTTCCATGAGGAAGGAACTCATTTATCATCTTTAAATACAAAGCAGAGCAGGGGTTCTACTGGACATGATCTCAGGCATAGGGAGCTCTGCATCCAGTTTGGTTTACAACATACCGTACTTTTCTGTCTATAAAATGGAATATAAGATGTATAAGATGCCCCCCTATTTGGGGGGGGGCTCAAATTTAAGAAAATGAGCCATTGGGGGGGGGGTGGAATGCCGAACCAAATATCACTTACCCAACTGGCAAATGCTAACAATCGCAAGCAACACAAGCCAAATTGCGGAAGCGGCAGCCAATCCAAAGCAGCCCTTGAGGCATCCTCTAATAACCCTCCCATTTGACAAAGCAGCCCTTGCAGCAGACACCATTCACCTACCCAATCGCTAGATCCTGCTTGCGGATGCAGCCAATCACTCGTCCCCACTCTGCACTACCTCTGCATAAGATGACCCCCATTTTTTACTTTATCTTGGAGTAAAAAACCCTCGTCTAATACACGGAAAAGTACGATAATTTATTGGCGGAGTATACCTATAGGTGTAAATAACACAGAAGATAATATTTGCATAATCAGATGGGCAAGTTTTTTTTCTTTAAGGAAAGCTTTCTGTCAGTTGAAGCATTTTTGTTGCTCGTTTAGTTCTGCATGAACCACGTATAAGAGTGGGACCCATAAATTTTGCTCCTGTTAGGGAGACGCAGAGTGAAGCTCCCGTTTTATTGTTTGTATGGTGATGATGTGGCATGTATTGGGGTTGCATCCAATAAATCAGGCCAATGTAAAGTGGAAATTGCACAGCAAAGCACTTGCCAAGCGGATATTTTTGCATGTTCTCTTGCTCTGTTCTTGTACCTTCTTTGCTGTCCCTTCCTTGCTGGCTCTTTCTTCCATATTCAGTGTTGCCCCTGCTTACAGGTTCACAATTGCTGATTGGTGGTTTGGCAATTCCCGATGTCCTTGGAGAGCAATGCTTGCCCAGATCCATTTCAGTGCAATTTCAGATCTGTGTTTGACACCCAAACCATTTTAATTTATTTTGTCTGTCTCACAATTTTTAAATGCACAATCCCTTAGATACAAGTCCCATTGAAATGTTGGATTATTTCAGTGTGAAAATGATTAGGGTTAGAACCTGTGCTAACTACTTCTTCATCTCACCATATCTCCTTCTCTTCACACTCGTGGCCTTGATGGGTTGGCATACCTGAGCAGTGTAGCTGTAGCTGTAACTAGCCTCATGCAACTTCCAGTTGTCTCACCAAGAGAACACAGTAACTATTTTTGTTGGGCTAGCACACAGCGCTCTATTCATGATCTTTATCCAGTTCATATAGTCCTCAATAGTAGGACTGGTTTCCTGAATTATATATTTTTTTGAAGGACAAGTGAGACCGGCAACAAAATGTTAAATGTGTGGAACATCCCTGTTTAGGATCCAACCAACCAGCCATTCCGTTTTCCTTGGATATCCAATTCCCATCCCATTCACCTGCTTTTTTGTCTCCCTGCCCTCCTGGTCAGATTTGGCTACTGAGCATGCTTAGTCCTCACTGGATTATGTTTGAAGTTTTTTCTTCTTTAGGATTTCCCCCCAGAGCTGTGTTTTTTTCTGGTCCTTCTGAAAAACCTAGGGTGCTGTCAAGCCTCCCTCTTCAGCCTGGATGGTACCATTTGGCTACATAAGAATCAGCAAGCACTTGAAGAATAACCTCTCTTTCTTTCATTCAGACATCCATATGAATGTAAAATCTCTTTTTAAAAAATGCCTTAATATCATCCATGGTGTTGGTCAACATAAATCTTAAATCCTTATCCTATTTGCTATGGAGGTGAAACTTGAAACATTGAGACTCCTAACAAGCCTGCAGAGATTAGTCCGAATTATGTGGAACATTTGGCTCCAAACAGAATGTCAAAAAGAAAAATCTTTCAGCTGATGTTCCCTCCGGAAGAATGGAAAAAGAGTCACAAAGCAGAGAAGGTTGAACACAAGCATTCAAACGCTCTGTTTCCTCACCCATTCCCAATTGCATCTGAAGCTTCATACTGTTTTTCTGCAGCACAGAACCTTTTCTCATGAATCTCAGCTTGAGGTTAAACCCTTCATGATTATGGGGATCTTGTTTAAACAAATGTCATCTCTCACGCTTTTAAGAAATGGAAATTAAATTACAGATGGCGAGGGATAAGGAGTAAAATGGCTGTGTTATGTAACAATTCACTTCAGGGGGAAACTATTTGGTTGAAGATGGTTATTGTTTCTTCCCACTCTTAGTTAAACACATTTTAAACACCCTGATTTAATAACATGATTTGCTGGCAGTTTTCAAAGCAAGTCACAGTAGAAACTATTTCAAGCCCAACAACGCTTGGAAATAACACTTTCCGATGCTGTCTAAGGCCTAATAAAAACAACACTTCTGGCTTCTGAATATATCACAGTTCCCATTTCCCCAGTTTTGCAGCTTCTGTGGCTTGCCTGGTCTGGGGAGTTAGTTTGATAAGTTTTCTGTTGTCCTGCCTTGTTTAGCACCCATTTAACTGAATTTCATCCAACTCACATGTTGGTCTTGTTTGATCTAAAATTGTTTATAATAGAACACACAGCTGGTTTGATTCATGTGTTACACTGGAGGCCACTAGTTCCTTGAGAAAAGTGGTTGATTTT
The DNA here is from genome assembly GCF_965112155.1 of Podarcis liolepis. Lineage (NCBI taxonomy): Eukaryota > Metazoa > Chordata > Lepidosauria > Squamata > Lacertidae > Podarcis > Podarcis liolepis. Next base: position 29,859,959 of record NC_139556.1, read on the forward strand.
AGATCTTCAACTGTGATACGGCGCTAAGGCTTTCAAACATTTTGTTAGCGAGCTGGCTGGTTTTTAGAAAGAACCCCCACCCGGCCCCAGATGAGCTTATATTTCCCTTACTGTGTTTTTACAAACACAAGTAACGCATAATTGGTATAACAATGCAATGTGAATTTATGCCGTATTGCAGTAATTTCACCCTGGAGTTTATGGTTGCCAGATTCCCCCAGTGCTTTCACATTCATTGATGAATCGGGTTTGAGGCCATTGTGGTTTCTCCTGCCTGCCTTCCCCTTACCTACTGTAATGAACAGGATTGCACATAACTTCTGACCAAGAATCTTGGGAACTGTAGTTTTCCCTACAGTTCCCAACACCCTTAACAGATTACAGTTCACAGGATTATTTAGTGGAAGTAATGTGCTTTAAATGAACGGTGTGTATGTAGCTTCTATCTTCCAATGTTGTGTCCCTTGACTATTCCTGCTCTTGGTTTGAGGCACATTAAAATCTTCTAAAATATGGGTGAATCAATGGAGAATCCTGCCTGAATGCACAGCTTAGAGTATATTTAATTTACCTTTACTGTATTGATTTTTATTCTTTGGTAGTGGGGGTTCCCTTGACCTTTAAACCACACCACAGAAAATGTACAGTTTTTCAGCCTAGGCCTAGCCATGTTTATTCAGAAGTAAGTCCCATTTATTTCATTATCTTAATTCATTGGACCACAGAGTTGTTCAGAGCCCTGTCAGCCTTATGATCCTATGATTATGTTTTTTGAAAAACTAGAGCAAGCGTCGTATCAGTCAACAGCTTGTCCTCTGTATTTTCCTTCAAGTGACTAATGAGCAAAATCCCATGTTATATATAAAGGGGATAAGAGACACAGCGGGAATAAACATATCAATCATGGGCAGCTTGTTCAGTCCTAAAAGCTACAGTGAGAAATCAGTCGAAAGAGAGGAGGACCTTGGTTAACTTTCATATTTTCTTTTCTTTTCTTTTTTTCCTTGCATGGGCTACATCATCAAAGTAGATTCTAAGCTGCTGTTAAAAGGCATGTGACAATTACAGGTGTCCCAGAGAGGAATTGCCTGTTTGTAAGAAACATGAAAAACTTGCTACCTATGTCCAAGTATCATTATACATTGCAGGAGGAGAGAATTGAACCTGGCACAGGGCTGGATAGTTTTGCTATACAGTGGTACCTCAGGTTAAGTACTTAATACATTCCGGAGGTCCGTACTTAACCTGAAACTGTTCTTAACCTGAAGCACCACTTTAGCTAATGGGGCCTCCTGCTGCTGCCGCGCCGTCGGAGCACGATTTCTGTTCTCATCCTGAAGCAAAGTTCTTAACCTGAAGCACTATTTCTGGGTTAGCGGAGTCTGTAACCTGAAGCGTATGTAACCCGAGGTACCACTGTAGTTTGAATTGTTAACCACCAATTTGGGCAGGGAAGGAGCAACTCAGTGCCTCAACAGTCCTGAAATGAATACAGTGATACCTCTGGTTACGTACTTAATTCGTTCCGGAGGTCCGTTCTTAACCTGAAACTGTTCTTAACCTGAAGCACCACTTTAGCTAAAGGGGCCTCCTGCTGCTGCCACGCTGCCGGAGCACGATTTCTGTTCTCATCCTGAAGCAAAGTTCTTAATCCGAGGTAATATTTCTGGGTTAGCAGAGTCTGTAACCTGAAGCGTATGTAACCCGAGGTACCACTGTATAGATATTCTAAGCCTCCATCACACATTGTTGATGTACTTTAGTTGTGCAACCCTGGGGACCAAAAATAAGTATAAATTTGGAACATGGCTTTTTAAAAAAGACCCACCTAGCTCACAACAATGTTGTGGAAGAGGAAAGAAAGGGCAACTACATACAACTTATGTTCTCCTAAGTTTGGAATAACATTCTTCAACCTTGGCTACCCAGATGTTGTTGGACTCCTGGCAACATTCCCAGGCAGATTTGTTTAGCCATTGATCAGGGATTCCAGCAGACACTTGGGGCCCAGAGTTGAAGAACACTGATTCATGTGATAAGAAGCTTCCTTAAAGCTTCCCCCCTCACCTAATCACTGTAGATGCCACTGTAGAACCGGGGACCTCCTACATGCAGGGGGCGTGTCATACCTCTGAGCTATGGCCCCATCCCAGATAGAACCCTGAGCATGCGGGCTGCAGTGGATGCTGTGTGGATACTTCTGGAGCACCTCCACCTGGGTGTTTGTTTGAACGAGGAGAAGGCGTTGGAATGCAGTGTCTTGAGTGGCAGGAAGGAGGTCACATGGGATGGGGGATATTAGGGCAAATAATCCCTGTCCTGGTCATGCCATTGACTTGGCTTCTCCATAGCTTGAGGCACAAGGTGTGGGGATTTAGACCATTTAGAAAGGTGCTGTTTCACTTTCAACATTCCAGAGCAGGGAAAGTGCATGCTAATAACCTAATTCTAATGATGCAGGCATGGAAACTAACAGTCGCTCAAACAATCTCTAGTCAATTTTCTGATAAAGTGAATTTAGCGTTTCCTCCATTTTATGATTAAAGTGAGCTATGGTACGAGTTTATTTTTAAGTAGGTGTTAATTAAAAATATGGAAATAGGTTGGAACACATTGCTTTTCACAGGCAAGGAATAATCACAACCAATTTGTTCACACAATCGTGCCTGTTTGGGAATGTTTTTAAAAACGGCTTGAGTTTCCGCTTGGTTCTCTGTCTGCTTGTTTCCGCAGCGGAATATGATTCCAATAAAATCAGTAATTGAATTTGCAGTCCAAAGAATAAATGGTTATTTTAACAGAAAGTTGCACGCTTTGTGGAAAAGACTTAAGCTCTTTGTATATTGTATCTAATGGCAGAGGACACAACATTACTGCCTTTACGTCTCCTTACAACCCACACATTTAACTAAATGCATAGTATTTATAAAAGAAACTAGTACGGTTTTTGTATCTTTGAACAACTTTGTGTCCTGCTGTTTCTGGATTAAGACAAGTTTATTTTTAAATGCCAGTTACTTTGAACTAGAAAAAAAAGTGGTTCATACATAAGCTGGAAATGAGTTGGGTTTTGGCAGCTTTAGTATATGCCTGCAAGGACTCAAAAGAACTTTGATACACATTCTTCAATGGCCTCTGCACTGTTAGCTGTTGTGCAGTATTTTGTCTCTGATGCATTCACTCTGTGACAGCTCTTCCACAAAGAGAGATGAGGTAACTGGAAATGACTTTTGAAACACGGGGTGATGGAGAAAGATGGGTTTTATAGAGTATTGTAGGGCAACACTAAGTATTTTTTCACACTGTTAGTCATTTAGGCTACCTCGGTGCTGTACATTTAAAGCAGTATGATACCAATTAAACAGCCATAGCTCCCTGCGCACCCCCATCGCAAAATATCCTTGGTTATAGGTGCCAAGAGTTTTTAGGAGATCCTTATTCCCATCACAGAACTACAATTCCCAGAGTTCCCTAGGAAGGGGCAGGTGGCCCTATTTTCAGAAAGTTGGTTTGCCTTTCTGTTCTCCCTCAACAAAAATCTACAACTTGTCAGTCTGTCCCCCTCCTACCAACATCCCATCTAGCATTGTGGAGGGGGCTGGTTTATCTGGATAGGGGTCCAGTCTGTTTTCTGCTCCTTGGGGAGTGCTTTGTTATACTTGACAGCCAGTCATTGGGCACTCTAATGAATGGACTCGCTTCTCTGTGTTTACTGTATTTTTCGCTCTATAAGATGCACCTGACCATAAGACACACCTAGTTTTAGAGGAGGAGAACAAGGAAAAAAAAATCCTCTCCCTCTCTGCTCAGCGCCTCTCCAGCAAAGCGGGAGGAGAAACAGAAGGGGCTCCGTTTCAACTCCCGCTTCACTGAAGTGGCGCTGCGCAGCTCTCCCTCTCTGAGCAGCACCCCTTCAGCGAAGCGGCAGGAGAAACGGAGCCCCTTCCATTTCTCCTCCCGCTTCGCTGAAAGGACGATGCGCAGAGAGGGAAAGCTGCGCACCGATCCCTTTTGCTCTCCTGGCTTCAGCGAAAGCTGCACAGCCGGCATTCGCTCGATAAGATGCACACACATTTCCTCTTACTTTTTAGGAGGGGGAAGTGCATCTTATAGAATGAAAAATACGGTATTTACCATGCTGTATTGTGTTTTTTAAAAAGGAAAAAATACTTGTGGCCTCCGTGCATGGTCAGATTTTTGCTTTATTCCACATCAGTTGCCAGTGCTGAGATTAGCACGTATGCCTCTTGCAGAGATCTCTGCATGCTCACCTGTAGAGCATATGGCTGATGCTGGATTGGGAGGCCCTAGAAGGTAGAATATTCTTAAGGGGAAAGTGAGATGAAAAAGTTTTGGAAACTTTAGCATAAGGCAGCCATGGTGTGGATCTACATGGGACAGGGGTTGTGAAATTTGATAAGTCAGGAGGGAACTGGTAATGGACGCATCTCAGTTATTTGGACCTTATTTTATGTTGCGACATGCATTTTTAAAAAACGGAGGTGTCAAGATGTAGATGGGAATTGGTTGTTTTCTGCCAATAGTACTCTGACTGGTTGACTAAGTAGACAAATAAGCAGCATTCATTGGTGTAACAAGAAAATTATCTATGTTGACCTGCGGGAGAGTGTTTCAAAACTGTTTAATAGCTTGAATCTAAGGGGAAATATTTATGTGTTTTCTGTCAGCAATTTGTGGATAGAATGTAGAGGAGCTGAAACCATAAAGCATTGTGCTGCTGCTAAACATCACTTAAAAATTCCATGTTGATATTCATTAGTATAGATTACTGCGTTTCAGATGAATCTCATGTCCTTGAGGCCAAGTTGCTACTAAAGTGATGCACAGCTTCCTAGATTGTCAGTATAATTCTGCCATTAAAATGTTTTGCTGTCCAATATATGTTTCATACTTGTAAAGTAGTTTTATGCAGATATTTTCATATTTATTAGAAGGCCAGGGAAAGCCAGGGTGCACTGTATATAAAACACCATCCCAGGAGGAATAACAGATGGCCCATAGGCTCCACAGCTGAATGAAGGGAATGGTGTCTTCCAGATGTGTCCATCAGGTTCCCAGGCAACCCCACCACATGTGAAGCAGTGTCCCTTCTGCCGGTTTAGACCTCCAGCAAGTGTTAGATCTCATTTTATACATTTTTGATAGTTTGGTCCCTTCCTATAGAACACCTTTTCACAGGAGAAATGCCTCATTCTCTGTTTTTAAATGGACCCTAAAGACCTGGATACTTTATTCTATTTTTAATTGAATAATGCTGCCCATCTACATTTTATGAACTGTAGTTTTAACTTTGGCTGATATTTTTTAAATATTGAAATAAGAAGGTTTTATCCTGTTCTTTTAATTAATAGTGTTTGATGTTTTTATTGTTTTGTGGCTTTTACTTGCAAACTGCCTTATTAAAAGTATTTTTGTACTGCTTTTGCTTTGAAAGGCCCTATAAAAATGTTTTTTTAATCATTACAAAACATGGCTCAGTCATATTTTTTGTGGCCTCACAAGCTATCACCTAAGTCCTGGAGATCTCATTTTCCCTTTTAACAAGTTTCTAGCTTTCACTGTTTTGAAAGCAGCTTCAAAACATGATGGCGATGTGTTTGGAAGGCTCAAGTTATGCAATTATTTGGATCTCAGCCAAGGCGTACCATCTGGAGTCAATCGATAGGAGGCAAAATTTGGACATGAATCTAAGATACAGTTCAATTCAGGGAATAACATGCTTTCTGTCTACAGAACAAGAGCAGACTTTAATATTACACAAACAACTCCTTTGTAACCTATTAGTCATAGCACTTTACTCTTCAGTTAAACAAGCACAGGCACATCTAATGTGTGCTCTTTTTATTCCCCAAATCTGAAATGCACAGCTAAAGATGAGAGTATTGAGTGAACTTTAGGCTTCCTTAACTTAGCTAAGTGATTCAGTTTACAAGCTTGCCTGTGTCTGTGTTCTGAGAAATGAGACATGTTTGGATACGCCTATGGTATGTTTGTGTCCCATACGTGGTAGAGAGTTTTGCGGACATGGCAAGCAAAAAAAGAGAGGAGGAATAGAAATTCAGTGTGATTCTGGTTTGGCCGAAACTCTAAGACAAGGATATAACTCCTAAAATGTGATTAAATATTTGGAGAGGTCTGGCTAGATTTTATCACTACAGTTCTAATGTCATCCCTGCTGTTTGAACATTTGATTAATAACGTGTTCACAATATGGATGTAAACATGGGTGGGGAGATTGAGGAGAGAGGGATGAAGGGAGCTTGTGCTGCAAATATCCACTCTTTTTAATGAAAAATTAAGCAGTATTAGATGATAGATTCTGATTTTCTGGAGGCATATTAGTAAAACATTCTGCTCTTGCTCTCACTCCTCGTTTCCAGTTATTGCTCAAGTAGAATAGGTAGCTTTTCCTTCTTCTGCAAAGAAAAATGCTGCTGGAGTCTCCTGCGGTTAGAATTAGCTGTCACAAATAAATAGCTGACTTTCATCTCTGTAATATTACATGAGCAGGTATTCTGTGCTGTGGCTAATGCTATAGAGCCATTTGTATGATATTAAATGTTTTTCCACCAATCAGCTCTCCATTTATACTTCAGTAACCATAGCATCGTGTATAGAAAAACGGTACAATAATTTTCATTTTAAGAGAACTTAAGTAGCATAACATCTGGGGGGACGTGGAATTTTATACTGGTAGATTGCACAATGTTAATTTTGTAATAACTACCACATCTGCGCAACTCATTCCTTAGGCCTTCTTAGCAACCCCTTTCCATTCATTCTCCAGAATATTTGTTATTATTTATGCCGTTTTAATGTTGCCGTCTTGCACACTTTTGGTGTGTTTTTTTTAAAAAGCAAATCTGCTGGACGTCAACCACAAACAGCATATGGCAAACACATGGTGGGAAGTGGATCTGTTGTACCACTTCCTATTCTCCCCCCCCCCCAACGAAAATTGAAAGCATATTTGGAGGCTAACTTTTAGACTGCAAGGCTGCACGCTAAAGAACCCACTTTAGGCACACACCAGGGTTCTCGGCAGCAACTCGACTGCTACCAGATTTCAGGGGTGGGTTGACAGGTACCGTATTTTTCGCTCTGTAAGACGCACCACAAGACGCACCTATAAGACCATAAGACACACCTAGTTTTTGGAAGAGGAAAACAAGAAAAACAAAAATTTGAATCCCAGAAGCCAGGACAGCTAGTGGGATCGCAGCGCAGCGATCCCGGTGGCTGTCCTGGCTTATGGGATAGCCGCGCGCAGCCTCTCCCGGGCAAGGGGAGCCTTCATCCCCTGCCTGGAAGAGGCTGCGCACGGCTAAGGCTCCTCCTCGGGGAAAAGCCCCCAAGAGCCGCACACACACTCCACGCGGCTCTTTAAAGGGAGCGCTGAGCAGAGCCTCCCGCCTGCATTCGTTCCATAAGACGCGCACACATTTCCCCTTACTTTTTAGGAGGGGAAAAGTGCGTCTTATAGAGCGAAAAATACGGTACATGGCGAGGGAGGGCACTTGTAGAAAATGTGGGTTGCACACACAGCGTTCTTCATGCAGTTTTCATAGCCTACCCATGGACCTCAAGGTAACAGGTGGGTAATAAATTGAGATGGTGATGATGAGAAACACTCTTGTTTGATGGACTTTCCTTCAAACCAGCTTCCATCCAGTTAGAAAACAGAAGCCTCAATTAAGCAGAGGTGTGCACATTTCAGGCAGCCAGTGCGCATGCACAGTTAACAGCCTTAGTGAAGTTCAGCGTGGGAAACTAATCATGTTTGGAGCATCAGGTGAAGACATCCCTGCCCCCTCTCTGGTGCATATAGCAATATTAAAAAGTGACTTGGGCCACAGGGGCTACCTCATCATGTTTCAAGCCATTAATATGTACCTAGCCAGAGTGGCTTATAGAGGCCCGGTTCAAAATCCTTTTGCATCACTGCAGCCAAACTGCTGAGGATCTGACTTTGTAGAATGCCGAATCGTTACAAGACATAGGTTTGCATAATCACTACTTTATTCTATTTAAACTTTTTTGTAATGCAAAGATGGCATATCGCATAGGGAAGTGAAAAACATTCTAAGAAAATGTAAATGTTTTGTAACTTGGAAAAAATAACAATCCGTTTTTTAAAAATTTAAATTCATTTGTGGACCTAATTCCCTTGAAGCCTGTAGAAGCAAAACGCCTTTATTCTACATGCTTAAGAAAGCTGTAAATTTTTTCTTGGAAAAATTGCAACTTTAAAAAGAGGATTATAGTGCTGACCTTGTCTCCTCTATTTTTAAATAGATTTTACTGCATAATCATTGGTAATCGTATACATGAGGTTTTGTTTAAAAGAAACACAAAGGCTTAATTGTATTTTTTAAAGGAAAGTATTGCATCAGAAGGATTCATTTAAATACGTTTGGCTCTGGGCTCTCTTCACAATTCATTCATTCTGATTTTCCCCTGGACTTGTTAAGAATGCAAAATTTAGGAAGGACTGAGCCAAATAACGCTTTTTAGATCACTACATTCTGGCTTCAAAGCATAGTTCAGCTCAAAAACCTCTGTTACTAAAGAAAATACTTCATTTTAATTCTCTGTTTGCAGTTGCATTTTTTTTTTTAAAAAAAGCTATTGTCTAAATGTTAGGGCTGTTGTGACTCACAAAAGCAGCGAGTTCTGGGATAATGTCAGTATAATTGGCTGTTTGAAAGGGCGGCAGCAGCAGAGAAAATGCAGGGAGAGCCACTGTAGGTATACAGGTCACTGTAAAGACATGTGTATACATGCAAACATCTTAATGGCTAAGGCTTGAATAATTTTGAAATTCTGAATGGCCAGTAATGCATTTGTAGTGCGTTTAAAGACATTCAGTGATATATCCTGGGAGTGCCAACCCTTTTGATCCTAGGAGCAGATCTGAAAACTTAAGAAACTGCCATGGGCACCACGAAATGCCCATTTCACAAAAGAAAAATTGGGAGTGCTCAGAACCCCCTCCCTGCAAACAGCAGGCAAAACACTGCACAAACTCCCCAAACAAAACATAAGGGGGGGAAAGTAGGCCAGTTGCACAAACACACCAAAAATGCAATCCTGCCCATCCAACAGTCTCAAACCCCCTAATATAAAAAAGAATTGGGGGGCTAGGAGCCTGAGGCCCCCAAAGCACCACATTGGGGACCCATGTCTAGCCAGCTTTTTCCAACCCTACAGCAAGTGATTGGAATGGCTGTTTTTTTCACCCTTATAGCCAGTCAGCTTCTCTTTGCTTTACAGGAAAGAATCTTTCAGGTTTCCTTTATTTATTTATTTTTTTAACTCTTCCTTCCGTGTACAGGAAAAGATTGTCGCCCACAAATCACTGGCCTGGCAATGAAAGTACAACTATCTTGTGCTTCACAGTAGTAGCAAAAAAGTTGTGTTGGTTTCTGTACTGAAGGCCAGCAGTTTGGGCTCTAGCATCATTCTGCAGACCAGGAATTGAAAACCACTTTTTTATAAACTAACAAAACTATGCCCTGATAAGGACAGTCCTTTTCTATAATGTATTTATATTAAACGGCAGTGATATCCATAATCACAGGTCCTTCTAATGGTGTAATATTCCATGCTAAGTAATTGAACAGAATTCAGCATCTGCTGACAGATGAATGCTTTTTCAGCTTTAAGGAGGACCGCTGGAAAAAACATACGACTAGAAATTAAATACAGATCCGGAAAGGATGACAGGAAACTGCCCAGTTCAGAGTACTTGGGAGAGTAACAAAAAGTGTTTTTGGTTAACAGCCTAAAGTGTGTTGAAAAACCCATCAGCGTATTATGAACATTAAATACATCTTTGTTGTATAAGCTTTTTCGTTTTGTTTTCCAAACAGAATGTTGTAGAACTGGTCAAGCCCGCCGATAGCCCTTTCCCTGCTCCTTTGGAAGAAGGTTTGGCGAACGATATATATTCCAAATTTATAGCACAGATCCCAGGTGAAGAGGATGCAACTAAGGTAAAGGAGAATTTTCCTATTAAAACTATCTTGGTCAAGGAAATGATATGCTCCTCAATTATCCATCAGGGTGAGGAGTTTGGGAACTGCCGCCATAGAAATTTTGCTGGTCTTCTAACATAGAAGCATAGAATTATAGAATTGGAAGGACCTTGAGGATCATTTAGTCCAACTTCCTGTAATGCAGGAATATGCAGCTGTCCCTTATGAGGATCAAACCTGCAACCTTGGTGTTACCAGCACCATGTTCTAATCAACTGAGCTATCCAAAAAATGCAAGGCAAGCTGGTGTGTTGCATATATTTTACTTCCTCTGCAGAAGCAGACATAATTAAATGCAGTTTATACTTACACCCACTTTAAGATGAGAATTTGTTTCCTCTGTTACAGAGGTCCCCAATGTGGTTCCCATGGAAACCCAGCACCCACAGAGTCCCCCCCCCCAAAGCTGAAATCAGACTTGGAAGTAGTATTCTGCTTTTGGGTTGTGTTTGTGGCACTCCTTTAAGAAAGCAGTACTGCAAATAAATCTGTTTTCATTGATGAAATGTTGGGCACTGAGTTCTTTGAGTTTGTGCGCGCCATGATTTTGCAGGATGAGATCAAATGCTTTGTGAGGTCACCAATTTACAAGGACGTAGCTAAGATCTTCACCTGGATACACGCTACCGAATCCCATATTGCCAAGAGGCTTGTCAGAGCCCAGCAATCTGTGGAAAGAAAAACAAAAACCCCTGTCTTCCCATCCATTATAATATGCCGCCATTGGTCAAGTTTTACATTGGCTGTAGGAGGAGGAGCTTAGGGTGCAAGATAGGCCTAAGATGTAAAACCAGGAGAACCTGGTTGCGACAAAAAGAGAAAAATGAAGTAAAGGAGATACTGACCAAAAAAGAATAAGGTGTTTTAATAAGTTTGTGCACCTTGAAGATGGAAACCAAACACATTTTACCCTTGCATCCCTGTCCCTGGCATTTCCTGTCAAATTTAAGTGCATCTAATGTGTCTACCTTCACACACCTCAACCACTTTCCCAACTGCACACATTTTTGCAGCTGCCCATTTTGTGTCCAACTGCACACTCAAAAAAACACACCAACTGGTAGCTAATAGAAAAGGTGGTGTGTGATGGTGCTCATCACAATTTCTTTGGTTTGTAGATGCCCATGGGCCCAAAATAGCTGGTGACCTCTGCATCTACTATACCAGCTGGTAGCAAGGCACTTGCTAGCTTTGAGGCTCTGCTCTTCTGCTCAGTTTCTTAAGTAATGTGACAGCCTTCCATCCACTGGCTTGGCCAAAACAACCTCCCAAGTTATCTCTTTTACGCCAATACTGTACAGCAATGCCGCTTTTGCATATGGTGCCGAAACGAACACCTTTCATCTAAGATTTCCTCCCACCCTGTTAGGAAATGGAGGGAGGCGTTCCTCAGGAAGAGGAGGCTGAAGCCGAAGCCATTGTGGATCCTTTGACAGGTTACACCATCGAGGATGTTCAGATGGTACTGGGCCAGATCACCGGTGAAATGCTCAGCGGTATTCAGGTATTTTCGGAGAGGTGGCAATGGCACTCTGTTGCAGCAAAACACAACAAAGGATCTTGTGACTTTTAAAAAGTTTCTTACTGCATAGAATTTTGTGGACTACAGTCCATTGGTTCGTGAAAACCTTATGCCATAATAAATGTGTTAGTCTTCAGGGTGCCACAAGACTTTATTCTATATGCATGATGCATATAGAAATGTGCATTGATGCAAGATCCTGCACGCAGCTCATTATAGACTGAAGTACAACACAGTGGTACCTTGGTTCTCAAACTTAATTCGTTCCGGAAGTCTGTTCCAAAACCAAAGCGTTTTTTGTTCATATTATTTAGCCCCTGCCCATTGACCTTAGAATTATACTATTTCTGTAATCCAAACAATGCCTAAATTATTTGGGATTTCTTCTGCACTCAAGCCCTTTTGGATTGCTGGAACGTTTATTTTCCATAATTAGCTGGAAGCAGAATTAAAATAGAGGGGCCTATATTATGATCTTTGTACAACGCTTACCCACAAGTTAACCACATTCATCAGAGACACTTTCTAACATTAGTTAAAAGTTTCTGTCTGCAGGATTTGGCCTTTTCATTGTTTCGTGCTGATGGCTTCTGGGGATTAGTCTCTTAATTGCTCTTATATCAGTTCTTGTTCATGCCATAGGCAGAGTTTTAGTGACTTGTTGACCTGCATTTTTTGGGAAAATAATAATGCCATTTCACTATTAAACATGAAAAGAAAAAAATAACATGAGAAACTCAGCAATTAAAGCCTTCAGATAATACTCTGCATGGAAACAGAAACTGAAAATGGAGCAATTAAAGATAGGCATATCCCAGGGCCATTAAGAGCCTGTTAATCACTAATCCCTAGCTGCAATCAACAGGAAGTGACACAACAGGCAGGTCCTACAAACCTGAAACCTTTAATTAGAGGCACAGGAACTCAGGAAAGCTGGAATAGTGCTTTGTCTGTCCCCAGTGGGCAGGCTGGTGCTGCAGTTGCATTTTATCGCTAAAAACGTTTTCAAAAGTTACAAATCATAAAATATGCCAGAGGACAAATACATAACAGTGAGGATTTGGCAGTGGTGTCCCCTGGATTCTCTACAAAAAGTAAGTGAACAAAGAATAGCAATTCCAGAAGAAAGGGCTGGAGTGGAATGCTAGATAAGAATGCATAGGGTGAAAAGTGTGTTTCATGCAGCAGCATACAATTTTCCAATATAGAAAATAAACAGGACTAAAGGTTGGTGTGTGGTTTGTTTCAGTCGTTAGTTTATTGTTTGGCAGATGCAAGGACAGAAGAACAAGGCAAATCAGGACTGCGCAGAGTAGGACCTACAAAGCTTTAACAAACCCCACCAGCCATGTGTTGTGGCCTACCAAGCACACAACAGCTCACCCACTGCTATTTTTTTGTCCTAGCTGGGCAGGAAAAGCAGAAAAGCCTATATATGGAGAAGTGCCCTCCATAGCTAGCAGGCAGCATCCAACATGATACATTGTAAGGTGTGTAGATCTAGGTTAGATAGTACCATTCTGCGAGAGTCTGCATATTCAGCTTCAGGAATAACCATCATATGACTTAGAATCATAGAATCATAGAGTTGGAAGAGACCACAAGGGCCATCGAGTCCAACCCCCTGCCAAGCAGGAAACACCATCAGAGCACTCCTGACATATGGTTGTCAAGCCTCTGCTTAAAGACCTCCAAAGAAGGAGACTCCACCACACTCCTTGGTTTGTAAGTCTACTGCGTCATATAAAGACATTTGCATTCTTGCCCTCTCATCCAGCATTAGGAAGCAGTTGAAGGACAGTCAAGCTAACCTCACATGTTTGTCCTCTTTTTCAATAATTGTATAGAAGAAACACAGTTCTCTTCAGTGGATTTGCAACCAACAGTTCCCTCTAACACAAATCAGGGGTACTTGATAAAATCACTATAAACACGTGCCTTTAGGATGGGCCTCTTCTTTCTCCCTTCCTCCCCATCTTCTGCCCCTGGCACTATTGTGAAAAGTCAGATAGCCCCCCCCCCCAAAAAAAAGTTACATTTAAAATAAAGCGATGTAGGTATTTTTATTTGCATGTCGGCAATTTGCAAAAATGTGTCAGTGGGCAAAATAAGTTTTGGTTATTTTGATGTGTATCTATCTAGTGTCTGCCGTTACTTGAATATCTTGTGGTTTAATCCCAATACAAGGACTGTCTCTCTCTCTCTCTCTCTCCTTGCCCCCACCCCCACCCCCACCTTGTTTCTTACGAGGCTTCATATCTTTTTGGAACCAGTTTTAGACTTAGAATGATTAACCTGCTATCCTGTTTGCACTTACTGGGGAGTGGTAGCATTGAACTCAGTGGGGCTTAGCCATGCATAGGATTGCAGCATTTTAAAAATATTAAGTGTAAAACTCTCTGCTTCTATGGCCCAGCTATAGCTCTTTTCTCTTCTCCCTGCTCTCTTTATCCTGTGTGAGCCGTTTGCTTTCTGCCCTGTTTCTGGAGCTGCTGTCTTGCTCAGCATCCCCACATACGATAAGGAGAAGGAGAAGTTCATCCTGTGATCGCTATAAAAGTGAATCTCTGGAAATCCATCTGTATTGTTGTCTAGAGCCCTGAACCATTTCATTGTAGTGGGTCTTTGTCCGATTGAACAGATAACCCTCCTGTCAAAATCAAGGAGGATACTCATCAAGCCTCAGGGATTTTGGATGTCTTCTTAGGGGCGAATCCAAGGTGCCCTTTTGTCTTTATGTTCCACTGTCTAACTCCCCCACTCCCTTCCTTCCTTTTTTATTCTGGAGGATTTTATTAACCTGGGCCACGTATGAGGAACATGATATGATTCTAATCTGTATTCATTTTATTTAAGATGCATCTTCTGCCACCAAAAAGGGACCCAGAGCAGGGTGCAAACATTACACAATCCATAAAGCCAACAATCAAAACAATTTTACAATCTAGTTTACATCTTTTGTTGAGGTTTGCTGTTAACACTGTCTCTGAAACAAATGGTTTCAAACTGGGTTTATAAAAATACTGTGTGATTTTAACGAGGATCCCTATGGGCCACCAATGGGGCTTCAAACTTAAGAGATCCCCAGGGTGCCCTTCTGATATTTAACAGTGAAGGCATAACTAATCTGTGTTAAATTATTCTGTTCTTATGCATTCATGTTCAGAGACATGAGAAGTATTTAACTGGGTGCGTACAAGGTCCATTTTCATCCATCGTTTATGTCAGAATCTCAGTAACCATTAGACATGAGGCCTTCCACCAGAAATTGGCCTAAATGGGCCACAATCTTTCTGCCTGTGCCATATTTAAAACATTGCCTACTAGTTCTCTTTCACAAATTGATTTTTGAGCTAAATTCTGTTGCAGTTCACCAAGACTTCAACATCCTTTTGAATTCAGCAGAGAATTTGGTATTAACTCTTAGATGCATTTAAACTATGTCTAAAGTAGCAGAGAGAGAGAAAATGTTCTTGAAACCTTCATTTCTGTTGTATTCTGTTGCTTAGGAGGCTGCTTTTGTCAACCATCTTCCCTCCACAAAAACAGGAAATTACAGAATGCACAAAAGTATACATTTCCTACAAAAGAGATACACACAGCCACCTATTTAAAAGGCTACATAAATTCCAAGACCACTGATACATTCAGCCAGCATTTGTACAAAGTTGCAGAAACAAAACAAAATGAATGTTGCAGGAAACATACTATCACTGTCAAGGAATATTTGTTGCCATCCTAGTGACATTGTTCTGAATACTGCAACGAAATCCAAGCATTCTGATGCTTGTTTGTATGATGTTCATTTGCAATGAAGCTTTAGTTGAGAGAGACAAGCAACATCTAGTAAAGTAGTTCTGGCTTGTTGTTGTGCACATTGCTTCATTACATTTCCAGTAATGCACTCTTAAGTGCAATAGATCTGCTCTAAAGATTAAACATCTGCTGTGAAGGGAGGGGAGGATGGAAAATAACTCAAATGCCAGAGGATTCCACCTCCTCTCACCAATTTAGATTTATTGGTAAAATTCATCTGAGAAGGCAAGGTTACTGGTCGGGTGGATTGAGAGATGGTTGTCACTTCCTGTTCATGACAAGCATATATAGTGCATTGAACTATGCACACAGTAATGAAATAAAGTATTGTTGTGCAAGTACAGGCTGGGGCATCGTAACATCTGCAAAACAGGAAGATGTCCAAAGAATAATGCCTGCCTTTGCTAGAGTGAAACCATGAAGACAATGTGCAGTAGCTGATAGCTCAGTTACATCTACTTCTTCTTTAAAATTGTCTTTACAGACTGAGATTAATGAAAGGCTACAAACGCAGCAAGAGGCCTATTCTGCAAGAATAGACAAGCTGAAGAAGGCCTGAAACTGAGCAAGCAGAGGGATGGTGGTGTCTTACACTTGCTATATAAAACACAGGACAGCAAGCCCTGTGATGTGTTTCTACTACCTACAGTCAGCATAATTGGGGCGCTGTTTCATCATCCAGAAAGCACTGTTCTTTACCATAGCACGTCTATTTTTATATTATTTGAGTGTTCTATGAAAAGATAAATAAAATTAAACTTTAATTTTCCTCTGTTGAAGGTTGTGTTTGTTTGTTTGTATCTGAGAGTCATCAGGGTTGTGAAATTTCCCCCTATATGTGTGTTGGTGGAAGATATTCAGAACATCCAAGGGCATAAAAATATTGTAACCTTTCGGGGAATCATAAACAAGCAGCCTCTTACCTAGAATAGTTACGTCATCCCTTAGGGATGGATTGATCGGTCTGTTTCAGGCCCATGTAAGTTTTGCATGTAGCCAGTCATAAATCCATTCTGTCCCATTTCTCATTTATCTGTTTTAAAAAGAATGAGAACATGTTATTTAAAGCCATACTTTATGTCATTGGGTGCATTTCTAAACAATTTTTATTATAAAATATGCTTTTTTAGCATTGTTTTTTGAGACAAGGACCCTATCATAAAATTCAGAGAAATCTGAAGGATAGTTAAGTTCCAGTGTTTGTACTAGTTTGGGAGGTACAAACAAGGCCAGTTAGGGCAATGAAGCAATATTGCAAATGTAGCCATAGCCTAGATCTGTATAATAGTATTATGTTGTTGGCAAGTTTAATTTTCAGTCCTTTTCTTAATATTTCTTAGCATTTCTATTGCCAGACTCTCCTAAATCAATATTACCAGCTATTCAGACCGTTATGCACTATGCTTGAGATCATAATGCAAAGCCCATGTTTGTCTTTTTATGGACTAGGCCTGACTTTGATTTACTTCAGCGAACTCTGAAGATCAACTGATACCCCCTGCCACCTCCCAGGTTTTATGGAGGCCCTGGGAGCTCTATAAAACACTTTGAAGATGAAAAAAGTGCTATATAAGTGTGCAACGATGCTGATTTGTTCGACTTCACACATATGCTGGACATCTGTGCACTTAAAAATTGTCTAAGTGAAGCCCAAGTCCTGTATGATAAGAGGCCCACTGAAGTGAATAAAATTTAATTGTGTTGATTATATTAAGCACACTTGGGACTTGATTAGGGTCTTAATGGGAAATGGAAACAAGGGACAAAAACCAGCTGGAAAGAAAATGAGAATGCATCATAAATGCACACGTAACATTGAAGAGAAGGGTACCTTCTGGTTCACTGATATGTAGGTAGACTCCATTTGGTTGCTCTTTTAATGGCTTGCCACGAATGAGACACTTTTGAAAAGTTGTGTCAAGGGTGGTTGGTGCCTAATGACTCATTCAGACTTACCAGTCACCGCTTGGTGCTGCAATTTCATTTGGTAAGTAAGATTAGGCATTCGCCAGGGTCCCAAGGTTTGTGAGGGACCAACACCCTGAAGGAGCCATCATTTGGACTTTGTATGGAGCACCCAAGAAAGCCTGAGGCAACATGAGAGAATTGCCCATCTGCATGTCCTACCTCTTCCAGGTTAAGGAGGCTGGGGTAAGGGTGGGGAGATCAATGAGGTTGCCCTGCTTGAAGAACTGCAGACTACTGGAGCCAGCAGAAATCCCAGTGCAGTCACCTTGTGATAAACCTGCCAATATGAACTATTCCAAATGATCCAAGACTATTAAGTCTGAGCTACAGTGGTTCTCAAACTTAATCCATTCCAGGAGTCCATTCGACTCCCGAAACTGTTTGAAAACCAAGGTGCGGCTTCCGATTAGGTGCAGAAGCTTCCTGGACTCAATCGGAAGCTGCGGAAGCCATGTCAGACGTTTGGCTTCTGAAAAACGTTCGCAAGCCGGAACACTCACTTCTGGGTTTGCGGCGTTCGGGAGCTGAATTGTTTGGGAGCCAAGCCGTTCAACAACCAAGGTACCACTGTGCTCTCTGAATTTCCTAATTTATCAGGTTGTTCCCTACCCCAACGTCACGTTGATGGAGCAGGGGGATATCAAATATGAGTGTTCCATATGTATTTCTTAATGATGCAAAATACTGTCCTGTATACAGCTAACAGAAATTCCACACTTTTTTGCCACTGTCGTTCCCTTGAAGGCCATACTACTCTAAAAAGGAACAAGGTTTGTTTTGCTTTTTATGGCTTGCAACCATAGTCTCCCAGTTCATGGTTTGCGAGTGTTTGGATTTGGTCCATTAGTTTGACCCCAAGCCCATGCAGCCTTAATCTGGTCAGTGTGAAGATGGATGGGGCTGAGACTGCAAGAAGCCTTATTTCCATTGCCTTATTATGCTTCCTTGAATACCTTCCTTGTGCCCCATTCGAGGTCCCTATCCCAAGAATGAACATGCTCAGTTGACTCATCTGGGGAGATTTAATCATGTTTTCTGCATCCACACTAAGACTTGGGGAAGTTGTCTTGACCAAGCTTAAAAACTCCTGCCCACACTTCTGATAGGCTAAGGTTGTTATTACTGTTATTGTTATCAGCAAATTTTCATTATTTGGGGGGAAAGTAACCAGCTAATGTGGAGAACGGAACTTACAACTAGAAAACTGAGAAACTAAGAAAAGCAAAAGTTGATGGATTTTTCAATGGCCTGAGCTTTTGTCTAGGTAATATTTGCCCTATTATACTAATTGTTCCAGTTTTGCCCAATTTGAGTTCCATCACCTTATTTAGATAATTTTAATTTTGATCATTTATTAACTGAATGCAGTGATTTTATAAGCAAAAGTTGCTTTGAGCTCTCTGTGACCTTTCTGGCATGCACAATATTGCAGACTCCAATAATGGGTAATATGTGTATAACAATTGTTTACATCCAACCAACATTTACAATCAGACTGCCAAAGCAGCCTCTTTCTACTACATAAAATAACCTGTGTGACATTGGGAATCAGACACCACTTGCTCTTTTTGTTTGTAAATTCAGCGTATAATAAAAATATGTCTGTACACCAAACTAACCTGATTTCCCCCTTCTTCTCACTAGTACATGGATTCTTTGTTAATATTATATTTTTAATACCTTTTTTTCAACGTTAAAAGCAGGACAAAGTTTGCATTCACTTAACTTTAAAATTCAGTGATTGCCAAGAATGTCCCATACAGTAAAGTCTGCTTTCAGGTTACTAGAATACTTTTTAATAGCTTGCTGCACATTGCTGCCTGCGCATGGTCAATTCACACATGATGTTTCTTTGGTGCGCACATAAGGTTTTGTAAACTATCCCACCCCTCGCAAAAATAAATAAATTATGGTACATTCACCAGAGAGCCAAGTTGGACTGCAGTTCCCTATCAAGAGCATTTTGAGTTGCAAGCCTACATTTGCCCACCATAATGTGTGAATGGGCTTCTCAAAAGACTTACTTTAAATGAGGGTTTAAATTAAGTTGGAGTGGAGAGAGAGAAGGCAGGAGCCACTGCTGATGTTCCCAGAAACCAATTTGTCTTTTAACAGCTGGCAACTTTCAGTGTTCCATCATGACTGCCCAATAGTGCCCTCTTGTTACTTTTTGCATGCCAAGGCAGGACAGGACAGCTCAAGACTGGGAATTAACACTAGATTTTTCCCCCCATTCCAGAGAGCTAAAAGCAGTATGAAATGTGTACACTTGTGATGCTCCCCCAACCCCCGTCCCGATAACATCTTTTCGCCAGATATAAATAATGAGTCCCATTATTTCTAGGGGGTTGGATAGGGTTGTGGAAAGAATATTGCTGGAGATCATACATTAAACCACAGATAGCAAATATGTGTCATTTCCACCATCTGTACTCTGATGCACCAACACTTTACCACATGAAACTATTATAATACCTTATTTCGTTGTTTGTGAGAGAGGCAGCAAGGTTGAGATAATAAGACGGTTGTGAGCTTGAAGAGGTGCCGCGTCTGTTGCATTTCAGCTACCTTGAATTTTCATCTGGATATTTTACAGCACTTTTGGGGTCCACAATGCTGCCCTCCGTACATAAGGATTGTTTTGCTGAATCAGACCAAAGTGCCGTCTAATCTACCGTGCCATTTCCACTACTAGCTGCTGACAAGTTGCCTCTGGGCACTTGCAAGCATAGCCTCTCCAGCATGTTGTATTTAAGGGAAAGCCACCCTTTATATGTGGTAATTCTATTTAGAAGTCATGATTGATAGCCATTGGCAAAGCTCCTTGAGATGGGAGAGGCTGTAAAATCAATACCGTCAAAATTGGAATGAAATCTCTGCGGAGCAAGGCTTTTATATTGTGCAACTCGCCATAAAAGATCTATGTATGCAAACATGAGAATTCCGCCTTCTAATCCTCTCCTTTGTACTATCTGGTAGATATCAACTCCAAATGTTCCAGCCTGCCTCATGCTCAGAGTCATAATCTTCCCCAGAGCATAATATTCAAGAATTATCAAGACTACTCACAGGGAATGATTTTGTCCCTTGATTGAGTTCCAGAGAAATGTTCTCAGTTCTCCCCCTTGCCAAACGCATGGTGTGGATCATACAAACCATTTTTTCCCAAGCCTTATTGACCCCCCACCCCAATCCTCGCCATAATAAACGCATTTCTGCTAATGGGTCTGGGGAGGGAGGAGGGATTTGGCAGATGTTTGCAAACGAAGGTCTACCACAAACGATGTTTCTGCATTGCAAAACATTCCTGTTTCTAGGAAGTGGTTGCTTATTTTTCTAATTCAAGGAATACAGTCAAAATACCATGCATAGCATTCCTTAATATAATACCAAGCAGCATTGTTTGCAATATCTCCTTGTAACCACTGTAGTTTTGACAGATCAGCTTAAAACATACGGCACCAAGTTTGAAAACCGGGCCTTTGCTCTGGAATCATATTGCAGAGCTGGAAAAAATCTGCCCAGGGTTTTGGTAGGAGAGAGCTATTCATTTGTGTTGGAAATTAGCTCTGTGGGTAGTGATAGAATCACGTCATGCAACGGCAAATGTAGACACAAGATTGTAAACGCTGTCATAAAGGGATTCTCATCCGCAATACAAACCTGACTTCCCTACCTGGATTATTTTCAGCTTATTAGTTGCTTGCCATATTAGGAGTCTCTAAGCGACTTGCAAAAATTTAAAAACAAAAAGTAAAGCATTTGTTGGGGGAGAGGAAAGCACATTACAATAGAAAACATACCAAAATCCATCAAAGAGACCTAGTGAAACAGCAGCAAAAGAAGTGCTGGATTTAAGCCACCAGTTCCCCCCACTCCAACTATCATGTGGACTATTCACCTGATGGCAGCTTCGCATGTGATCCTTGCTGTGGAACCATCTCCTCGTTCTGATGCCTCTTAAAAGCGCCTTTCTGTTTTCAGGCCTTTCACTGGCATTTAATTTAAGTGGTTTATTTAAATTCACCTTATTTTAACACCGCCTGGGCAATCAGCTACAAGTGATGTTTAAATGGTTGTATACGGCTTCGAGGCTCAAGTAACAGGCAGAAGAAAATAATTATTTTGGGACAAGGTCAATGTTTCCTCACATTTCTGCTCCTTCATCATAATAAGGAGCAGGATTTGCAAACGTTTTTAAAAATTGCAAATCTGTGCTGTTGGTGGTAATGTTACAGGCACTAGCCAGTCGGTGCCTTCTACAGCCATTCGTTCCTCCATTCAAGCTAAAACATGCCCCAAAGCATTCCCACCTCATGAATTCACCAGAAGAGCACACATGTATCTGTTCACTCAGTAAACTTCTCAGAGTATCAGGGGTGTCCTTAATCAATCTCCACCACTTTAAACATGTTAAATGTCTTGACATACTCGGCATAAGGTGTTACATAAGACAATTTTTTGGGTATGATGCACTTTGTGACATAATTGAGTATCTCAGTAGCAGGGCATCTGCACTGCATGCACCATGTCCTTATTTAAGTCCCTGACATCTCCAGGTAGGTCTGGGAAAGAGCCCTTCCTGAAACCCTGGAAGGCTGCTGCTGCCAGTCAGTGTAAGCAAGCTGAACTAGATGAACCAATATCTGTCTTGTTATAAATAGGCTTCCTGTGTCCTAATTGCATCCCACTGCATTATGGACAGTAGAAAAGGTAAAAAGGTAAAGGACCACTGGACAGTAAAGTCCAGACAAAGGCGACTGGGGTTGCAACGCTCATCTTGCTTTCAGGCCAAGGGAGCCAGCATTTGTCCACAGACAGTTTTCTGGGTCATGTGGCCAGCATGACTAAACTACTTCTGCTGCAATGGAAGCCAGAGTGCACGAAAATGCTGTTTACCTTCCCGCCACAGTGTTATCTATTTATCTACTTGCACTGGTGTGCTTTTGAACTGTTAGGTTGGCAGGAGCTGGGACAGAGCAACGGGAGCTCACCTCATTGCGGGGATTTGAACCGCCCACCTTCTGATCAGCAAGCCCAAGGGGCTCAGTGGTTTAGACCACAGCGCCGGACAGAGCTAAAGCTGGGCCTAAACCTTGCAGTGCATGTCCTGCATCTCCCCTCGCCAAGCATCCCTGCTATGTCTGGGTGTGCAAAATAACACCAACACCCCACACTTTCTTCTAATAACTTGAGCAGCAAGATGTTTGTGTTATTTGAAAAAAATATTATGCCTGCTTTCTGGGCGCTCAAGATGACATTCAGATACCGAGCGTTGATTGCTCATGGTTTATTCAGTGCCTTTAATAAAGTCTGAAGAGGTTTTCTTCTATGAGAAAATGTCTCTTTTGATTAATCAATTAAACTTGATGTTCCCCCTCTCCTCCCCAACGGTAAACACACTGGAAAAAGTATGCCCTTTGCCACCTGCCGACGAGCAGCACCTTCTTGCAACAGAGCAGAGCAAATTTTCTTCCAAGGGAAAGAGATGCGATTAGAAGGGGTAATAACAGGGCTTCAGGGCTTTAATCGATTTTGTTGGTAGATTAATCAACTAAAGGTTTGGCCTAGTATTGACAAGTACATATAGGTGATGGGCGCTTGCTGTTGTTTAGCTGTGGTATTCTGCTGTAACAGAACCATAATGCACCTCCTTCAATGTTAACGCAGGAATCCCAACTGAAGCATATCTGACAGATTGCCATCCAATCTCTGCTCAAAATCCTCCAATGGGAAGAGAGCCCACCACCTTCCGAGGAAGCCAGTTCCACTGTTGAACAGCTATTGCCACCAGGAACTTCTTCCTGATATTTACGGTAGTTTGAATGAATCTCCCTTCTTGTAACTTCAAGTCATTAGCCTCCACAGCAAGGGAAACAAGCTTTCTCCATCTTCTATGTGACAGCCTGTTATTATTATTATTTATTATTATTATTATTATTATTATTATTATTATTATTATTAACCATCCATCAAAAGATTCCAGGGCAGTGTACAACATTAAGGACACATTTTATGGAGCACAATAACAAGAACATAATAAAAGGCATAAAAATAGACAGCATAATTATAAAATAATCATAATAACAGTCTCCTACCAACACCCGCCAGCTGATTATTTAACAGCCAAAGGCCTAGGTTAAGAGGAATGTTTTTGCCCAGCACTTATAGACATGTAATGATGGTGCTAGACAAGCCTCTCTTAGATATTCAAAGATGGCTACCACGGAACTAAGGTTAAGTCTCTTGGAAATTTAGGCTGCAATCCTACACCCAGTTTCCTGGGAGTAAGCCCCATAGAACACAATGGGATTGACCTTTGATAATAATTTTTATGAGGCTATTACTGGACTGTAATTGAGAACAATGGGATTTACTTTTTACTAGAACCATATACGATGGTTTACTGGAACCATATACGATTGTGCCATTAATCATGGGCTTAAATTTCTTGCATTTGAATGAATTGGGATTTTAATGCCTCTGTCTTCCATGGGATCATCCTTTCTGGTTGGAAACCAACATGAAGCAAAGCACTTCTCAAGCCCAACAAAATAAATGGACTGATGTTGTTCTAACTCATATATTGGCTCATGGGGACATTAATATTTTCCTTTTTTTCCATATGGGTTCTTTTGCCTGTGACTCATTTTCCAAAGCATCACTGAATCTATTTGGTCGTTTAAGCGTGGCTAAGTTCCATTGAGCCCCTATTATGATTTCTTAAATTTTTCTGTAGAACCTGCCGCTCATTTGTTAACCCCTTGCTATTGTTACAGATCTCATTCACACAAAGGCCTTTCTTCCATTTGAATGCTGAAGTTTTGTAAGGAAGTCATTCCGCTGGAAAGAAGTTTACAAGATCCTCAGACAAACGGTTTTAACAAAGATCAAACTCCCTCTTTTTTTAACATTGCCAGTTGAATTGAAAGATGGAATGGCCTAGATATAAGTCATGAATAATTTGAAAAGACTTCTCTCTTTTTTCTCTCTCTTTCTGAAAGCTTCTCTCCCCCCCCCCCCTCAAGGCATTGAAAGCTGAGGATTTTAGAAAAAGAGACTGAGGTGAGAAAAGGCAGTTTAATTTTGAAGATGATTATATAGGGTGTGAGTTTCCAACCCGAAGGATTTCATGACATTTTTTTTATTATTATTATCACACATACCACACTATTCCTGCAAGGTGCTCAGTGGGACGTAAAGATGGTTTCCAGGTGCCCCCATCCCTTCTAGCAGAGTACAGGATCAGGCCTGATTCAGGAATAGAACTGTATGGCAATGCTTTTAATTGAGACTTTTCCCTGGGCCAATTGAGAAATATGGGTATGTAGGTCAAAACAAGCAGAGAAAGAAAATGTGTGGATTGTCACTTTTCATATGTATGACTGCTCTTTTCCTGTGCACAGTGCTTTTTTGGGGGGGGGGTAACTTTTTAATATTATGTTGTAGTGTTGAGTTTTGTTGGAGTGTCCTGCCCCAGGACCTTGGGGTGAAGGGTGGAATAAGAATAAGAATAAGAATAAGAATAAGAATAAGAATATCAGTGCTTTTTTCTGGGGGGGGTGGGACGTGGGGGGGATGCATACCCCTAAACATTTTGTGAATCTAAGTTTGGCCTCATTGAGAGGCAGTATTTCAATATGAGTAGGAAAATGAGAGTACCCCTAAACATTTGGGGGGGGGGACACACTGCCCATGTATGTTAAGAAAAAGACACACTAGAAATTTACAGTTTCAAAAATCATACATGCAATGTTCAAAAATCATACATACAATGTAGCCTGAAGCAGCACAATCCAGGAACATGCCTGCTCTGCTGTGTAGGCCAGGCCCCTTGATCATAATGGCGGGTTATACTACACTGGCTTCTTCTACTGGCACTTCCAATGTTGTGATGCATCACAAATTTGGCAAGGATTCCCTACGTCTCTTCATCTGACAAGTCACTGATAAAAGGTTGGCATGTACTGGGCCCGGGAAAGAGCCTTTCAGCTTCCTCACTCAAAGCATCCCTCCAGTTTGTTGAGGAAACATTGAAGAACACTCTTTGAGCATGTCTCCCCAAGGAATTCTGAATTCACCTGATCCATATTTAACAAAAATAAAAAATAAAAAAATTGTCTAGTAGCACCTTATGGACCAACACACTTCAGCACACTTCTTCAGGTGGGCAGACGGAGGTTGGTGGGCCTTGTTTGCCCTCCGTTGACATCTGTGAGCAAGTCCCAACTGAACACAGTTGGCTCCTCTTCTGCCGTCACCAAGCATGGCGGGGCTTACCTCTCAACATGTGTCAGCATGTTTTGGATTGTGTGGCACGTGTAGCTGCTTGGAGGGAGATTCAGACTGCGATGACATTGCGTCTACCACAGGGCTGGGGAAGGAAATGCTTCTGCGGCTCTTTCTGCAATGCAGTTCTACAGCCACACAGCAGTAATTGCTGCAAGAGAAGGAGAAGGAATTCTGCTTTTCCTGAGAGGAGAGAGAAGTAAGAAGATGACCCACTTTCCAAATGATTATTATTCTATCTTCAAAGTGTTCGGAGCACTATTTCAAGCAAGCTGAAAGGACAAAGACAAAAGGCTTCCAGGACCAGATGCACCTTCATATGTGAGAGTGTGTGTGTGTGTGTGTGTGTGTGTGTGTGTGTGTGTGTGTGTGCACGCGCGCTCACACCGGCACTCAGTTCCCAGTTTTTACAAGGGATGCTGATTTCATGTTTTGAGCCTAACCAGCCTTCTTCAAACTGGCATCTCCAGATGTTTTCAACTAACTACATCTCCCATAACCCCCAGTGAACATGCCTGGGGCTGATTGAAGCTGCACTCCAAAACATATGGAGGGCACCAGGTTGAAGAATATTGCTGCAGATTGAAAAAGATGAATGAAAACACATCTATCAGCTTCTCTTCCTAGTTCCACAGTAGAGGGCATTGATGCTTTGAATGGCATAGATATGTAGGACACAAGAAGTAGAGAGCTATATTTTCCACAGTGCATGTGGATGAGATAAAATGCTTGATCTAAGGTGGTTTTATGTAAGCATGCCAGCAGATAAATATGCCATCATTGTTTTAAATTTGGGGGACTTTTCAGAATCTACTGCCTTTGTCCTCCCAAACTCAGCTGCAGATTGGACTCCCCTGCCCTCATACGTAAGTGCATGATGAAATGAGCCAGCTAAATATGTGCACTTTAATTCCCATGGTTGTGCTGGCGAAAGGGTTTTGGCTTAACAACAACAACAACATATTACTAATACCCTGCCCATCCAACTGGGTTGCCGCAGCTTCTCTAGGCGACTTCCAACATAATATAAAAACACAGTGAGTCTTTAAACATTAAAAACTTCCTGATATATGTCAAAAGACAACCAGTCTGCTTTCTATGGTCCCAAGAAACTGTGCTTGCACATTAGGGCAAAACTGCCAGCTTGTCAATAGCCACACATTAAGCAAAATGAACCTACCAGTGTCACAAAAGCACACAAATACATACGGATGGATTTGCCACAAAATACCACGGGAAACCATTTAAAGCCAGGTCGTGCACATCACCTGTTTGCAAAAACTTGCATTTCCACTGCACCAGTTCCAGGCTGTCTAGTACCAAGGAAAGGGAAAGTACACCTTCTGTGAACTGTTGTGGTTTCCATTGCAATGTGAAATTTTCATCATTTTCCCAAAACACGATTTTTTGGAGTAACAGGTTTGCTAGTTAAGCAGATCCCTGCTTGGAGAGATGGTCGCTGTCTATGAACAGAGCCACACATTGAATCTGAAATGAATTAATAGTAATTCTTTATGAAGTTCTTCCTCTGTCTTTCCCTTGCTGCCTGATTAAATGAATATTATTTCCCCTTAATTGATTTTACAAGTCATTTATCAGAGATTTATGAGAATCAACCCACTTTAGAAAGTATTTGAGAGCTTTAACGTTTGACATGTCTTCATTTATCGTTTACTACGTTCTCCATTTACACCCAACATTCAGTAATCTTCCAAATATTAGGTTTTCTTGAAAATACACACCATTCAGAGAAGGGCTTCCCCCGCTTTTATTATAATTTAATGATTAAAGGTGGATGGAAGATTAGGGATACTAATAAAACCCAAAAACTCCCTCCAGAATAGTATCATAAGGCTACAGCATCAGGAACTGCTCTTCATTACAAGGGTATTTTCTAGAGTTATGTCTACATTGCAGATCTTAAACTACCTTGAAACTAGCTTTAAATATGATGGATTGCCCCAAAGAAATCTGTGAACTGTGATTTGGAGGGTTGCTGTGGGTTAGCAATTGCTTACCTTTCAAAGATCTATAGGTAAAGGTAAAGGGACCCCTGACCATTAGGTCCAGTCGTGGCCGACTCTGGGGCTCATCTTGCTCTATTGGCCGAGGGAGCAGGCATACAGCCTCCAGGTCATGTGGCCAGCATGACTGAGCCGCTTCTGGCGAACCAGAGCAGCGCACGGAAACACCGTTTACCTTCCCGCCAGAGCGGTACCTATTTATCTACTTGCACTTTGACATGCTTTCAAACTGCTAGGTGGGCAGGAGCTGGAACTGAGCAACGGGAGCTCACCCCGTTGCAGGGATTCGAACCGCCAACCTTCTGATCAGCAAGTCCTAGGCTCTGTGGTTTAACCCACAGCGCCACCCAATCTATAGTCCCCGAGAAAATACATTTGAAAAGGGATTAAATACACAGTATAGGCAGTATAGACAACAGAGGAATGCTCAGGTTCTTCAGCATTTTATCACTATTCCTACTGAGTTGTCCTCAAAATGAAGTAGCCAAGTTTTACACTGTTGCATTCCTCCCCACTCCCCCTCATTTCTTAATGGAGAGAATTCTTTTTAAGCATTTGGGGAAACAAGGCAATCTGCAAGAGAAGTCAGTTCATGCAGAGGCAGCATAGAATTATAGAATTGTCGACTTGGAAGGGACCCCAAGTGTCATCTAGTCCAACCCTCCGCAATGCAGGAATCTTTCACCCAACGTGGGGCTCAAACCCACAATCCTGAGATTTAGAGTCTCATGCTCAACCAAATGAGCTATCCTGGAAGGGGACAGTGTCTTAGCTACTAGCAGAATCCCAGTGCTGACACTCAACGCTTGTATGGAGTTGGTCAAGAAGCGGAACCGAATTTCGCTTCTACAACAGATGAAATGTAGTCATTCACTAGCAGGCACCAATGTCTACCTATGACCAGGGTTTGGTCCAGCCTTTGGTGAGTTCTGTCACCTATTTGGTATGTTCCTGCAGCTCTGTAGCACTGCAGCACGTTGGCATAGGGCATGGAGGCTGCAGGCAGCACAGCTATTGGTACAGTGGAGGGGGCAGTGTTGCAAGGCTCCAAAACCAGTGCTCAACAACTTGGACTGGGTGCTCCCCACTAAAAAAAGGTTGACAAGTTTCGGGACCTCTTTTTCAGAGAGGGGGGGGGCAAGCCCTGCCTGAGACTATTGTAATTCTAAAGGTATGCAGTGCTGCGGCAAGATAAACTTAGACCCTGGTCTTGTGTCCACGACACTCAAGGAAACTTGCCCCATTTTCTCCTCACAACAACCCTGTGGGGTGAGTCGGCAGGCTGAGGGAAAGAGAATTCTTTCCATGGTGCTGCCTGTATAAACTGTGTACAACAACCTCTGGGGAATCCCAGCACACCCAAGGCATACAAATGAGTTCAAAAAATGTGATGGAAATGTCAGAGAAAGAGTAAGGACATTGGTCTTTCTTAAATATTGCTTTCTGATACAACCTGTGCTTTGATTTTTTAAAAACAACATTACAATTACCTAAGCACAATTACCTTATTATTTTTGCATTCAACTAAATGATACAATTTTAAACCAAATATTTCCTTTCAATTACACATTAGGACAAGAAAACAGGGGGGGCAACACTTTATGGAAATATTTCTACACAGTGCTAGTTAGAAAGGTAAATATTGAACCCCTGGACATTATCCTCTAAGAGCAAAAAGGCACCTAAGAATGGATGCAAAACAAAAACAGCAACGGTAATAATAGTAACAACTTGACAGAGAATCATTTATTAGCTCTCTGTAAGTGCCAATTTGCATGAAAGGGCTTAATGCATTATTGAAACACTCCCTTTCATCACCTAGCAGGGTAGATCTACGCAGCAATGGGATCTCTTCCCTCTCTGTGTCAGTTTCATCAGGGCAAAAGGCCAATCAGCTGGAATAAAATGGATACAGTGCCCTTCAGGTATTAATGATGACTAAGCTCCTCTTTCTCTCCCACCGCAAACTGGATTAGTTTGGAATGAACTGGGCTGTTTCCCAAGCAGGTGGGAAATACCTTGGCTTATTTCCAAACCAATCTGAATTGGTTCCAAGCCCACCCACCCCAGCTAGATCTCAAAGCTTCTCCCGCCCACCCATGATCCTCCAGAACCCTCCCTCTTGGCCCCCACCCAGAAGCAGAAAGTGTGGAGATCTCTCTTGCCTTCTGACAGGTTCCTTCACAACAGCCAATGGGGGTGAGCGGAGAGGAAACGGCAATGTAGTCACAGGACAAAGTGATGGAGTTTCTCCTTGCTGAAATTTCACAAGTTCTCCAGAACAACCCTCCCTTTTTCTGTTGGATCAAGACAAGAATACTCTAGAAAGCCAATGTCTGTCAGTGATTTCACCAGGTCACTTAACTCCTGATTTATGCCACAGGGAGAACTTGGCAGGAGGTGCTTGAACTATTAAAAGTATATTTCTACACATTTCTAACTGATAAGGGCTTTGTGCTGAAGAGGAGATATTTAAACAGATATTTAAACAGTAGATTCATAGGGAAAATAATGGCCTTTTCTTTTTAAAGGCTAATTGCTAAAACAGCCGTCTTGTAATGCCGCCCCAATATCACACATGAATCAGGAGTGTGCTATTTTTGGCCAGGCGGTACAAATGGAGATGATAAAATTGCTTTGTCATTGCTATTTATATGGCATCACATGCCTGACTACCCAGAAATTTGCACACACACCCCATCGCCAGTAATGCAGGTCCCAATCCAGCCACGTGAAAGTGCAGCAGACTCAGACCATTGCCAATCAAAAAGGAGTCACGGGGCCTTGATCTGGTCTATCCCCATCCTCACTTCCTCTTCCAAAGTGGTTAAATAACCAGTTGATGAGACTATGGACATTCAACCCTGGTTCCTGGATCAGGCTCAAAATGGCACACCCATTTTTTGCACACATGGGTCCTCATCCAGCTGATGTTTGGGGGGCAGATGTCACCAGCTGAGTCCATGAACAGGCACAACAGCCAATTGAAGTATACTGGGAGAGCATGAGTACACACACACACACACACACACACACTACGGAGCAGACACTGCTTGCATTTTGCAAGCATAATTTGGTGGCCTCTCCAAATTTCCTCAGTTGAAGGATTGTAGAAATTCATACTTTCATTTATTTATTATATCCTGCTTTCCCTTCCCAGCAGCTCAAGGCAGCTTTCCTGGTTCTTCTCCCCAATTTTATCCTCTCAACAACTACCCTGTGGGGTTGACTGGACTGAGAGATGGTCAGTGAGCTTGATGGCTGAGTGGGGTTTTGAGTCTAGGTCTCCCCACCCTCCTAGTCTGGCATTCTAACTGCTCCATCACTTCCACATTATCCCACTGTATGGTCCTGGCTGATACTACCAACCCACCTCCTACTCTACTTGAGATTTGTTCCAGCTAGTAAAGAGGAAATTTATAAACACCAGATGCTTTGCATCCTTTTAGGGTTTGCCCTGCCATCATCCATTTGTGGCTATAGACAGATAAGGTATATTCGATGCACAAATAAATGTTTTTAGGCAATCTTGTAGCCAGGAATTGTGCAAAAAAAAATTGTGTCAGACTGCAGTCTATGAAATCAGAGAGAATAATAATAATAATAATAATAATAATAATAATAATAATAATAATAATAATGTTGTATTATTTATACCCCGCCCATCTGGCTGGGTTTCCCCACCCACTCTTGGTGGCTCCCAACAGATTAAAAACAGAATAAAACATCAAACATTAAAAACTGCCTTCAGATGTCTTCTAAAAGTCATATGGTTGTTTATTTCCTTGACATCTGATGGGAGGGTGTTCCCCAGGGCAGGTGCTACTACCAAGAAAGCCCTCTGCCTGGTTTACACCATCACTCTTATTTATTTAATGATTTATGTGCCTCTTAACCACAATCTTCTCCTAAGTGTACAGAAAACGCAGTGCAAAAAAGGAAGCCCAGGATAACCACTGTCCATGATGAACAGCCCTGTGGTGTGGGTCGCTGTCACTCTTGTTTTACTCTTGGGGAAGAAAAGGTCCGGGATCATGATCTGAAATCATGGCTGAGCAGGAATGTGAACCGTAGATGAACATAGATGTTCTGAATTCAAACTCAACGCTTGTGTTATAGAAAATCACTGCTTGGGGCTCCCTGGCTCACTAATGGAGGTATCGAAATCATAAGGGGTCACAGAGAGAAACTTAAATTTTACATGCACCATCCAAGAAACTCTGATCACTGAATTAAGTTTGAAAGGCGCCGAGTCTGACAGCACTTTTGCAAATGAGATTTGAAAGAGGTTTCTTGCTTCACTTGCTTTATAATATGAATGTTAAGAAGTTATTGGGCAGATGGCTCACCCACATTTCAAATGCCTTCCCCCTTCACATTCTCATCCATAATGACAACAAGCAGGTGGTCACATCAGTGGTGCAAGGGTGGGGCAACTCAAAGACCATTCAAGATCCATGTCTGAAAACACTCCTCAAAACATAAGCATAGATATAATTCCCTACATTTCTGATGCCCAGAGGTCAGTACCAGTTAGGGGCACCGCCTGAACATTATGCAACTGAAACACAGCTATCCTTTAAAAAAAAAATCGCATCTCTCTGAATTTTGTAGTTCTCTACCCAACCAGTGTGTAAAAAATTGCTTATAATAGGGGAAAGTGTGTATTAGAAAAATCCATATACTAGTAAAAAAAACACACCAAAAAACTCATTATATTAGGAGAAATTGCTGGAGAAAATGTGTGCCTTAGGGAAGAATTGTATATGAAAAGGTGTGTATTGAGAAATGTGCACCCGTATGCATACATATATAGTATTCAAACTGATGCAGAAATATTGCAAACCAGGGTTAAGCATGGAAAAATAAGAAACACAGAAAGTGACAGATTTTTCCTCTCATGCCAAAGCAGCACTCAGTCTCTGCACAGCAGGCTTGGAAGAACCCTAAAGTTTGCAGAAATACAAAAATTGGATAGAAAACCCCTTAAGGAAGATCCCGGAAACAGCTCAGTGAGGATGGAATGTTCTCTGTGGCCATGAAATACTGACTGTATGGGGGGGGGGAGTGGGGGGGGCTATCCTGGAAAGCAGCGTGGCTCACTGACTAGAACACTACAAAGGAACACTCTGCACTGCAAGATTCTGTTGCAAGTCCCACTTGCAGCTATAGGTGCCAGTTCCCAAAAATTATAGCCCACTCTCCCAATGCGCTGTCACAGATTGAACATTGTGGGAGCCATAAAGTCATGGCAAAGGCTTGTAGCACCACCTGGTACCTCGCTGACCTCGGTGACCTGCATGTCCGTGCCTTGCAGTGTATTAAGTGCATAGCCTTATATGGAGTTATGTTCCCCCTCTGGGCAGTAATTACCCTATATGGCGATGGGTGGGTTTAAGCCATGACCGGATGTAGGTAATGTGAGACATTGGCAAACGGCCATGCGACAGGAGAGAACAAAGGATAATAAAAGTTACGGGAGAGGAGAGAAGTTCGAAAGGAACTGCTCATACCATCCTGAAAATACTGCTGTCTCACTGTGTCTTTATTCAAATGCTATACAGCACCATTTAATGACGGCTGGACTTCCGTCAGAACATTAATGAGAAACAGAATTCAGAAGGAAGCTATGCAGATAGTGATGGTCTTCTCAATGGCTGAGCGTCATGCAGGGCAAAGAATTGATTCCGCTCATACTTCAGAAGTGTCAAATGTGAATGTTCCCATTTATTTACTTGTTTTCTCCTGCATCTTGGGGACCCTGCTGTGTTGAAGGTAAAAACCTGCCCAACTTCCAGGCTTCACTTGGCAAAGCTCTTTGCGTGGGGCTTCCCTCATTCTGCACATTACTGATGGCCGTTTTGCTAGTACCAAGTAAGTGGTGTAGGACATTTCTCCATCTCCAGTATCATTTGGGAAAAGAAAGGGCCTTGTAAGGTAGAGCAAAGATAAGGCAAATGGAAACAAATCGTTATTTCTGCAAAACTGGGAATAGCTCAGGTAGGGGAGGGCGGGACTGGTGATGAGATGGAGTCCGTTTAGATCAGAGGTCATTTTGCAGCAGCGTTGACCCATCGAGTGGCAGTGCTTATTGCAATTTGATCATTGTGCAATGCCTTTGTGTTCGGGGCATTCTGAAATTCTGGCCGCCCATTCAACCTGTTTTTAACTGAAGCTGGCTAGGCAAAAACCAATCCATTTTTGCTTTTCAAAATAGAAAGAAAGAAAAGCAACAAAAATCAACCCTGTATAAACAGAAATTAATAGAATTAGCAACAGATGCTGAAACAGCAAAAATCTGATGCTGGCTGACTCTCCCCCCCCCCCCCAATCCCCACCCGCTCCATTCTGTCTCTATTTCTTTCTCTCCCCAAGACAATTTAGAAAAGCTAATCTGGATGCCAATTGATATTTCTAGAAACATATGTATACAAGATGTCACTGCCACAATCTGTTCCATTTTGGAGTGATGCTCATATTTTCTTGCAACTACTTTAGCACGTTTTGGTTAGCAGGCATGTTTTATGCCAGGTAAACTATGTGCATACCATCTGGCCAATGCAGAAGAAATGTTGCACCTCTTCTGCTGACTCCTAGCTGCAACTAAAACATGATGTGGCTATAGATTCAGCAGGGCTTCAACTATCTGTGCACCTCGTTCCTGGAGTTTTTGAAACTAGTGTAGAACCCATTTATTTGGCATGTAGGTGGTAATGGTCTGGGTGTCACTCTTGTCAGCTAGGTAGCATCTAGAACACAGTGTCCGGGGATGCTTTCTAGGTCCTAGGTATATTGTTTATCATAGAGGCGATTCCAGCCCAGCCCTTTGTTTGAGCACCAGGCACTGCTTCCATCTACCCCTGCATTGCCAATAATATCCAGTGTACGCAGAAATAAATAAGGAGCTGGGGGTGTTCACAATAGAGTTTGAACCACCTCAAACACTAAAGCCATGCTTTGGATGGAGGGTGTGCCAACCCCTGAGGTTGTGCCTGACTGAGTGGGCTGCAGCTGCTCCAAGGACAGAAAGCTGCCCAAATGTGTCTTCTTGCAAAATAGGCTCACATGTGCCAATACAGTGGTACCTTGGGTTACAGACGCTTCAGGTTACAGACTCTGCTAACCCAGAAATAGTACCTCGGGTTAAGAACTTTGCTTCAGGATGAGAACAGAAATCAGGTTCTGAACAGTTTCAGGTTCATAACGGACCTCCAGAACGAATTAAGTTCTTAACCCGAGGTACCACTGTATGTGAAAACACCAAAACTGTGCAAACCAGGCATTAAGCTCAGAAATCGGTGAACGCTGGATGGGGTTGTGATAATTTGAGAACATGTAAGACCAGATGTGCCCGGGAGAAAGTAACAACCCATATCTTTTTACTGTTGAAACGTAGCGCTTTCTTGTGAAATTGCTATGAATGCTGTTAATATGTGCTAGCATGGGATGTTGATTAGTGATATTTAGAACCAGTATCCATCAAAGCGTACACAGAACATTCCCTTGACGCCTTATTTTATGTTTGTCTTGTAGGACAATGGCCTGGTTTGCATGTCACGCTAAGCCAAGCCATGGTTTACCATAGCTGTGTGTGCTAAGTCAAGGTTTGGTTAATGGGTCGCCTGAACCCAAATTTATGGCTAAGTTCTCTCCAGACTCACCACAAGCAATGCTTGTTGCTGGTTAAAGCTTACAGAGAGGGAACTTGACCATGAACCCAGGTTCAGGCATCCTGCGAAGCCAAATGTTGGCTTAGCACAGCAGTAAAAAGTAACGTAGCTGCAAGTTCCTCTCTGGGCACCTGCGCAGTTCTGCTAAGCCACAGTTTTGCTTAGTGTGATGTGTGAACCAGACTCTGGTCCAAGAACAATACATATCCACTGTTTGAAGAGATCAAAAGGAAAAGTAAGTAAGAAAAAGTAGCAGGAACTTCTTATATAATTCTCATTTAAAGGAAGGTTAAAATGTGCCCTTAACCTTTACTAAGTTTAGCAAGTTCTCATTCTTTCCACTGCACAGGCAAGTTTGCTTTTTTGACAAAAGCCAAGGCTAACTTTTGACAAAAGTTCACCTGCAAAGCTCTGGAAGTATTTATTAACAAGCATTTGACACAGAAAACTTGGCAAGGCAAAACAAGGGGGAGACTGGTTAAACTGTAATTACCGTACCCCCCCCCCCAAAAAAAAAACAACCACATGATTTGTATTGCAAATCGCTTTGGGATGCTTTGTAGGAAGCAATTCATAAATGAAATGAAATAGATAAATCATGATTGCTGCAGGTCTGTCACTCGCCCCCGCCCCCAACTCGTAAGGAATAGACCTTAGCAAAAATCATATTCAGTATTATTCATCACATATATGCCTGGTTTGCTCAAAACAAGAAACCACTGTTTGAGCATGTGGGTTTCTGGAGAGCAGGTGAAGGCCACATCTTTCCACATTGCAGACAATATGTCCTCACTCCAGACAAACCACAAGCCAAGGTTTGTTGTATGTCTTACTGCTAATGGAGGCAAACCATGAGCCAGGGTTCAAACGATGTGGCTTAGCTCACAGCTGTGCTGTAACAGTAAGAGCAGAAGAGGAGCTAAGCAACCACACTACTCTCTGGGAATGTCAAAGAAATAAACTACAGTCGTACCCTGGTTCTTGAATGGAATCAGTTTCGGTAGTCCGTTCGACTTCCGAAAACATTCAAAAACCAAGGTGCAGTTTCTGATTGGCTGAAGGAGCTTCCTGCACTCAATCGGAAGCCACGGAAGCTGTGTCGGACGTTTGGCTTCCAAAAAAAGTTCACTCACTTCTGGGTTTGCAGCATTCGGGAGCAGTAGCGGAGTAAGCTGCATGGCTGTCTAGAGCGGCAGCCATGCAGTGCACCCAGTGTGGCAGGGTGATCTGCCACCTGGGGGCGGGGCGACCCTCCATGCAGGGGGCGGGGCGGCCCTCCGTGAGCAGGGGCAGCAGGGGTGCCAGGACCCTCTGTTTGCAGCGGCGGCTGCAAAGGCGGTGGCAGGATCCTCCGCATGCGGCTGCAGCAGCGCAATGGCGGTGGCTCACCAGGGGGCAGCGGGGCGAGCCCCCCATGGGGTGCCTTTTTGTCACCCCCCTCAGAGATGGCACTGCCCCTCTCCCCCCCTTCCTCCGTCCAGTGTTCAGGAGCCAAAACATTTGAGTCTCAAGGCATTCCCAGAACCAAGGTATGACTATCAGAATTTTAGGAGACATCTGAAGGCAGTCCTATACAAGAAAGTTTTAAATGTGGGATGGTTTACTGTAATTTTATAATTGGCTAGAAGCTGCTCAGAGTGGCTGGAACAAACAAGTCAGAGGGGCGGCATATAAATAACAAATTATTATTATATTATTTCTTGCACATTTGAGCTAAGCCATGGTTTGACATAGTGTTACATTGCAAAGTAGGCCATAGTGATGTGTCTCAAGGACAGTATGCTCCTTTTTGAACAGATGAGGGTGCTGTTAGTTTGGACATTTTTAATACCGATTGGGTGGAAGAGGTGGAGATGGAGAGGGGGAAGGGGAAATCACCCTCCCTTCTCCCAAAATGGATGGTCAGCACTGCATATCCTTAGGTGCATAATAAAAAAAAATCTACCTTGCACCATTTTCACGCAAACAGAAGCCAATCCAGAGGGTGACCATTCTTGTACAGATGGTCTTTGCTAGATCGAGAAAATTTCCTGCAGCCACCCCACCCAGATTAACCATGTTGTACACCCCTGTTTGGACTGTACGTTATCAGACTGCAAGTGGGTGACTGCAGATTTAAAAAACCTCCTGCACTAATCAACCCATCGAGGAGGAATGGCCTAGCCCAGTGCTCTCTCCCATGTGCTACTTTTCTGCAACAGAGTGGGATTATAGAGAGGAACATGCAAAATGCAAATTTCCCACTGGAAATTTTGTGGCACATTCTCAGTGTGGCTGCAACACATGATTATTCTGCAGAGCAACTCCTGCTTGCTGTGTTACACTCTGTTAATTTCTTCTGTAATGATTACAAACATTAACAATTTTTTATTGCAAATAGAGCCACCCAGTCCAGATTAATCTGACCTATATATCTCCAGGGAAATGATAAAGAAGGATTTTGGTATAAAGGTATACAAAAACTCACGGCTGTCTTTGTTTATGCAACAGTCCAGCAACCAAACAGAATGAGAGTGAGAAACAAAAGTTTGAGGCTACTTACTGAACGTCTGCCTGCAAGGGACCTTAAAGCTTTAGCTCAGCCAAGTGGAGACACCTGCTGTTTGTTGTTGCAACTTCACTAACACTGCATCAAAGGTTCAGAAAGTTGAAATTAACTGCACCTTGCCTCTTAACTGCCAGAAGCCCAAGTATGACACATCAAAGGTTCTGGGAAAATAATCCACTCAGTTTAAGTTCTTTCCTAAATTTAGCCTGCATTTCAGAGAATAGCTGGCTGAGTAATTATTTAAATTGTATTTACTTAAAATAGATAACACACACACAAATGTATGCAGGGCTGCTCACGGATCAAAAGAGCTCTTCGCTGAGTCATCACCTGTCTTTTAAGTGTGTTTTTTTTAAAGTATATATTCTACTGAAGCTTCAACATAGGGCATTTTATTGAAAGGTGGTGTGAGATTGCCCCTAGCTGAAACAAAGCCAAATGATTGTTGTATTGGGAGAGCCAGATGCAAATTCTCACTCAGCTATCAAGCTCAGTGGATGACCTTAGGCCCCTCACTTGTCTCTCAGCCTCACCTACCCCAGAGGATTGTTATGCTGGTGAAATGGAGGAGGACAACCATTTATGACGATGAGCTTCTTGGAGGAAAGATGAGATATGCATTTAATACATAAATAACTCCAGGGACGTGGGTGACGCTGTGGGTTAAACCACAGAGCCTAGGACTTGCCGATCAGAAGGTTGGCGGTTCAAATCCCCGCAATGGGGTGAGCGCCCGTTGCTCGGTTCCTGCTCCTGCCAACCTAGCAGTTCAAAAGCACGTCAAAGTGCAAGTAGATAAATAGGTACCACTGCAGCGGGAAGGTAAACGGCATTTCCGTGCGCTGCTCTGGTTTGCCAGAAGTGGCTTAGTCATGCTGGCCACATGACCTGGAAGCTATACGCCGGCTCCCTTGGCCAATAAAGTGAGATGAGTGCCGCAACCCCAGAGTTGGCTACGACTGGACCTAATGGTCAGGGGTCCCTTTACCTTTGCTTAAATAACTCCAGAGCTATTTTTCTAGAAAAAGAGGTGCCAGAACTGACCATGAACACACCTCCCTTGCTTTCTTAGAATGGCAATGGTGCCCACCTGAGAGCAGGGGCGGAGGAAGGGGGGGAGGTGGGCACGGGCCGCCCCAGGTGTCACCACTGAGGGGAGTGACAAAATGCCGGGCGGCACTCACCACAGGGCCTGCAGCGCACCCAAGCCATGCGTTTCTCCTGGGAGAGATGCCATGGCTTAGGCGCACGCAGGCTCTACAATGTCCAAACGGTCTACCCGCTGCTCCCCCCCCCAGTTGTAGGGCGTCTGAGTGGGAGGAGGCAGGCAGACTCCAGAGGCCCCGCAGTGCGCCCTGCCCCTATGGGCAGCTTGCCTCACCCTCACCCCGCCCCTAGGGGCTTGCCCCGCCCCATGGGTGGTTGGCCCCGCCCCATGGCACACAGCCCCAGGCACCTGAGTGGCTTCCTCTGCCGCTGCCTGAGAGGTGCCAGAACTCCGTTCCAGTGTGTTCTGGCTGAGGAAAAAGTCCTGAATAACTCTTTAAAGTCGCCATGTACAGTGCTGGCATGAATATGTCAATGTAGAGCCAAAGAAGCAAAAACTCCCATTCATTGTAAGTCAGTCTTGTCTGTTCCAGTTCTGTTTCCTTCCCAATAATATCAACATGTAAGAACCAAAACAGAGTAAAAGAAAAAAGAAAAAAGAGTACTCTCTGGGATATTTCTAAAAATATTTATTTTCATTTTTTTCCACTTGTTCACTCGCTAATTTAAAACC
Organism: Podarcis liolepis; assembly: GCF_965112155.1. Lineage (NCBI taxonomy): Eukaryota > Metazoa > Chordata > Lepidosauria > Squamata > Lacertidae > Podarcis > Podarcis liolepis. Next base: position 29,899,634 of record NC_139556.1, read on the forward strand.
TCCTTTGCTAACAGAAATTTATGTACAGCAAGGGCTGTGTTTTTAATGAAAAACAAATAGTACAAAAAAGGACAACTGTGCCTTTAAATTGCAGCACCCAGACAAATTAAACCAATTCAATGTGCAGCTCTAAGTGGATGATAAAATGGTAAAAGGAAACATTGCCTCATTTGGTCAAGTGTTAAGACACAGTGCTAACTTTTGTGTAATAAGACTTTTGTAATACTTAATAAGTAGCTTGTATAACGCAGTTATAAAGGGGGAGGGGAGTTTATATAAGGCTGAAAGAATATTCACTACAGAAGAAAATATTGCTGCTGCCAAGACCTGATTAGTCATAAAATCCACAGCATTATCAAGATCCATCAATGCCTTCCTTTTAATGACTAATCTAATGAGAAAGACATCAAAGATCTGTTTTTTTAAAAAAAATTAATAAAATAAAAGGTTGAGTAAATATTATATGCTGAACAGTTTGGATAAACCTTATGCACACACAGAAAATCGAGTTGTTGAAAATGCACATTTTGTTTTGCTCTAAAGTTCACAGAGTTTAGGGCCACACTCTTATTATATTAACTGCTTGGCTTTTCATGCATTCCTAAATTGCCATGTAATCTAAAACCTTGTTGTCAGCTGCTCAGTATTGGAAAGTCCCTTGAAACAATCAGACTGATTATAGGCTAGGCTGGAGAACAAAACTTGTTTGTATTATTGCAAAAATATAATTCTAATCTATCATATCTCCTCCTACATCTGCCAAAAAAAAGCTCTTTTTTATTTCTTCATCCTCTCCCCCTTTTCACCCCGATCGCCTTCCTTCTGATACTGTTGGACAAAGGATTTCATTGCAGGACCTTTTAAAAAGTTTAAAAACATGAGAAGCCTTGGTGTAAAATTCTGTTGCTTTCCTTCCTGTAGGGACTTGACTGTAAATTGTTGGGCCAAAGTTATCTCACAGAGATTTCATTGTCGTATCTACTTACATCATCTTAATGCGATTTTATTTTACTTTGTCAAAGTCGTATTAATGGAAATGTGTTCTTGATGTCAAACAGGCCTCCTTTTTTATGCAAAACAGGATTCAGCTGACTCTAATAAAAGCAGCTTGCAAGCAACTAAACTGTAACAGCAATGGGCTGATATATATATATAACTCGTTTTGTTTTCCCAAGTCAAGACTGTGTCAGGGAGCGCTATTAGGAGATTTCTCTTCTTTCTCTCCACAATAATTGCTTGGGCGGGGTTACATTATGATCTCTAAATGAATAGTATCGCTTAGAACAAACACTTCTTGTATCTTTTATCTTTCCCCTGCGTACAGTGCTAAGCTTTTCTTTTGAAAAACGCCAAAGCTACTTTTCCAGATAAGTCATCAAAATGTTTCCAAAGTATTTTAACTGCCAGATTAACTATATCTGGGAAACAAAGAAAGATTGCTTACATTCTTGAAGCAGAAAGCCGGCCAATGTGTAGCAACAGGCAACAAATTAATTTCTTTTGCAACTATGGGCCAGGCGGTGGGGAGTGGGGGGGGGGGGAGAGAGAGCTCATAAGAAAAGCTACAATGAGATGTAAGGAGAAAATAATTTCCTTGTTCCAAAAAAGGGGAGGGGGGTCATTTTCTAAGCTAGTGGCTTTTCTGAGGTTCCTTAGACTCTTATTGGGAGGGGGGGTTCTCAAAAAGATTAAGAACGGCAGGGAGGTTTTCCCTGAGAGACAGTTTACCAGGCTTCCTCAACTTCGGCCCCCCAGATGTTTTGAGACTACAATTCCCATCATCCCTGACCACTGGTCCTGCTAGCTAGGGATCATGGGAGTTGTAGGCCAAAAACATCTGGAGGGCCGAGGTCGAGGAAGCCTGGCTTATGCATTCATTGTCAATCCTCCCCAATAATGTCAGGTTTGGGGGCAGACACAGATCCTTTGGTAGTGATTTAGGGAGCGTTCCCTGTTTACATGGGGCCACCGCAAGACCTGCATAGGACCAAATAGCACCTTGGGAGAACCCCAACTCTTCCCACCATCATCTGCAATCTGCACAGTCTCTCCTTGGAAGAGCCCAATGTGTGTGGGAAAGGATTTCCTGACATTGGGGAGTTTTGAATAGCGCTGCCTTGAGGCATAAAGAGAGGGTTGCATTTATTCACTTTCGAAACTTTCGGCTCTGCTAATATAGTCCGTTCACGAAAGGTCACAATGACCTTGTGGTAATTTTTTGAAATATAAGAATCCGAATTATTCCCCCCTCCTCCTTTCTAATCCTATCTTCCCCCGCCCCCTTGCCCCCTCCAAGTCTAATATAATCTGTTTCAGGTCAGAGATTGTTTATGTCAGCAATGTTCAAGCTACATAACTCCAAAGTGCTTTAATAAATTTATCAACTGGAAAATATTGCAAACATTTCATTTCCTTTGATACAGACACAAGTGCCTGCCCCCCCCTTTCCGTCTCCCTCCACCCCCTCCCCACCAGACTTCATTGCAAATTCCTGTTCTTATGAATCACTCTTAAGTCATATTTGCTTTAACTTTCCTGTGGTTCTACAAACAGCCTTTATATGGCTGGACTTCAAAGATGATAGGAATAAAAGTGGGAAATGTGATAGGAGTCATCTATTATTAGCCACTAAATGTTAAACCACTTTGCATTATGAGCCTTAAAATACGAATAATCCTTTTTTAAAAAAAGGAAAGGAAAGGAAAGAAAGTCTGCTCATAGCATTTTCACTCACTTTGGCATGTATCGTAGAGAACTGTTTAGAAGAAAAATACTTCCCATGAACCGCAATTGGCTCTAATTCTCCCCTCTAATATTTAATTTAGAACGAAAAGCTGTAACATTATAACAGGCTTCTCATATGTCAAAACCAAGATACTCTACTTGATGTTTCTCACAATATAAAATTAACATGTTACCAGGATGTTGACTCCAAAAGTAGTTACGGGGTGAGGAAGAGGAGGGGGGCACTAATAATATCTTATTTTTTAGTTGGAAGTGGGGGGGGGAGAGGAATGTTGCAGCCCACTACTGACATCAAATGATTTTTTTGAACAAAAAAAATGAGATGAATGTGTGCTTGAAAGAATTTATTAGCTTCATCCAGTGCTGCATACATGGCAGGAATGTTAATTGTAAAAATCTGCAATGTAGCATTTCTGGTAAGCAAAAGAGCTGCGTTTAACAAAAGATCAGTCGTCCCCCTCCCCCTCCCCCAACTTTTTTTTATTATTGCTTGATTCCTTGTGTTTTTAGAGGCCAAGAATATCCTTTCAGAAATCAAATTAGTCCCTGTGCAAGAAGCAGGTCCTTACAGATTTAAGGAACTAGTGTTAAGCTGATGTGTTCCTTTAGAGACGCAATTTAATACATTGGTAACATTTTGTTCTTAGGTTTGTATGCTAATACAGCAGATCAAGAGTTGGTTGAAAGCATATTTGAGTCAGACCAAAATAAGCAATGTTTCAAAACACAGGACTTAAAGTTCCTATGAAGCTTGTGGGAGGAGGGAAGGGGGGTGGGTCGTAAAAGACAGTGTCTGGAAGCAAATTCCAGTTGCAATGCTTTTGTCTTTGATTAAGTGAATGAAAAATTATATTAGGCAATGGTGTCCCCTATTTTTACTCTTTTTGTTTTGTTTTGCTCATGAAAGCCTCCTTTGTTGTTCATTGGGGTTAATTGGTGGCAACGAAGCTCCAAGCACTCTTGGAGAAAACCGATTATCTGGACACTTTCTAATCTGGGTTCATGCCTGGGTTTGGCCCTGATTTATGACCTTTATCAGGATATGGGCAGGGGGTGTTCAATTTTACTGCTTTTGCAGCAGAAAGACCAGGACATCTTTCTGGATCATCTGTGAGCTGGGGGGGCAGTGGTGTGAGATCAGTGAACTAGGGGCCTACAACTCCCATGATCCCTAGCTAGCAGGACCAGTGGTCAGGGATGATGGGAATTGTAGTCTCAAAAAAACATCTGGAGGGCCGAGGCTGAGGAAGCCTGCCTTAGCCTAACAATAAGGAGACGTTAGAGTTTGTGCCAGGCAGGCCTTTCTGAGGAGTGCATTCCATAAGCAAGGGGCCGCTGCTGAAAAGGCCTTTTCTCTTGTATCCACTCACAATATCAGATCTTTTGAGGGAACTCAAAAGAGTAGGGCCTTCATTATTGGTTATGATTACCGCATATAGCTCCGTTGGTTAGAGTGTGGTGCTAAGAACGCCAAAGTAGCACGTTCGATCCCCGTATGGGACGGCTGCAGATTCCTGCATTCCAGGGGGTTGGACTAAAAGATCCTCAGGCGGTTGGATGAGATGATCCTTCCAAATCTACAATTCTATCATTCAGGGAAGTTTTTTTGGATATGGTGTTATGTTTTTGCTATTTTTTATTGGGAGCCGCCCAGAGTGGCTGGGCCAACCCAATCAGATGGGTGTCATCATCATCATCATCATCATCATCATCATCATAATTTGTTGTTACTGTTGCCATTATATTTATTATTATTACCTATTATCATTATCTGGTGCTTTCTTACCGTACGTCCTCAAAGCACATTAAATAAATTACCTCAGCATTTCCTACAATCAACCTTGTGACATAGGTTAGCATTATTATCCCCATGTAAATAGGTGTTGATAATTCAAAAACATCAGAGATGCAGTGAATGGAGCACAAACAATAAGGAAACGTATTTTATATTTCTTTCTCCTGAAAAATGGGGAATATTTCTTCAGGTGCCATTATTTACCTCAGTGAAGTGTTCTGGCTACACCCGGCTACTTTGCCTGGGAGTAGGGGGGTGAGTAAGAAGAACAGCCGTTGGCAACCTTTTGACCTTCCTTGCCATTTCTCCTCATCACCCCCACCACCCCTTATTTCTGGTTTCCAGCCAATTCAGATTAATAGGTTACTTGTTGCAACCGTGCTGTCAGTTCACAGAGACCGTTTTCCACTTGGTTTGAAATTTCAGCCCTTACACACGTGTGCACACAAGACGCTTTTACGCCAAGTGGTATCAGCCACCATCCAGGCAAAAAATAGTTTTCACAAGCAGCTTGGAAGGGTGTTAAAACTGACAGGAGTGAAAAGAGAGCACAAAATTGAAATAGTTTATTCTGAAGCATGTTGCACTAAATAAGATGATAGTTTCTGGGCAACGGATACGAGTAACTCATTTGCCAAGCCAGGGTCTTATATAACCTTAATTCACTCTACAAATTAGGTTAGTCAGAGGAAGTGTAAACATCAAACAACACTCCCGAGTCAGCCATTAAACATTAACTTTTTGCAGGTTTTTTAAAAAATCTGGCTTACAATATTGTGGAATAACACGTGAGATGCAAAATAATGTTAGAATAATTGATGAAACCAGAGGGGGAGAGAAGAAGAAGAAGAAGAAGAAGAAGAAGAAGAAGAAGAAGAAGAAGAAGAAGAAGAGGAAGAAGAAGAAGCATGTGCCAGCCAGACTTTGCTTTTTCACAAAGACTGCTTGGAAATCATAAACATATATTGCATTCTCTGGCACCACTTTGATTCCAGGCTGTGGGTTAGGTTTTGGCAACAACTTTGCCAATGACTATCTCCATAACATTGCAAGAAGAATTATATTCATAAACTGGCAGTCAGCTGGAAACCCAAAAAAAGCAATGGGGAGATGTCATTCCTGAACTTGTTGTCCATAAACATGTTGTAATATATCCTAGGAGAGCTAAAATTGATACACTGCTACCATTATATGTGCGTTTAGTCAATGGTATAATTTTGATGGCACTTTGGGATGTTTTCCCAATGTTGCATGCACAAATCTTTGCTATAAAAATGACTGACAGTTGTGTTTGGTCAAGGGGCAGATCCAGTGAATCGGGCAGGTTGGGAACGATCCGGGGCAAACCTATCGGTTAAGGAACATGGGCTTGAGTCCCTGGTGACAGAAGCCTGCTCAGCCTCTATATAAACACCTCCAGCAATGAAGAAGGCACCACTTACCAAGGCAGTCTGTTCCTGAACTTGCTGTCCATCAGCGTGAAGCTTATCTTGCATTGTTCAGACAACAATCTTAGCTAGCTAGTACACTGCTGTTTCACAGAGAAGAAACCTTAGCATATACTTCTCAGGAGACAAAGTGCTTCCTTCACATACATCATCTCAAATAGCTCTAGCCCTGCACACTTGTTAAGGTTGTGGTTGTTCAAATGAGACAGAGAATTACTTGCCTAAGGTCACCTAAGGAATTCATCGCTGCAGCAAAATTCAAATGCTGAGTTCCTGCTTCACAGCTCAGTCACAACTTTTCATATAATATAATGACTGGCTGTGGATACAAGATGTGATTGCTGGTGTAAATCCCCTAATGATTGCTTCTGTTCGTGTGGTGATGTGTGACAAGTCTGGTTTTAGGGCATGGCTTAGCATTTACCCGACACTAGGTGGGTAGATCTGGGCCACCATTTAAATTTCTCTCAATGTCTGCCATGGAGCATTGTGGGAAATTTAAATGGTGGCTCAGAACCAAGGGCTGATTGGAGCATTGCCACCACCACTAGGTGAGCCCATTGGGTCTCCTCAGAGGGTACTCTGCCAAGGGAGCTCCCAAACCTGGAGCCAGACCTGCTGTGTGGGATCATGTGCCACTGTTGCTGCAATGTTTGTATCCATGCATTAATATCATGCGATTTTGAGCTTGAACCAAAAATGTCAAGTTAGGACCTAACCTTATGTATGCACGATCTGTCTGTGTGCTAATTACTATGGGAAACCTAGAATGTAATCCATATAATAATGTTTATAATTTGCAATAATTCTTTGTACTTTTAGCAGAACTAGTAAAAATATACTCAGTTCTTGTCCAGAACAAGACAGAAATTATAATGTGTGTGTGCGCGTGTGTGTGTGCAGATAAGTTAGACAGTAAGGTTTTCAGAAAATTCCATCCCTAGCTATAACCCTTCTTCCTTCTTTGAACAACCATGTTCCTCTCTTGTATTTCAATTCCCAACAGCAATTAGTAGTGAAATAAATAACGTATCAATGAAGCAGTAGAGAATTATGTCCATACAAACACCAAACTATTGTCCATCAAGCAGCAGCTGTGAGCATTAGTGTGTGTGGTTTTTAAAAAAAAAAAAATCAATAACATTTCACAATAGAAAAAGGGCTGCTTGCCAGAGCTCAGGGGTAATTGCTCCTCCTTTTCATTATAGCTCAGGCTATATGCATTCTGTGCCTTTAAAAGCGTAATTTGGTGTCAATGTCCCTCAAATGTTGTATCTAGGAGAGCTGAATTCTGTTATTTCTGTCAACTTCACAAGTCAAACAAATTTGTTCTGCTTTTGCTTGTTATTGGTGCAATCCTTCACAAGTTTATTCAAAAGTTAGCCCCAATGAGTTTCAGGTAAGTGGGTACAGGATTGCGGCCTAAGCCATCTTGTCTCTGACTATCTACTGTCCATCAGGCAAAATCATAGCAACAGGCTTTCTTATGAGGAAGTCTAGCCGTTTGAAAACATGAATGTAATTTGTTTAAAAAAATACTTTCTGCTGAAGTAGTAGTGCAGGGCTGCAGAAAATAAAAATGGACTAAAAATAAACATGTTTTCCTGATAGAGGAGAATCTCCTCTCCCCCACCCCAATGTTATTTTGAATGTTTGCTTTTAATGTTTATTACTGATGCAGTATTGGTGCACAGCAGCAAGAGTGAAAAACAATTAATTAAAAAAGGCCAAGGACCCCAATTCCCTGGAATATGCTTTTTTTAAAATCATTTTTTGTTCCACTCTTTGATTTGCTTAAAGGTTGTTCCGAGGAATACAGCTGTTGTTGCTGTTCCAGAATAGAGACAGCCAACCACACCGGTCCTCCTTCATGACCAAGAAAAGCCGCAAGATGGTGGGTCGTACCCAGGGCCAGCCCAAGACATGTTGGTACCTGAGGTGAACCACAAAATGGTAGCCCTTCCCCTCACACCAGGGAAGAAAGGGTGAGTGAAGCTCTACATTGGGAATGAGGGAGAATAAAGATCTTCATTGGGAACAAAGAAGGGGGGAGACCAGCAGTACCTCCTCTTCGCCAAGAGGTTACAGTAGAGGCAGCCAAGGAGGTGGCAGATCCAGTATCCAAGAAGCACACCACAACAGTTGCTAGCATCGTGGCATAAGGAGTAGGCAATGTATTCCATGGAGGCCTTGGAGGCTGGATCTGCTGCCCGTGGGATTTCTGCAACCTGAGGTGGCTGCCTCACCTTGCCTTATGGGTGGGCCGTCCCTAGTTGTATCCAACCTGGTTTTGCAGAAATGGAAAGCACTTCCACAAGCAGAAGTGGTGTGGTGTGTTTTTTTTAATGAAACATTTATTGAAGCTGGGCTGTGTGATGCTGGTAGTTGATTAATCTTCTGATGTTGGATAACAGAGAAAGACACACACACACACACACACACACACACACACACACACTAACAGGTTTATTTCTTTTGAAGATGCCTGACCTCATGTTATGTAAATGCTAGCTATTGGTTCTGGGGTTAATTAGTTTTGCAGAAATAATCCGCAGTCTTGCTGAATAGTTTTTCCGCCCTGATGAATGGCACATACTAAAATTAAGTGAGATGTCTGCCCAGAAAGAAAACGGAGATGTCTAGAAGTATCAAACAAACCTCTTGGCTGGAGACGCGAACCAGACTTGCAAAATGTTTGTCACTCTTTTCAATGGCCGTTGCCTCACTCATTCCCCAAATTACGTCCATGCAATGTCTTCCGTAGCATTCACAACACTGTTGAAACAAAGGGAGCATGAGGATACGAATGATAAAATAAGTTATGGACGAAATTTAAGCAGGTAGGATTGTTTCCTTGTATCCAGTCACTGCAGTACAGTGGCACACAGGCTAGAATGTTTGGGCCTGATTCACTGTTCTCATTCAGGTCCTCTTCATTTGGAACTTGGGCATGCAGACTAACCAGAGAGTCCGAGTTATGTTAAATCTCTTCAGCCATCGTTTGCCTTAATGTAAAACTCTACTTAGCTATGACCTTTCCCTCCTATAATGCACAATAACACAAGAGAGGGAGAAGACACAGCTCTCTAATCTCCTTTTCTAGCATCTGACTATAAGGGGAGAAAATCAACCTGGCTCTGGGGCTCACGTGGTTATTATTTTCCATTCGTTGCACAATGCAGGCATGGGAGGCTGCAGTGGGGAGTAGCAAAATCGCCCGCCCCATGCTCTTCCATTAGTGGACTTGTCCCACTGCAGCAGAAGCATCAGGGCAACCAATTGGAATTATTCTGATTGTGCTTGCAAAATTCTATATGTGGAGACATGAGGAGAGCATGTGAGTGAGAGGAGAGTGAGGGTGTGCTAGCTTTGCCTTCCCCATCACCATACCATCCCTGTCCCCTTCCATGACTTTGGGGGACAACTTCTCCAGCATGGAGCCTTTTCCACTCATGTAAGGGACTTCCAGGCAATTTGGAGCCCTGGTTTTCCCAGGTTCCAAATTGTGCAGGATGCATCCACATTGTACAGGAGGCTCTGGGTTAAGTTATCTACAGGTTACATGGGGAGTGGGGGGACTTCACCACAGGGGTGCCATTTTGTACAATATCTATATAGATATTCTTGAAAACTGGTGTTGTGTGGTGGCTGACAGCATAAGCTTTTCATATCTCACCATGGCCTTTAAGCAAGCGACCCACCCCGCAGCTGCAATATGGGAATAACAATAATACTGAACAACTTTAGAGGACTGTTGCTAGGATTACTGCGGCAATGTATGGGAATGGCTGTAAAGTAATTTGATATAGATATAGAATATATAGATATAGATATTCACTCAAATATTCCTGTAACTGGAACCATGCCTGACATACTTTTCCAAGGCCTTGGTTTCCAAGGTAACTAGTGTTTTAGGACACTGATCACCCTGAATCTCAAAACCACTTATGAAACAGGTTATATGTCTATTTTTCCTATCACTTTTCTCCTGCTGCCTTTGTGACCCCATTGAGGGGGTGAAAATCTGGCCTATAGACAAGTGAGGTCTTTGACAGTTCAGCACATGCTGAACTGAACACTATAATAATAATTTTATTATTTGTATGCCGCCCATACGACTGTGTTGCCCCAGCCACTCTGGGCAGCTTCCAGTATACCCTGAACAAGCCCAATATAGGGCTTATCTCTGGCTACACGTTGTCCTATATTCACCAGGCGACCAGCAACAGCATTTAATGATGGCCTTTTCACAGGTGGTATAAAAACACATTTGAAAAATAAAACATTTGAAGTAATTCTTTTTTAAGCACCTTTTGGGTTTTCTGTTCCCCATGATGAAAGCTCTTGAAATATGCAGGACATTGTGGTGGGTCAAGGGCAAGGCTAAGGGAATACCTTTCTTTTCCCATTCCTTTCCATTCAGGGCCCACCTCTTGTGCATGTCAACACAAGCATGACACAGAGAGACTAATAAGGGCTCATCTATGCCTCCATTGGACCCGCCTCTTTGCCTGTGGGAAAACCCACAGCTTAGCGCTGAATTGGAGGAAACAGCAATTGGGGTTTCCACAAATTGCTGTTTTTCTGATTTAGCTCTAAAGAGTGGGATTTCTCCCATGGTAACTTCATCCGCTTCTTCACATCCTATACTGTAGCGGGGAAGCCATATTTTCCTTCTTTAAATTTCTCTCTTTAAATTACTGAGATTTATCGATCCCATGCTCAGCCACCTGCTAAGGTTGCCATATTTCATACAGTAGAAACCAGGACACCCCGATAGTTGTTGAGCTCTTCCCTGGTAATGTCTGGGAAAATCTAGACATATGGCAGCCCTATCTCCTGCCGTCTAAAACCATATGCCTGGATCTTTAACAAGGCTCTTCTTTGACTATCCCGGCTACCTGAGAGGTATTGTGTGAGGAAAGGTCCCTTTCATTGGTGACACCTCAGGGAGGCTCTCCTGGCACCCTCAAGGCTATAATCCTGGCACCAAGCAAATACCTTTTGATCTTTCCAGGCCATTAAATTCAATCTGTTTTATCTCTACTGGATTCTGTGCTGCTTTTTTGGATTTGCACCATCTTGCATGCTTGTTTAAAACTGATGTATTATATTTTTAAGGGCTATTTTTTAAAAAAGCTGCTCTGTTTGGAGGGTGAGTTAAAAATCTCTGTAAATGAATGGACAAACAAAACAAATCTCCTTTGCAAAGATTCCCTCATAAAACACCTCTTCTTTCAAACCCCATTTCTGTGAAGCCAAATGCTTAAAATGTTACTCTTCATCTCCATTCAAAACATCATTAAGGCACGTAATTGCATTTGCACAAAGCCATCTCGTACTACTATTGCCTCCCCCATTCCTCCCCTTGCTGTGTTCTCCTCCCCCATATATTGAAATTCATATTGCAAGATCCTTGGGTTCAGGGACCTGCTTTGTTTGCTCCTGTAGTCTGCAATGCTCCATGTACACTGATGGTGCTGTTTAAGTAGCAGTAATAATAATCATAACATTCCTGATATGATCAGCGTCAACAGTGATTATATGCCCCTCAACCTGGCACATAATATAATTTTTACATCCATCTCAGTGTCTTCTGAATACACACTGCTCCCCCCCCCATTCTTTTCCTCTAGGGAGCGATTGCGATAGTCATTAGTTGCCCTATTCATCATTTAAGTACAGCGTCATCCAGAGCTCCCTTTGAAATGAATGTACATGACACAATTACACAACGGAAGGACTGTAGGCTATTCAGTGCAGTTAAAGATAATCAGGCTAGGTATATAATGAAGAAGGAGAGTGAGAGCATCTGTCTCCCCAGAGGATTAAAATAAATACCGTCATCTCTGGAGGCTCAGTTGCTGAATGGTTAGAGAGCTCAAGGATCCCAATGTCCCTGGGAAAATGTCCAAGGGCCTCGGAAGCTGAGAACAGAATGCATTTCAAAGCTAGGGTGCAGAACGGAGACAGAAGTCATCACTTTGGTTCAATATATTTCAGTATCTTTTTACTTTTCCGACTGTGTTCTAATGAACCCTGGAGTTTTCCAGATGGTTATTCAAGGTCCCACAGTGTGACGGTGAGTGATGGCAGGCAAACTTCTCTGAAAAAGCATCTTGCCCAGCACCACAACTGGTCCTCCCCTGGTGTAAGCAGAGATGCAGGAGAGTGTTGACCATGGGTGGTCCTATAACAAAACCAAGGCCCCAAACTCCCTGTAGGCATTTAGCTGCCCGAGATGAAGGGCAACGTGGCGCCCTATTCCCTTCCATAAACAGAAACTGATTGGACTGGCAACTGAGGCTGGATCAAGACACATCAAAGAAACGTTTCAGTGAAACGCATTGCAAGCTTTGTGTGAGAAATCGGGTTAGCAGAAACAGAACTCCACAGAGCCATCTGGTGTCACAGTGTTAGAATCCATAAACAACACTTATAAAGTGTTTTTTCTTTGCCAATGTAGCTGAGTCCTGAATCTCACTTTAACAGTGGTGGCAGAATGCTATCTTCCACACCACATCTGAGAGCAGCCAGCTAGTTTATGGGGTTCAAGATAGGTTATGTGACACACAGTTCTGTCTTCCAGCACCTTGCTCTTGCTCTTGACCTCTCTACCATCCACCACTTGAGGCAATAGTCTCTGGGGTGGGGGACCTGTGGCCCTCCAGATTTTGCTCAACTACAACTCTTATCATCGCTGACCAATGGCCATGCTGGCTGGGACCGATGGGATCTGGAGTCTAACTCTAACAAGGGTCACAGATTCACTATAACTCCCCTTCCAATGATAAGGCCATCCTGTAAGGTGTTCCAGACCACATTCTCCATTCAAGAGAGGGCAACAGAGAGGACCAACTAGCTTGGCCCATGTCCCACATGAACTGAGTGTGCACCCTTCAGCAGACTCCATAATCCTTTGCAATGCACTGGGGTTCCTCAGCAAACAGGCCAGTGTGTAAAAGTTCCCCAAAGGCAGAAAGTTTGAAAGCTCCAGCCTTGTGCTCAGAATAGTCAATTAAGCAGGCAAAACTTACAAATCACCCCTTTCACCACCAGTGCCTTAATTTGGCGTGCATATGTGAGCCAGTAGAAGGGGGGGGGATTTCTCCACAGCTCTCTGGTATTTATAAGTTAAATGGTGCATTGAAAATCTGTTTGATATAGCCAACCCTGCTAACTGGCTTTTAGTGAAAAGTAGAGTAATGTAGATCAGTTTAAGGGCCACTTCACAGATGCTTGTAAACCAGGGGTAAGCAACCTAAGGCCCGTGGGCCGGATGCGGCCCAATCGCCTTCTCAATCTGGCCCACGGATGGTCCGGGAATCAGCATGTTTTTATATGAGTAGAATGTGTCCTTTTATTTAAAATGCACCACTGGGTTATTTGTGGGGCATAGGAATTAGTTCATTTATTTTTTTTCAAAATTAGTCCAGCCCACCACGTGGTCTGAGAGAAGGTGGAGCGGCCCACGGCTGAAAAAGGTTGATGACCCCTGTTGTAAACTCTTTGCTGTCCCATCACCAGAGGACTTGCACAACTGAGTGTGCGGACTGCCACCGTAGAAAAAGCAATCCATTGGTCTTTACATTATCTACAGGTATCTGATACAGCAGTGTTTCCCAAACGTTTTTGGGCAACGGCACACCTGTGTACTAAAAAAAAATCTCGCGGCACACCACCATTAAAGCCCCGCCCCGTGACGTCAGCGCGCAGCGTCACGCCGGGAGGGACGCACAAAAGTGAACGTTTTTTCCCTCGGCAGCTCCTCTCAGCTGCGCTCAATCCGCCTCCGCACAGGCTGAGGGAGGGAGGGAGGGGCGCGTGTGACCCGTCTCTGCTGGGAGACCAAACCCAGCGAGACAGAGTCGCGCGGAGGCGCCCAGGCAGCGCTGCCGGCTGCGAGGAGGAGCGCCAGGCAGCAGCAGGAGGCGCGGCCTCTCCTCGCCGCCCCCGCCCCGCCTCTCGCCGCCCCCGCCCCGCCCCTCGCCGCCCGACTCGCCCGCCTCCCTCCAGGCATCTCGCGGCACACCAGCCGGTGTCTCACGGCACACTCGTGTGCCGGGGAACACCGGTTGGGAAACACTGTGATACAGTATTTGACAGCCAAGCCAAGTCAGTATTGCATGTAGGATACTGCACAATTCTCTAAACCAGTGGTTCCCAAATAGCTAAATACTGAGGACGCCCTATGTATCCAAAGCCAAGCCACAGACCTCCTACTTTTGAATTTTTTTATAACTCTATAGTAACTACCTGTGCAAAGCAATTTTTTTGAAGAAAATGTGGGGTAGCCCCTAAGAAACAAAGGATTTTAGGTATACTAAAAAGAAAAGAACATAAAATTTGTGATATTAGCAAGCAAAAATGACAAATTTTATTAACATATAGTACAAGTGAACAAATTATGACATGTCTAGCAGCTACTAAGCCTTTGTTTGTTTGTTTGTTTGTTTGTTTGTTTGTTTGTTTGTTTGCTTGCTTGCTTGCTTACTTGCTTGCTTGCTTGCTTGTTTGGTGGCCTGGAGCAGCTACCGCAGGCATTTTTTAAATGTTATCACTTACTTACCGTATTGATAGCCTGCTCTTCACTGATTTTTTTTCAATCCCAGAGCAGGGAACAAAGTGAAAAAAACTAACAGATAAAAACTTATCTGTGTAATAATATACTTATTACAAAATCATATAAACAGGTCCAACAACAAATTAAACAATTTTGTCATGAAATATAACCAACAAAACTAAAATGACAAAAATACCTAGGGGGGAAACAAACACAAGGCATTCAAACACATTAAAGAACCAATCGTCTTAGCAACGGTCCCATCCCATTTTTCACTTACACCAGATGAGCTGTTTATTGAGAGGCCTTCCTGATTTGTTTGCACAGTTTAGGGTGTATGCGCATTAGGAGACATTGACTTTTATTGAGCATTTAGTCTGATTTGTTTGTGGGGAGGTCAGTTGACTTTACATCCAACTCTGCAATTCTACCATTCTAAGTAAATGCTGGCACACACCTTTCCAGTCCCTTTCTAGTCCACATCACTTTCCGTATCACAAAATTCTTATTGTTGGGCGAAGGGGTTGAGCATCAGCTTGTTGTGTGAGATTGCCAAATCTATGGTGCATCCGGAATGCGCCAGTATGTGATTGAGGTAAAGGTAAAGGGACCCCTGACCATTAGGTCCAGTCATGACCGACTCTGAGGTTGCGGCGCTCATCTCGCTTTATTGGCCGAGGGAGCCGGCGTACAGCTTCCAGGTCATGTGGCCAGCATGACTAAGCCGCTTCTGGCGAACCAGAGCAGCGTACGGAAACGCCATTTACCTTCTACTTGCACTTTGACATGCTTTCGAACTGCTAGGTTCGCAGGAGCTGGGACCGAGCAATGGTAGCTCACCCGTCATGGGGATTTGAACCGCCGACCTTCTGATCAGCAAGTCCTAGGCTCTGTGGTTTAACCCACAGCGCCACCTGCATCCCTATATGTGATTGAATCCCACTTGAAAATATCAGCAGCCTGGAGACGCCCTCTCTCTCTTTCAATATGTAAGCAAACCCGTTGAACCTATTATTTCTTTAAAATTCCTCTTGTGTTTTCTTTCGGACAAGTTTAGTCCGTCGGCAGTGAGTCATATATGGAATAATTCTTCTGGCTTCCCTTGTTTATCTTTCATTGGCACTGACAATACACCGTTGGTAATGTTAGAGGAGGGACGCGCACCCGTATTGTTGATGCAATTACTTTGCTCTGAGCAAGTGAGGTTAGTCATGTATTTCACATATTTAAGAGAGGGTCGGTTCCAAATAAACGTCCTTTCGTATGGGGGGAAACCCCTGCGGGGCTTGTAGCTCCCACGGCCAGGGAAACTGAGAAAAGTCACTCGAATCATCTGCAGTTCTTGCTTGCTGGAATGAGTATGGCACCCCAAGATGGACCAAGCTCCAGTTCACATTGCAGCCTCTTCTGAATCAGCACCCGCCTGCCCCCCCCCATGTTTAGAGGCTGACTGTAGCTGCAGCTGTCAGAACCAAGACCTTCAGGCCCATGTGCAGTGCCGGATCTACGTATAAGCTAAACAAGCTATAGCTTAGGGCCCCACTCTCTTGGGGGCCCCCAAAAAAATTAAGGAAAAAACCTGGATGTACATTTCCAAAATATAAGATAAAAAACAAATGAAATAAAGCCTACATACAGCAACAGTGTTTTGTGTTGTGTAGGCTCCTATGGTGTAAGTAATGGGCCCTGCCTGCTAGCCTGCTTCCTAAAATAGCACTGGTTTGCTCATTTCTATATATAGGGTGCCTACATTCTGCTATTTATAATTATTAGTAGTTTGCATCATATATTTACACCTATTATTGTTTCATGTTATAGCAAGCTTCTAGAGACTAGATTATGAGTCTTTGTAAATTGTGTTTCTAAAGGAACTTTTGTCATTGCCAAATGCCAATGTGTTTGCATTATTAAGTTTGTTATGAATAAAAAAAACATTTTCAGTTAGAACTTAATAATTATTTCACTATTGATATACTTCTTAATTGTATTTCAGTTCAACAATTACTTTGATAAAATACATATTTTGTTATGTGCAAATGGCTCTAGATACCTATTAGGTCCATAAATTACCATATAGCATATATTCAGCACAAAAAACAGTGACAAATTGTTGTTGGCAAAGGACAGCTGGACAAATAAAGGGCCCCATCACCTTCAGTAGCTTAGGGCCTCATCAAACCTAAATCCCCATGTGGGCATCCCTGGGCCAGTCTTCTGGTCACCCAGCACTAAATCACCCACTCTTGTGATTTCTTGTAACAGCAGCAGAGAATAAGGAAGTTGTAGAGAAAGGATCTCCTGGTCGCTTCTTGGTTCCTCCTTACCGCTGGCTGTTTTTGGAGGTGTGAAGGAATGAGTAAGCAGGTGCACAGGCAATCCCTATCACAGATGTTTTCAACAAGACAAAAAAATGATACTCCCATCTCCCCTCCCCCCTTTCTCTCCATAGCTGTCAACCGTCCCTTATTTGGCAGGAAACTCCCTTATCCCAGCACCGTGTCCTGCTGCTGTCCCTTCTTGATGATGTCCCTTAAATTTCCCGGGTTTCAAAGGAAGCAGCTCCTCTCCCTCCCTCCCTGCCGGCCAGGGAGGAGGGAGACTCCAACTGTGTTGCTTGGCTGCGTTGCTCACCCAATAAGGAGTCTAAGAATGACTGGGGGGTGAAGCTTGCATGCCTTGTGCCGATCAAATTGGCCGCATTGCCTGAGGACTCGCCTTTGCTCAGCGCTTCCCAGCGGAGAGGTGACAGTGGTTTTCCTTGCTGCATCCCCTTTGCAGGGTTGCTGCACTGTGGGAACCACTGCTTGAGGCTTCGTTTGGCTGCTGGCTGGGCTTTCTGCCTTTGGCTCGGTGGGGCTCAAAAGTTATACATACTTGTGCCTGGAAAATCCCTTATTTTGGCTGCTGAGCCCTTATTTTCGAGGCTTCTGGTCCCTTATTTTCAAATCTGTAAGCTGACAGCTATGTTTCTCTCCCCTTTCTTTTCCCCCAACTGCAAGATGTCCGTGACATTCGTTTCTCATACTGAAGATAAGCAAACTGTGAAAAAGACTATGAACTGAAAGTGGAGATGCTATATATGTACCGTACTTTTCCTTGCTTATTTATTTTGTAACACAAGAAAATCTACAATAAACTATTTTTTTTAATAAAAAATCAAGACTGAAAGACAAGAATACTGTATTTAATATTAATTTTAAAAACAAGGTTTGTTTCGCAGACATGTGCCCCCAGATTTATATGCCTGTGTTCTGTCTTCAGACTAATAAAATAGGAAGGAAAGAAGATCCCTACTGAATCAGCCCATCTTTCTGCAGCCGCCTGGTCTCACGGTAGCCAGCCAGATGTCTATGGAAAGCCTGCAAACAGGACCAGGGCACAACAGCACTTTGCCCTCATGATTCGCAGCAACTGGCAGGCAGAGAGATACAGCTCGTGGCAGCAAGGGCAGACCCTCCAACATTTCTCCGATGAAAACAGGGACGTCTCATTCCATAATGATTATTTTACTATTTATAACCCACACATCTAATTGGGTTGCCCCAGCACTCTGGATAGCTTCCAATGTACATTGGTACCTCGGGTTAAGTACTTAATTCGTTCTGGAGGTCCATTCTTAACCTGAAACTGTTCTTAACCTGAAGCACCACTTTAGCTAATGGGGCCTCCTGCTGCTGCCGCGCCACCGGAGCATGATTTTTATTCTCATCCTGAAGCAAAGTTCTTAACCTGAAGCACTATTTCTGGGTTAGTGGAGTCTGTAACCTGAAGCGTATGTAACCCGAGGTACCACTGTATATAAAAACATAGTTAAACATTAAACTTCTTTTTTTAAAAAAAAACAAAAAACCTTCCCTATAAAGGATTGCCTTCAGACAGCTCGGGGGTCGGATAACCCCATACCCTCCAACATATCTTCGTTGGAAATAGGGCCGTCCTAAGGAAAAGTGACAGGACACGGGTGGCGCTGTGGGTAAAACCTCAGCGCCTAGGACTTGCTGATCATCAGGTCGGCAGTTCGAATCCCTGAGGCGGGGTACGCTCCCGTTGCTCGGTCCCAGCGCCTGCCCACCTAGCAGTTCGAAAGCACCCCCGGGTGCAAGTAGATAAATAGGGACCGCTTACTAGCGGGAAGGTAAACGGCGTTTCCGTGTGCTGCGCTGGCTCGCCAGATGCAGCTTGTCACGCTGGCCACGTGACCCGGAAGTGTCTGCGGACAGCGCTGGCTCCCGGCCTCTAGAGTGAGATGAGCGCACAACCCTAGAGCCTGTCAAGACTGGCCCGTACGGGCAGGGGTACCTTTACCTTTTAAGGAAAAGTGGAACATTCTGGGATCAAATCAGAAACTGGGATGGCTTCGCTAAATCAGGGACGTCCCTGGGAAATAGGGACACTTGGAGGGTCTGCAAGGGCTCATGCACATTTCCGCTTGACCCATGTTTTGATCCTGTTGTGTACCAATTAATTCCCCCTGGGTCCAAGCACTTTTCTTGTTGTTCTGCGGCTGTGCCTTATGGAAAACCCGATCTTACCAGCTGAAATGGATCTTATCAGATGCGTGGAAAGATTTTGCTTGGCCAAGATTCAACTCAACAGAGAATTTATATCTGGAGAGAAGGGTGTCCTGCTGGTTCTCTGCATCCCACCAGGTTCTCGTTATGCCCACTATATCAAGACCACCCTCAGTCTCGGCTGGGGAGAGCGGGATACAAATAAAAGATGATGATGATGATGATTAAGACGCAGCAGATTGAAATCCCTGCTCAGATATGAAGCTCAGTGGGGCAGCCTAGGGCCAGTCATGTGCTCTCTGTCCAGCTGACCTCAAAGGTCACTGTGAGGATGAAATGGGGGAAGAGGGAACTGTGTCTGTTGCCTTGTGCTCCTTGAAGGAAAAGTGGGGTAGAAATGTAATGAATCAAATAAATTTGTCCAAAAGTTTCCACATTGAAGACCTGGCATTTTTGTTGTTGTTTTATTGGGGGTGCAGGGGGTGGATTTCAGGTTCGCAGGGCTCAGACGTACCCCAATGTAAGGCTTATCCAGAGTGGTTAGCACTGGGATAGAAGGATCAATGCTCTGACCAAGCTGACGTTTCAAATCTCAAATAAAACGAGTTTGAATTTATTTCCACTCCTGGGTTAATAGTGAAAATTCGCGATTTTCTATTTTTAATTTCACTCATTGATTTGGAATTCTCGGTCCATTTTGCCTCCTTTTTATTAAAACTCAGCTTCCTTGTAACTCAAAACACACACAATTATCATCTTACTATTTACGTCAGCTGGTTTTAAAGCCTGCATACCAGGAATAGCAAGTTGTGTTCCTGGCTGTCTTAAGTACACACTGAATGGCATTCTGGAAATTATATTTACTGCTTCAAGCTGTCTGCATCGAAAGACTCCCCCCCCCATCCCCCCCAAGCCATCATATTTTTACTAAAAACAGTTTGAGGTAAATTATTTGACATGAGATAAATGTGAAATAGGCTGCACTGCTTATTTCCTGTGTATTATTTGGAAAATAGGATGACCTTTCAAAGCCGCTAACAGGCACGCTTCCTTTCTGTGTGCTATGAATAAAAACTTCGGGTTGCCTCTTGTTGTTTCCATAAAACTGATTTATTTTTTTTAGTCTGTGGTGGTGGTTTGCTTTATAAAAATAAAATAAAAGCAACTATTTTTTCAAGAAAGGAGGTAAACATTTTCTTCACGTTTCTCAGTCTGTGGACACCTAGGCAGATCACTTATTGGGTGCCGCAGCAACAGGAGTTTTGCTTTGAAATAACAGTACCGCTCTTGATGTCAAAGGGGAGAAAAATACTTGGGTGTCCTTAGTTCTGCTTCTCCTTTCTCAAGTGTACACACGATTATCAAACATAATAGGGCATAATTTTACATAACTAGCAAATGGCGCCCTGAGCTAGTATACAAATCATACCTGATTGAATATCACTGTTCCCGAACTGCTGTTTAATCAGATTTCTTTTCGGGTTACATGAACAAAAAAATAATAATGTTGGTTTTTAATTAAATGAATATACAGGAATGACATTTGAGAAGATAATGCTGCTGCTTCTATTACCCTCAGTGGTACTAATAAGACGTGACAGAGCGTTATTTGATACCACTCAAAATCCCACTTGAATTTCTCTCTCTCTCCTCATCAGTCTCTGCTGAGTGATTTGGGGACTTGGTTTTTATGAGCTGTGTCCATGGCGTCGCTTGTTTTTGCCCACTTTTTTGTCACAGTGGGGATATATATATATCACACACACACACACACACACAAGTCCAGTCTAACAGTTAGCATATATTTATATATTTGAATAGCTGGTCAGGTGGAAACCAAATGCATTTTATTTTAAGTGATCCATCTTCCTAAGCCTTTCCAGCAATTAAAAAAATGTCGTTATCACAGATCTCAGCAAAAACCATTTATATCTATCTATTATCTATACCTATCTCAGTCCTGAAATAGTAGACAGTTTACATTTACATCCCGTTTAAATCAGTGGCTTCTATGAGGACTGTACAATGAGGAAGTGGAATGTAGTTTAAATAATAAATTGTAAATATTAAATTTATGAAACTAATAATCCCATAAGCATGGCTGGCTTTCTCTGTACGGGACCAGTAAGTGAACATGGAGGTCAATGGGCTTAACAGAACATAAGACAAGCTGTGCAGAGTCAGGCCAGAGGCCCATCTAGGCCAGCACTGTATTCTCACCATGACCCAAATGTCAGCATCGCCCTTGAGCCAGTGCCACTAACTGGACTCATCCACTCACGCCCCGACTGGGATAGGTGAGCTGGGTAGCACTTCCAGAGACCACCTTCTGCACAGGAACAGGTCAAAGTGCTGTGGACTCACAGCTTAGAGTTGTGAGCACCGGATTCACTCCCACAAGAAGACAGTCGTCGCACAGCAGAGTACAGCAGAGTCTAGCAGAGTATATAAACAACTCGGAGAGCAGCTCTGTAGAATATCTTCTTTATTCTATAACTACAACTATAATACAACTATATACAGAGCTAAATAGGTCTAAGCATAAATGAATGCTGAACCGCACTGAGTGTCTGCAGCTGCTCTTAGCAGCAACCTTACCTAAACACACAATCTCTCTCTAACACACTCTCTCTCCGACACACTGACTGACTCTTTGATGTGGTGCTGGAGCAGAATAAGTAGAGAGCAGAACACGCCTCCTCCTCTCTGGAGAATCAGCAGACTCCTCAGGAGATTCTTGGATATGGGAGGGGTGAAATCTCCTCACCAAAACAGGACCCCTCTCACTACTCCCAGCAAGTGGTATGCTGTCTCCAACAATGGAGGTAGAACAGGAGAAAACCAACTTTATATCAGATTGCTGCCATTCTCTATGGTCCAGGCCTGCAACTGGGTTTCCTAGAGACTCTTTGAAAAGGAAGTGAGCTGTGTGCCCGTCCACCATCTTCTTCCTCACTGCTAAGTTATCCTGCTGAGTTCCTTTATGACAGATCTCTTTTGCCTCTGTAGTTTGGCAGCTGGGAGTCCTTATGCACCAACGTTCTACGAATAAAAATTGGGACATGGGCTTTGCACCTCTTTCCCAAAGCCTTGTAAGCTTCTGCCTGGCTTAGGAAAGAAGGGGCGATGCTCTAGCAGGATGTGAAAGACCTCCTGCCCGCTTCCCGAAGCCGGGCAAGAGCTTGGTGACTCCTAGAAAGAGGCCGGAGGGCTCCAGGAACCTGTCAGAGCCTCACGCCTCCTTCCCAAAGGCCGGGAAATGCTCCTTCACAATGTCGCTGCAGGAGCTGCTTCCACGAGCCCAGTCCACAGCCAGCACAAAATCGGGGTGCCTTCAAAGAAAGCGTAGCCGTCCCAGTTAAAATGGGGTACCTGGAAGGTTTGGGAGTCTAGACACAACCTTTCTTGAGGCCTCTGGGCAAAACCCATTCCCCCATGGCTGGCCATACTGGGGGTGGGAGGGAAACCACAACAAATAAAATGGACCAGTTATTTCTCTACCCACAACTTTGTAATATCTATTGTTATCTAAAATCAAATTTTCTGATGTCTCAGGCTGTTCAAAGAGTCAGCAACGAGTCCAGGTAGCAAGGGGAAAGCAGCAGCACTTGAGCTGTAAGAAGAGGGGAGGGGAGAGGAAATAGATTTGCAGTTGGAATTGGTCCAGATGGTGAAAAAGGGTTCTGCAAGCATGTGGGAAGGAAGCTACCGTATTTTTTGCTCTATAAGACACACCAAACCACAAGGCGCACCTAGTTTTTGGAGGAGGAAAACAAGAAAAAAAATATTCTGAATCTCAGAAGCCAGAACAGCAAGAGGGATCGCTGCGCAGTGAAAGCAGCAATCCCTCTTGCTGTTCTGGCTTCTGGGATGGCTGCGCAGCCTGCTTTCGCTCCATAAGATGCACACACATTTCCCCTTACTTTTTAGGAGGGAAAAAGTGAGTCTTATAAAGCAAAAAATACGGTACTTGCTCCCCTTTGCTCAATGTGCACATACGTGTTGCTGTTGTTGTTTTTAAAAGAACATACGTATTGCACAAACACTAGAGGCTCCAATAAACTTCTCACACATCCATACCTGCAAAAGGCTGGCTTGAAATTCCCTACTATTTGCGGAAGGTCCTAATGTGAAAGCGAAGGGATGAAGGTGCAACACGAGGTCATGTGTGTGTGGCAATTGTTCAAAACGTAACTCTGCAAAAGAGAAACGAGAAGTGGAGCACGTGGTGACTCTTTGCAGTGTAAAAATACCTTCCTTGGGGAACCACGAGCAGCAGGGTCTGTGGGGAAGGAGGTGGAAGTGGCCGACAAAATCCACGCTGCTTCCCCCCCCCCCATTCCAAAAGGGGCTTATTCTCCTGCAGGATTACTGTCTTTTGTAACCCTGGAATGGATTAACAGGGTAGAAAAAGATGTGTTTCATTGTAAGCCATGAAAATAACTTGACTTAATAAATTAGCACTTTCATTGCCTGGTGGTTGGGAATGGAATACAATTCCGACTTTTCAAAATAGCCCAAACCTGACTAACATGTACTTATTGCAGCCGCTGTTGTGTTGTGTCTTGACTGTATCTGATTTCCCTCATGTAATCTGCTACCTACTTTTCTCTTGTTGTCATTGCTGTGTTTTATGGCTCTGCTTTGCTTTATGGACTTGTTAAACTGCAACAGGTTTTTTTCTTTTCTTTTCTTTCCTTTCCCCCTCCTCTGAAAATAACTTTTTATTAGAAGCTTAAGGAAAAACCGTGGAATGTTGAAAAAGGAAAGCGCAGAAACATTACAACGTTGTGCAAATTTCTTTCGGCCAGAAAAAGCCAAGAAATATTCGCACACAGAAACGCAGCCAGAGCCTGCAGGATAAAATCCAACTTATGATTAAACTGGAATTTAAATTCCTGTGATGTTGTTCTTCCCACGTAGCCTTTGGGAAGCAGGGAATGTTGCACAGATTTATGTTAATTGTTGACAGAGGCACCACTCACTCACACACTCACACTCACACACACACAGAGCATACATGCCTCTCCCAACAGTCAACATACATTATCTATTCAGTAAAAGATCAGAACATAAGAAGGGCCTTCTAGATAGGCCAAATGCCTGTGGAAAGCCTGCAAGCAGGACATGAGGACAACACACTGCCCACTCGCGATTCCACGGCAATTGGCAATGAGAGGCATACTGCCTCTGACTGTGGATATAGAACATAGACCTGATACAGAAAGTCATGGATTCAGCTCCTGGCATCTGAAACCCTGAAGAATCTCTGTCAGTCAACATAGATCAATAGTCTTCTAGATTTTCAGGCCTAGGAGCAACTTTTAAGTCAGACATGCATTTGGGGGCCTGTTGCTTAATTCTTACTCTTTTTACCATACAAAAAACGGGCCTTTTCTGCAGTGGCTCCCCGTTTGTGGAATGCTCCCCCCAGGGAGGTTCATCTGGGGCCTTCATTATACACCTTTAGGCGCCTGACAAAAACGTTCCTCTTTAACCAGGCCTTGGGCTGATTGACATCAAATGCCCTTTTAAAATGTGGGGGGAGGGGGATTATTGGGTTGCTTTTGTTTTTATTACGTATTTTGGGTTTTTATATTGTGATTTTATGTTGTAACCACCCTGAGACCCTGAGACCTGCAAGTATAGAGGAGCATACAAATATTATTATACAATATTATACAATTATTATTATTATATTGGCCTGAATATAAGCCACACTTTTTTTCCAAATTTCGACCGTGAAAAATTAAAGTGCAGCTTAAATTCGCGACCTTACAAAAATTGGCTTTTACGATATCACTGCTGAAACAGACATACAGTGGTACCTTGCAAGACAAATGCCTCACAAGACAAAAAACTCGCTAGAGCTGCTTCGCAAGACGATTTTCCCTATGGGCTTGCTTCACAAGACGGAAACATCTTGCAAGTTTGTTTCCTTTTTCTTAACACCATTAATACAGTTGCGACTTGACTTCGAGGAGCAACTCATAGAACGCGGTGTGGTAGCCTTTTTTGAGGTTTTTAAAGACTTTGGTGATTTTTGAAGCTTTTCCAAAACTTTCCCGACACCGTGCTTCGCAAGACGACAAAAATCGCAAGACGACAAAACTCGCGGAACAAATTAATTTCGTCTTGCGAGGCACCACTGTATGGTAAAACGGAACGGGTGTGAGTGCCTACAGAATTTTAAGGGAGCGGCTTATATTCGGGTATTGTCTTTTTTTTCTCCCCCACCCCCTTGAGTTTTAAAGGTGTGGCTTATATTCGGGTGCAGCTTATATGTGGGCCAATACGGTATTTTTATTATTATTGTATGGTGGTAGGGCTGAGGTAGGGCTGCCATACGTCCAAAATTTCCCAGACATAGTTGGGATTCAGCTGTCGGAAACAGTGTCCGGGTGAAAATCATTGAAATGTCTGGGGAAAAGCTCAACAACTTTTGTTTCTTGATTTTCACTGTTTGAAATATGACAACCCTAGACTGCGGTTACAACCCACCTCAGATTAGGCCATAGCCTGATAATAGTGTAGACAAAATTGAGGTACATGTAGGAGGGATAGGGGATAAATTCCATTCAGTTCACACTGAAAGGTGAACCCATCTAATTCTCACTTTTCGAAGCAATACGTGAATCAAAACACAGCCATCTTTCGAAATTTTCAATTCTGCTGATTTTGCAGTGCCATTTTCCAGCCAAGTAATATTTACAAGAATGCACACACTGAGGTAAAGTCTGCATAAAACTACAAACAGCATACAAAATTGCATCATATTAGGGAAAATGCTAGGCAAAAAATGTGTATATTAGGCACGGTCACATACCAAAATGTGTATATTAAGAAAAATTCCCTGATGAATTTTCCTGAGGACTTTTCCCCACAGACACATATTAAAGGAAACTGGTGCGCAAATGTGGAAAACTGAACTGAAGATTGGAAAAATGGGAAACAGACAGAAACATATTCACTTTGCAGGAAAGTATGTTTGCCTTTTGTAAAAAGGAGGCCAAACAGACACAACCCACTTGTGCCTAATGCTAAAGAAAACAAAAAGCAAATGTAAAACATTCTATGCCCGACAGTACAAATTGTTCAAAGATAGTTTTATCAGTGTGTGAAAATACAATCCCAATAAATCTGCCAAGGTCAATAAGACAGAGGGGTGAATGGCTGTACGGGTGTGATAAACGTGCACACCTTGCGCCACAAGGAAATGTGTCATATATCTCTAAACAGAGGGTCTTTGGGGCCTCGCTGACTCACTCACTGTCAGCTATCAGTTTATGAAGGTACTTCTGCAGTACATAGAAAGCTGGGATTTGCCATGTGCATCGTGTAACACATCACAATTACTATAAAAATTATGGAAAATGGGATGTTTTTGAGTTTTCTCCCTGGAAACTCATGACATGATATCTGTATCATACTAGCTGCCAGCATTTGAGCATCGCACAGAGCAGGCCAAGGCACAACTGAGACAGACATTTCTAGCTTTGGGGAGTTCTCCTGCACACAACTCAGCTCGGAAGTAAGTCCCATTGGGTTGGATGGAGTTTACTCTCAGGTAAGTGGGTATAATAAGCCTTAGAAAGGCCATTCTGAAAATGAGACAAATCCTAGGCATATTTTAATATCTGTCAGATGGAGAAGGGAGGCAATTCTAGAAACATGCACTTCCCAAATGATGGTCTTTATCCCGCTCCGATCAGATGACCATGGGAAGATGGGAATTCTCCTCTGCAGCAAAATATACATTCAGCCCAATCAAGAGAGCCCAGATGAGCCTCTGCTTAGATGTGTATGCACCTCAATGCACACAGCACTGGCCAAATGCTCCCGCGCTGCTTCTCACATGGATCTGTACTGCCAGACCAAAGCAAATGTTTGCGTAAACGTAGCGGAGGTTGTTTCACTAGACCCTACAAACTAGCTCCCATGCTCTGGCATGGAATGTTTCATTGGGCCCAACAGAGAACTGTCCTCATGATTAAGGCTGCAATCCTCTGCTCACTTACACCAGCGTGAACACACTACTGAACTCAGTAGAACCTCAGGAGTAATAGCCACACATGGGACAGGTTTGCACAACTGCCCCTCCTTCCCCGCTCCCAGCAAACCTCTTGCATTCTAATCAGGGGGGTCTTTTTCCAGCATGGGGACATGTGGATGGGGAATTTCGCCGTGACCAAACCCTGTGGCAGATCCAGATGCTAACTCTGTCCCCAGATCTGCTCTGGCAACACCGAATATTATAGGAGACCAGGATGCACATCCTGCTCATCTTCCAATCTGATACACAGCATCTTCTGCCAGCAATGCCCTTGTGCATTTCTAATTCAGTCTTTATGCAACATTTAAGGAAGCTCCCAGGACACTCTGTAACTGATCTTAACAATGGCCACTCTCAAAACAAAGGCACTTCAAAGGGAGAGTACAACCTGAAGCTACTGCATTACAATTCATGAATAGGTCACTTCTATCCCTTATGATTAATCAGGATAAAAGTGTGTGTGTGTGTGTGTGTGTGTGTGTGTGTGTGTGTGTGTGTGTGTGTTTAAATCACTTTACATGTGAGTGTACCAATGCCAGGATACCTGAACTATCACCAACTGTTTTGCAAATGGTCACCGTTTATAACATAATTGTCCTTCCCAGTACATCCTGCATTTCATAGTCTTCCGTGTTCACTGTTTACAACGTGCTCTGCAGCCAACCAAGTACAAGAGACTCCCCACTTACACAGGGGTTATGTTCCTGTTTACCGTGCATATACAGTGGTGCCCCGCAAGACGAATGCCTCGCAAGACAGAAAACCCGCTAGACGAAAAGGTTTTCCGTTTTTGAGCTGCTTCGCAAGACGAATTTCCCTATGGGCTTGCTTCGCAAGACGAAAATGTCTTGCAAGTTTGTTTCCTTTTTCTTAACACCGTTAATACAGTTGCGACTTGACTTCGAGGAGCAACTCATAGAACGCATTGTACATAGTAGCCTTTTTTGAGGTTTTTAAAGACTTTGGTGATTTTTGAAACTTTTCCGAAACTTCTTTTGCAGCCATTTGGTAAGTTAAGCTTTTAAAACTTTTTGGGGGGGGGTTGGATTTTGGGTTGGGGTGTTTGGAATTCAAGGACTTGGTGTTGGAAAGGGGTTTGCAAGAATCTGGAAGCTTGTGTGTTTTTTTCTGCATTTTTATGATTTTCTGTGACCATTGGGCCACTCTGCTGTTTTTTTAAAAAAATTCTGGGTTTGAATTTCTGTGTGCTGGGTGGCTGGGGGAACAGTTGGGGAGGGGTTTGCAAGAATCTGGGAGCTTGTGGTTTTTTTCTGCATTTTTATGATTTTCTGTGACCATTGGGCCACTCTGCTGTTTTTTTAAAAAAATTCTGGGTTTGAATTTTGAAATGCTCTTTACAGTATGTGTGACTTTAAAGAGCACTTAATAAACTCTTGTTGTACCAAGTTTGGCTTTGTTTGGACTTTTTTTGACCATAGGAACACATTAATTGATTTTCAATGCATTCCTATGGGAAACCGTGCTTCGCAAGACGAAAAATTTGCTAGACGAAAAAATTCGCGGAACGAATTAATTTCGTCTTGTGAGGCACCACTGTACATGAAATTGAATATTGTGTGAACACCATCTGAAAAGCCTGTGAACACCTTCTAACCCTCTGGAAACCCTTATCAGACTGGCGTCTGCCTAAAATGATGACATCTGCTCCCCTCCCAAGCAGTGCCATCTATGAGCCAGCATTTTAAAATTCCCACTAGGCCCCACAATGACACTTCTTCCGTCACTCCAGAGCATAGTGGGGAATTCAAAATGGCAGCCACTCGGCACTGATGAGCACTGGGGCCACTGAGTCGCTTGTGAAAGGTGCTAGGCAAAGGGGTCCACGAAGCAGAAAGTGAGGTATTAAGCAAGTGAGGTATTTGAGTAAGATATTAAGAAGAACCCTGGTTCCACCCTCACCTCTGTCATGAACTCACTAGTTTTATTTTCGTTTATTTTTGTTTTCATTTATCCCTTCATCCATCGGTACATCCATCTATTGTATTTGCATCCCACCGTTTCCCTCCATGGAGCTCAAGGCTGCAGACATGGTCCTCCCCCACCTCTCCATTTTATCCTCACCTGTGAGGTGGGTTAGGCTGAGAGGCAGTGACTGGCCCAAGGGAATCCAATGAGCTTCATGGCTGAGGAGGGATTTGAACTCTGGGCCTACCAGCAGTGCTGGATCTAGGGCGGTGCGGGAGATTCCTCCGCACAGGACGCTGAGCTGAGGGGGTACAAAATAATACTAATACTAATAATACCTGTATTCATATAGTTACCTACAGAGAATATCCATTAAAAAGGAATTATTGTGAAAATTAAGAAATATTTAGCGGGGACACCACATTTTGTCCTCACTCAGGGCGCCAATTACCAAAGTCCACCCCTGCTCCCAGATCCTTGTCTGACCACTACACCACACGGGCTCAATCCAATATTTTCCACGTTTTCCCTCACCCTTATACTATAGGGTAAAATTGTGTCAAGCCTGTATTACAGGGGAGAATGTGGGATCATAGAATCAGAGTGGGAAGGTACCACTAGGGTCATCTAGTCCAGGGGTCAGCAACCTTTTTCAGCCGTGGGCCAGTCTACTGTCTCTGAAACCATGTGGTGGGCTGGACTATACAGTCATACCTCGGGTTACAGCCACTTCAGGTTGTGTTTTTTCGGGTTACGCACCAGCCGAAACCCGGAAGTACCGGAACGGGTTACTTCTGGGTTTCGGCGGTTGTGCATGCGCAGAAGCACCAAATCGCAACCTACGTATGCGCAGACGCACTGCTGCGGGTTACGAACGCTCTGGGTTGCGAATGTGCATCCCGCACGGATCACGTTCACAACCCGAGCATCCACTGTATTTTTTTTTGGGGGGGGGGAACCGAACTAATTCCTATGCCCCACAAATAACCCAGAGATGCATTTCAAATAAAAGGGCACATTCTACTCATGTAAAAACACACTGATTCCCGGACTATCCGTGAGCGGGACTGAGAAGGCTATTGGGCCGCATCCGGCCCACGGGCCTTAGGTTGCCTACCCTTGATCTAGTCCAGGGGTCTGCAACCCGCGGCTCCGGAGCCACATGTGGCTCTTTTACACCTTTGTCGCAGCTCCGGGGCGGATACTAGCGAGGGGAGGAGGCGCACTGTGTGCCCCGAGACTCCCCACTGTGGCGGGATCTGTACTGGCTGTGACGTCGCATGGGGGCAGTGCATGCATTAGTCACGCACCGTCCCGACGTCACCTTCCCGCCCGCTGTCAGATCGCGGCTCCGGAGATATATTTGTTTTAAATGTCACAATGGTTTTGCGGCTCCCAGGTTTTTTTTCCTTCGGAAACAGGTCCAAGTGGCTCTTTTTGTCTTAAAGGTTGCAGACCCATGATCTAGTCCAACCCCCTGCAATGCAGGAATCTTTTGCCCAAGACCCTGAGATTTAGAGCCTCATGTTCTACTGACTGATTAACAGCACTTCAAAAATGAGAGACACTGTGGATCTACTACAGTGAGAGAGAAAAGGGTCATTTCATTCATTTCACTGAGGCCAGTCATTTATTCAAAATATGTTTAAGGCGCGCGCGCACACACACACGAACACGCAGGGAACGCAAGCTAAAAACAACAAACCATTTAGCTGGGGGGGGGGGGTTAGTCTGCTAAATCTGCTTTGGCCGCTAGAGGTCGCGGGGGAAAGCGATGACCTGAGACCCTGAATCAGCAGACTTGTTGCTTGTTTCTGCTATCGCAGCTGGATTTTGGGTTATGTTAATGCTGAATGATCGTTACGCACATCCCTCCCCGCGGTGACCATAACAATGAATAAGGGCTGACATTTCAGAAATGTTCTTCTTTTTATTATTATTATTATTATTATTATTATTATTATTATTATTATTATTATTATTATGCCGGCGAAGGGAGGGAAATAGATGTCCAGGAATAATCGAGATGTGACGTCGTCCCCCCCCCGCTTTATTCTCCAAAATCTGCTTTTCATTGGGTGGGAAACGGGCTGGGTGGGGTTCAAATCTTTTTTTTTTTTACTGTTGCAAAACGAGCTTCGTTAATAGACTCCTCGCCTTGGAAACAATGGACAGCGCTTCCTTCTGCACACACAGCAAACAGGCTATTATTGTCACTACATTAAATCTGCAAAACGGCCCTGGATCCCTCGCGCGTCACTCCGCGCCCCCCCCCCTCCTTGCTTTATTCCTCCGATCGTACACAATGACGTGTCTGACATGTTGATAGAGATCGCAGGCTGCAGACTTCTCTCTTCTGATCTCTTGCAACGGGGGGGGGGGGCTGCCTGAAGCTGTTCCTTATCAAGAGCTTTTTTATTTTTTTTTAAAGGCTTATTTTAAAAGAAAGGAAGCGAGCGCCCTAATCCCCAACCTGCTTGCATTCCCGGCGGTGATCAAGGAATTTACGCCCCCAATAAAAAGGGGGGGAGTTATTATTTTTTAAGGGAGACTGCAATTGCAGAGTCGAGCCACTTGCGGTAGTGCGTAGCAATTAGCCGATAAATTTGCTGACTAAAGTACTAGTTAAACCATGGATTATTGAAGTCAGGTCTGGGAAGAAAAGAAAAGGCGGGGGGGGGACCCTGCTACAGTTTGCTGATGGGAAAAATAAATAAATTACGGGGAACGAGGGTTGCCGAACCGAGGTAATTGTTGCAGGCTACTCAATTGGACCTGAAGCTTTGCTGCCTAATGAATGGAGTCATTATAGGGTGAGTTAACTCACCTCCATCTCTCCCCCCGCGCCGCCGCCAACACGAGAGATAAGAAATAAAACCCCAACGCCACTTATGTGCCGGCTTCATCTCTTGAAAGAACCGTGTAGTTGTTTTGGGACCCTCGCGCCGCTTCGGGCCTTTTCACACGTGACGGCAAACCCGGGTCTGCGCTTGAGGAGGGGAATGAGCAACGTAAGCCTAACGATACCTACTCAGGAGGAAGTCCTATCAAATTCAGTGGGGCTTCCTCCCAGCCGGGCGTAAATCCTATCAAATTCAGTGGGGAGAAATGGGGTTAGGATTGCAACTTCCGTGCTCTTGAGCAAGCCGGCAACTCAGCGGGAGCTGCTTCTCTCTCTGAGCGTCCAGTTTGCTGCTCTAAGAGTGCACGTGTTTGCCATATTCAGACATTACTTAAGGATGCACAAGACCTTCGTAACGTGTGAACCCTCAAATTCAAACACAAAACCCCAAAGGTCGTCTGAACGAACCAGGACACACTTTAATCGTCCTGAATGCTGCAAGCCTTCCTTCCTCGTGGCCCCAGTTATGAGTATTTTGATATTACCAGAGTGAGGCCCAGCGCTGGCGGAGAACAAGGCATCTCACTCTCTTTCTCTCTTTTTCCTCCCCTCCCCTTGTTCCCCGTCAGTGTCTGGAGCCTTACATCTGCTGGGGTGATTGATGGAGCCTTGAATGCAACGTTATTACTCTCTCGCAAGCCGAAATCAAACAGGCTATTAACTACATTACTTCAAAGAACACAGTTCTCAATACAATCTACTTATCTTAATTGAAACTTTCTCTGCATGGGTATTTGTAGAGGGAGATAATTTATAGGTGCGGGGCGGCGGCGGCCGCAGGCGTCACGATTGAGGGGGGAGGGAGAGGCCACGCACCCTAAAAGTGGGGGGAGAAGAATACATATATATATTTGGGGGGGACTAGTTTTCTAAACACGGGGGGGGGTGTCCTTGGGAATTTGATTAATCCTGAGACTGAAAGATTCCCACCCCCCGTGGCCACTTGTTAACACCAGGGGGCAACTTTTCTCTCTTTTCCTCCCCCCGCCCCAATTTCTGTTAGATTTTTCTATTTTCCCTATTAAGGATGACGCAAACCTCCGGCTTCTAACTCTAAGAACAGGCCGACAATGGATTTGCAATTAGCCACAGTCACTTTCGGATTGCAACTTGCAATTTAGACTTAGAGAATTGTGGAGTTGGAGGGGAGCCCGAGGGTCATCTAGTCCAACCCGCTGCAACGCAGGAATCTTTTGCCCAAAGTGGGATTCGAACCCGCGACCCTGAGATTAAGGTTTTCTTGCTCTACCGACTGGAAGTTGCTTCCCCTGTCGTGCAAAACGTTATTGCGATGGAAAGGAGGGGTGGGGGTGGGGCAGGATGTTTAGTAAGAATAATAGTAATAATGATAATAATAAACAATACATGGATAGCTCGAGGGCTTGTTCCCTCTTGTACAATTTGAAGTTTCCTGCATATACGCCGTTCCTGCGGCACTGCTTATACAGGAAACTGACTCAGTCAATCTTCAATGCGATCTTGGTGTGTTTTTTTAATATTCTGCAATTCCAGTTCCTTAAAAAACACCCGGCTTAGATGTTTACCAGAACAATGCAGAAACTGAAGACGACCCGTGTATTAATCACGAAGAGGGGGGTGGGATTTTGAATGCTCCTGTCCGCAGGTCACTTCCCTCGCTTACTCTAGAGTAGACCCATTGGACCCAATGGCGCTACTCTCGAGTAAGCGGATCGCTCTCTGACTTGGCGGGTTTCGAAAGGGCGGTGGGTGGAGGCGTTATTCAGCGAAACGCAATCTCGAAACGTTTACTC